>NC_142187.1:21568425-21873611 GCF_026936395.1 Plectropomus leopardus | reverse complement strand
CTCTCTGACTTGATGGACTTTGTGGAGCTTTATCATGTAACTATTGAGATTTTCTCTTTTGTAATAGCCAAAAAAATGTAAATACATCCAAGAAGCACTGAAGACTGATTGAAATCCACATTTTAGCCAAATGTTTTAAAGGTCAAAATACTTCTGTCTGTCCAAGATGTTTACATTATCTTTACCCGCGGGTAGTCATAGTGTGACTACGTCAGTAGCAGAAGTAGCCACTCACTATCTTTTATGATGGCGGCAGCTTAGGTTAAAACTAAAATTGACTTTAAAGCAGCAAAGTCTATATATGATCAAATATTTCTGTTACTTGTTAGGTTTTTTTTTTTGTTTGGGTTTTTTTCATATGGTGACTTAGAATATTTTTTGTATTTTTTTTGTGTGACCAAATGGCTTTGAATCAAAACTGAAAAGAAATCTTACCTAATCTATGTCAAGTAAAAAAACACAAACAAACGATCAACTAAAGTAATTGCTCTCCTTGAAGATGACATTTAGTAGCTGCGTAGTTATAGAAAAATAATATAATACGGAGGAAAGCAGCAATGTTGAGAGGTAAAGTGAGTAGCAGCTAGGCATAGTCATAGCAAAAGTCATGAAACATATTAGTGTGGATGTACCCTGCATGGTCTTTTTTTACAACTGGATGCTGCTCAAGATCTGTCAAATTGCGCATAGATTGTGAGTAAACTGCAGTTCTGAGGTCTGAAGATGTTGTTTATTTGTAGCCATGTTTTACCTGTTTGACTGCTATGACTAATTCTGACTATGTCGTTTTATGTAATGCAGGGTGATGATCAAGAGAGGTTGAAGAGGCAGCAGGAGCTCACTGCTCTTAACCTTTACCAGTTACAGCAGCTCCAGTATCAATACCTCCTCAGGTAAACCAAGCTCAGATCTGACATTTCTTTCGTTTGCATTTGCAGAATTATGAAAATATACAAATGCAGACATTTATAAACTCACCTCCTGGATTCAGTACAGGAATAGTTTATAGACTTCATCTATCCTCAGAATCAGCTACTCTCAACTATCTAATAAAAACACATTCAACATCAAGTCAAATTTATGCAATAAAATACACAAAGAAAAACATCTAAAATGCAACATGCATAATTCATCCACTGATATTTATTCATGTGTTAACTTATCTCTCCCATTTATTTGTCTTGCACCTTTCAGGCAGCAGTATGCTCAGGCCCTGGCCCAGCAGAAAGCTGCAGCGCTCAGCTCAGCTCCTCTTCAGCAACAGCAGCAACACCAACAGCAGATCAACCTGCTTCTACAGCAATACCAGGCTCTCAAGCTAAGGTTCGTGACACACAATCTATTCCACAGTCATTTCTGTATCGCCCCACCTCTAAATAAATCCGTACCAGCGCCTCAGCTCACGTTAGGAGATTGTTGCATTTATTAATGTGTGTTTTTTCTTATTTTTCTTTAGAGCTTCTGAGAGCCTCCTACCTCCTGTTACCCGATCCCTGTCTGTACCAGACTCCGGTTCTGTTTGGGAAATGCAGAACCCGTCCTCTCAGGCTTCCTGCACGCCAAGCGTCCAACAAGCTGCTCAAAACAGTGAGTTTCTGCCTTAAATGTTCTGCGGTTTCTTTTTGAATCATGAGAGGACAAGAAAGAGTGTTTCATGTTATAGCAGGTGTAATGCATTATCTTATATCACACTCAACAGCGTGGGACGGCAGCAGCGTGTGGGATTTGCCTATAGACTCCATGGCGCAGGCTCCGACCATCGAGCAGATGCAACAGTTAGAAAAGACAAAGTCTGCAAAGGTAGACAGTTTTTCTGCTCACTCCTCTGTTTTTGCTGTCAGTGTGAAATGGCTCTAAAAAGATTTATCAAAAGTCAACACCTTTAGTAGTCTTGAATACAGTAGCAGTTTATGTCTGTTTTCAAAGTAGCTTCTTGATTTCTAAGATGAAGTAGATTACATTTAAAATAGTCTAATCTTAAAATAAAACTGATGAATCTATGATGTTAACATGTAGGATTAGTCAGAAATATTTTCTAATCTCTCATCTCTTCAGATAGTATCATATCTCTATTTTTATTTTCTCACCCGACAGTTGGAGTTGGAGAGGCGTGAGGCAGAAATGAGAGCCAAAAGGGAGGAAGAGGAGAGGAAACGGCTAGAGGAGGCCCTGAGGGCTCGACAGGAGGAAGAACGCAAACGCTTAGAAGAAGAGGAGCTGGCACGGCAAAAACAGGTCGAGCATTTGGACAGTGTCAATATGAAGCCTTTGAGCTACTGTTTCATTATAAGCCACTTTTCTCATATGGAGTTGAGACTGACCCAGTGTTGTAAATCTTTAGGAAGAAGCTTTAAGACGGCAGCGAGAGCAAGAGGAGGCACAGCGCAGACAAAAAGAGGAAGAGGAGAGACTGGCTCAAGAGGAAGCTCTGCGTAGATTAGAGGAGAGGCGGAGGGAGGAGGAGGAGAGAAAGAAACGGGAAGAGTTCCTACGCAAACAGGTAAGCTAACGAAAACTTGCCCTTAATTCTACCTCCTGTCTGAATTTGTGAAGTTTCCCTAAATCACAGTTTTCTTAATCATCAGGAAGAGGAGCGCAGAAAGCAGGAGGAACTTGAAGCACTGAGGAGGCGTGAGGAGGAGAAGCGAGCGGAGGAAGAAGCGGCAGCTGCTGCAGCGGCAGCTGCTCTGGCCCAACAGCAGCTGGAGGAGCAGAAGAGGAGAGAGCAAGAGGCCCAAAGACAGCAGGAGCTGCAGAGACAGAGGCAGCAGCAACAAGAGGCTCTCAGGAGACTTCAGCAACAGCAGCAGCAGCAGCAGCTCGCACAAATGAAGGTGTGACGGCTTTTCGTTTTTAAAAGCAGCGAGCGCTGAATACATGATCTGCTCTGACGTACTTCCCAAAAAAACGTCCTGTTACTTCACAAATTTAATTACTTAACAGACTCAAACATGTTCCAAACATTGTCTGTAAAACTCTGTCTGTGTGTGTGTGTGTGTGTGTGTGTGTGTGTGTGTGTGTGTGTGTGTGTGTGTGTTCATTGTATCGTGTACTGTATGTTCATTGTGGCTTCGGCTGCCCAATGTTAACTGAAATCGCACCCATATTACCTCTATCTTACAGCTAGAGGTCAGGCCATACCTGACATGCACACCAAGTCTCTCCAATATAAGAAACATTCATTCAAATGAATACAACCCACAGCTCTTAAAAAACACTTAAGTTTCTAATACAAAAATATGTTCTCAAAATATTTGACATTTTGCAAACCTTTTTTTTCAAACTGCTATGACAGAAGGTAAAGGCACAGAGGAGAAGGGGGATCAAAAATAGAAGGTACAAAATATTTTTAAAGTTGCTAAAACACCTTGTCCTGCTCTGCAGCTTCCATCCTCCTCCAAGTGGGGCCAGCAGTCGGTCAACGCTATAAACCAGACTCAGAGCGCCCTGTCACTGGCTGAGATCCAGAAACTGGAAGAGGAGAGAGAACGACAGACGCGGGAGGAGGTAAAGACAGCAAGCAGCCTGGTTGTGTTTGTTGGCTCTATCATCAGTAGTGTTTTAGTGCCTCTCCTGAGTTTTTGACTAATTCCTGTCATTTAGCCAAATATCATTTTTATGCACACTAATTCAAGTTCTCCCTCCTCACCCCCACAGCAGCGTCGTCAGCAACAAGAGCTCCTGAAGCTGCAGCAGCAGCAGGCCTTGCAGCTGGCTCAGCAGCCCCAGGCCAAGCTGTCTGGTTGGGGCAGTGTGGCCAAACAGCCGGCTGCTACCAAGTCTTTGCTGGAGATTCAAAGGGAAGAAGCCCAGCAGATGAAACAGCGGAAAGAGCAGCATCAGCAGCAACAGCAGCAGCAAACACACCCCATTGTCAACCAACAGATCCGCACTCAAAACAGAACTGTACGTGACCAACAAGATAACATGTCTGTTTTGCTAAAAGAGGATAAAAGCTAAGCAGAGATGAAGGGTTGGACAGTCAAAAAGGGAAACCGGAAGAACGTCAGGACAGATATGAGATTCTAGTTAGCACAGATTAACAACACATTAACAACACAATACGATGTTGCAAGAACACATATTTACTGTCAGCTAGTGAACCAAGACACAGTTATTAACTGCTTCTACTAAAGAGCTCAATGGCTAAAAAAATGTTGCCTATTATGGTTTTGATCTCACGCCCTCTTGACTTTTTCTACTTATGTTTCTCTTCTGGTGTGTTGAGCTGAACTGCTAATCAGAGTGATTTCTCTCATGGTCAGATGTGACAGCCGATACAGGCCAACTTGTGCCAAAGGTGTAGGAAACACAGCAAAAACTAGGCAACAGGATTACCTCTTTAATTTCAAAAACTTCAAGTGATCTTTTGCAAAAGAAGGACGGAAGGCTAAAATTATGAAATGAGTCAGCAACTTTTGTTTGAATCATTATAATTATTTCTGCGCTTTTTAAGCGCAATGCAAAACATTCCTTCATTCCAGCTATCTAGTTAGTGAGGATTTTGTGCTTTTCTGTGCACAATGCAACAGAAAACCAAATATTTGGAGGTTTTGAACTGTTAGCTGAACAAAATGAGCAAGTTGTTAGGTTTCAGTAAATTGCGATGGGCATATTCTGACATTTTACAAACCAAACAATTGATTTATCAATGAAGTAATAGAAATCATCAGTGTTATAATAAATAATCTGTATTGCAATTTAATGTGACTTGCATTCTTAGAAACAAGTGTTATGTCAGTAACAGTATCTCCCTCTCGCAACAGACGGCGTCTCTGAGTAACTCAGTGTGGGGGTCTGTGAACACCAGCTCCTGCACTAACTGGGGCTCAGACTCCAGCAGCATCTGGGGCGACACCCACAACTCCAACATGGGCTTCTGGGACGAGGCTGTGAAAGAAGCTGTCCAGCAGCCTCCTCCAACTAAGAAAGGCAACACGCAGAAGAACAATAAAGGAAACGCCAACCTCAGGTATTTAAGAAAGCCAAAATGGAAAAAAAGTCTTAGTCATGACCTCCTGATGAGAAGCATGATTTACAATACGTAGGATATGAGTAATACACTGATCTTAATGACTTCTTTTTGTCTTCCGCCTGCATTTTTCTGCACATGTAAAGCAACTCTGTGAGTGGGCGGGCCAATAAGAAAGTAGAAGAGGAGGAGAAGCTGCTAAAGTTGTTTCAAGGGGTCAATAAGAGCCAGCAGGACACCTTCATGCAGTGGTGTGAGCAAACCCTGCACACCCTCAACACGGCCAACAATCTGGATGGTATGACTTTGAAAATATTCTTTGCAAAGGCCTCCCACCCACAACTATTGATCAACCATTTCTGTAAGCCAAACTCACAAATGTTCTCCATCTGTCTCCCTGCCAGTTCCAACATTCGCATCCTTCCTGAAAGAAGTGGACTCTCCATACGAGGTGCACGACTACGTCAGGGCCTATCTGGGGGACACTCCCGAGGCCAAGGACTTTGCCAAGCAGTTCCTCGAACGTCGTGCCAAACAGAACGCTAACCAACAGAAACCGGCACCGCAAAACCAACAGCAAGCCCTCAAGCAGCAGCAGCAGCAGCAGCAGCAGCAGCAGGTGAGCAGGGCTGAAATAGCACCAGCGAGGTACAGCAGATGAGGTATCATATGTTTTGGTCCCATTTTAAGTTGTGAGACTTGTAATATGATTTTTTTTTTTTTTTTTTAAAGGAGAAATCTGTCCCCTTTGCTCCCTAAAAATATTTTGCTCTCTGAAGCATTTTTGCCTGGCATGTTCTGACCAATCAGAGCAAGTCATCTGACACAGTCAATGCCGTCATACTCCATGGCTTCAGCTACTATTTACATTTCTGTTGTGACTCTCTTTCTCACGTCACCTCTTTGAATCGGCTCCAAAAGATTTCACTGCGCTAATTATTCCTTGTTTCCCAATGGGGATAAAGACCAAATATGTGATCCTCTTTCAAAGATGGTCCTCGTCGTCATTTCTGCTGTCGGATACTTTCAAAGTGCATGACAGATTTCTCAGGCCTGTCTCTCTTTAGTGTTGCTGGGTGGGTTGTGTTGCATGAGCAGCATGGCTTCATGGCAACACTGCATCGTTTTTAATTTAATTAATTTAATTTTTATTAGTCTGACTCACTCTGCGCGGTGTATCAAAACATAAATCACACATACTCTTAACGAGGACTGCATCCATAATGCCCTCATCTGGTGATTGCACTTTAACTTTTGAAGGCAGCTTTATCTTCAGTAATCTGACTATCTTCTTGAGACAGCTACTCTCTGCTTTTACTTGGCTCAAAAGCTCAAAAGCTTTGACTCATTGAACTTACATAATCACCACACTGAGAACATTGTCTTCCTGCTGAAATATTACTTTGTCTGAATACCATTTAGAACAAAAGAACTTCAGTAAACCCACATCTGCCACTAAAACAATGACAAAAGTTGTGTTTCCATTCAATATTGACAATTTTTAACCTTAAAATTTCACAAAAAAATGTTTTTTAATAAAATAATAAACTATTCTACTTAAAGGTTCAGCGGTATATAGCAGCAAAATTTCAGATCAACCAACTAAAACTACTCCTTTTTGCTAAACATGTACGCAAATTATAGTGACAGATGTGAAAACAGGATTGAAGAGGACCTGCTCCGTATGTAGATATTAACGGGTCATTCTACAGTCACAATAACATAATTCTTAGTTTCAGGTGGTTAAAAACAACTGAAAACATAGCCATATATATAATACACACTATTTCTGCCAAAATATGCCCCAAAATCCTATACACTGGACCCTTTAAAGTGTAGTTTTATCAGAAGGCAGTATAGGCTATACTTAAGGCTTAGCTGTAATCTGCCAGTAAACAGAGTAAAAGTAGAGGTTGCCAAATGGGGAAAAAAAGTGAGAGATAAATGGAGAGAAGTCTCACATGGGCAAATGCAGGCTAATGACTGAATGAAAAGCTAGAAAGCAAACATAAACAGCGAAATACGCTGACAGCAGAAACAGTTGATCTTGGTTAAATGTTCGCTACAACAGGACTTATTCCGCAAAGGTGTTTCCATGTCCCATTTAGTTTAACATTTTTTTGACAAAATTAAAAAAAAAAAAACACTCAAGTGAGTGTTAGAACTTTCTTGATTCTTCAAAATGTGCACAATATGTTTATGAAAACGCGGCTCTCTGATGTTACTTAATGCGCACTACAATACATGTCTTGAGAAACTGAATGTTGCCATGTATCTCAGTCTGACATTATGTTACGTCAATAGGTTAAATGGAAGTCATGTTTGCATTTAATTGCACAATAAATAATTCTTAGCTCTTAGAACCTAGCTCAGTCTTTGTATAGTTTTGAAAAAGAAAACCGAAGCATTACTGGTTTTGATTTCCCCTTCTTCCAGATTTTAGCATGATTGTCAGTATTCTTTAGGACCACATGATGTCAAGAGGCAACATTTTGACTTTGCTGGTGTCAGCACAGACAGTATTTTTTGTGCCTTAAATCCTCATTTCTCTCCTCCCCAGGATTCTGTATGGGGTGGAACAGGATCTTCGCAGCTCTACCAGTCCAACCACACGAGTGGCCAGCAGCAGCGTTTTGAGACTGTCACCTCAGGGAAGAAGAAAAAGAAGCAGAAGATGGTCCGCGCAGACCCCAGCCTTCTAGGTGAGCGCAAATGCCCATCTGCTACTAAATCTGAAATATCTGCAACGATGTGTCACTGCTTTTTATATCCCATCTGCTTATTGGATCTGTCTATTTTTTTAATCGTCAGGTTTTTCTGTGAATGCGTCATCTGAGAGATTGAACATGGGAGAGATTGAGACTTTGGAGGACTTTTAAGGGACTGCAGCCAAGCGACCCCCACTGACTGTATCCAATTTGAACAGCAGCTGATTTACCCGAACCCCTGCCACGACCCCTTCGACTGCTTCCACAACTTTCATCTTTAGTTTCACTTTATCAGAACTACTCTGGTTATCCCTCACAAATTTCAAATTGTGAAGAAACAGCGATCTCTGAGGCAGGGCGCGTTTTCCTTGTGGACCTATAATCTTCTGAAAACTTCGAGAGAAATGGACTGGACCAAACTGGCCAGTGAAACATCCGACCAGCCAAGACAGCAATCACCATATGAACTCAAGTTTCCGGAGACAGTCTGCAGAAGCGTCGATGTCTGTTCGGCATCAGCTGCTCAGTCCCAATCGTGTCCTGTTGTATTCGCAGTGACAACATATTTCAAATTTGGCCCTCATTGTATGGGTTTCTTTTAAATGTGGATATATGGATGGGATGGTTGGGGTTTAATGGGAAAGGTTAGAGAGATTATATCCATTGTTTTTGATTTATTTATTGAAAGTTTTTCCCTTACACTTTAATCCCCCCCTTCTCCTTTCCCTCCCTGTTTTCTGCTGGGTGTTCATGGATAATGATGGCAAAGTAGAGCCCAAGGATTCGTGCCCACTTATGTCCTGTTTTAAGGACATGTTCAAAAGTTCCAAGTAGTTATCTATTTCTTGTAAAATACTAGGCTGTTTAAAGAATAAACTTTCAATTCTGCATCTGTATTATAATATATGAAAATGATCCTCTGGAGTCATACTTTTTTTATTGCGGTATGAAATAATAAAACAGTCTGATGTGTGGGCTGTTCACACCTGTGTCTGAACTATTCAGAAAAAAACACAAATGTGCAGAATTCATTTGATTCACACGCATTCACCCGGTCACGCTACGACAAAACGAAGTATTTCACCGAGATCCCGTTAATGTTCCTGTCTAGGCACTGAAAAAAAACCCTAAAAACGTATTTGTTCATCAAAAATGCATACGTAGAAAGTTTTTCAACCTGGACCCTATTTTCCCATGTTGTGGTTAAGTGACTAATGAAACAACAGTTTTTGACATTGGTCCAGCACTGAGAGAGAGCGCTGCAGCCATTATACAAGCTGGAAGGTAACCACTTAGGGCATGTTTGCACCATCACCATCAAAAGAGCTTGTTTTTTTGCCACTGAAAGGCTCAGATGATAATTTAAGTGTCTAAAAAAAACATTATGGATAGAAAACTTAGAGGTGGACCTTTTTATTAAAGTGTAAGATCCTATTTATCCAGAAATTGCTATTGCCAAATCCACCAGACTCTAAATAAACAGTAATTTTATCATCATAAAGCACACTTTACTCAAAGTCAACAGGACTTTGAAATTCTACTCATGGTAATGTCTTGTAGGACATAAAAATACACCATATGGACACGTCAACAAGGTTTAGGACTTGATTTACATTGAGTGGTGTCCTCAATAATAATCATTTTAGTCAATATTAATAAATAAATAAATACATCAGTAAATAAATACATTTGACTATGAAATAAATAAGGAAAGGATCGTTACAGAGACGGACCTTTTTACTAAAGAGTAATTTTCTTTTTTGTTTAAAATCACTATCGCTTTATTTCCTGCTTACATTTATTTATTGATGTATCTTATTTATTTAATATCAACTAAAATGGCATCCGTTACTTCAAGAGCTAGAAATGCATTAATAAAAACCGATTGTTGCCAGAGAACATAACCTAGTTATCTGCTACCATGTCCAGATTTATAGTTTGTGTCAAACAGATGCAGGAGACAGCAGCAGATGGGATTGATGGTGAAACTGAAAACTAACACTGAAAACTTTTCAGGAAGTAAAAGCACATTGTGTAACTGATTACTTGTAGTGCATATTTGACAGTTAAGGTTTTTAAATCCACAATGAGGAAGTGAAACCCACGAATTCCCTCTAATGAAAAGCAACATCACATTTCTAAGCACGCACACAGATCGTCATCTTAGTGAAGCAAAAACACTTCACTGCTAGTGTGCAGTGTACCTACACTAACAAAACATTCAAGTATTGTACTTAATCACACATTTGTGGTACTTGCAGTTTCTCTGAATACATTAATTTCATGGAACTTACCACTTCTATATGTACAATTATATTTTTTACTCCACTAGTTATTTGACCGCTAGAGTTACTGCTTACATTGCAAACTAAAAAGGGCACACAAAACTTTTAATCAGCTCAAGTTTAACTCGAAAATATGCACCAGAGAAGACTTTACAGTTGGGCAGCTAGCTAGTTACATCCATGAATAAAGAAAGATGGCGACAAGTACGGATGAGCTGGACACAGCTGTACGAGTCCTGATTGGCCTTACAGAAACAACCCTTAAGTCAGGTTTGATTAACCTGAAAAACTTTTAAAAAAAAAACTGCTCTTAGTCACTGAAGCAGCAGCTAACAAGTCAACTGAAAATGATGTGAGTGGGATGTCACTTACTACCAAGTGGCAACTTCCAAAGCTGAGAAATGAAGCCAATGAGGAAGTGCAAAAAAAACTGCAGGTAATCGAATGGCCCCTTCAGTCAGTCCACATAGACCCCCATGATGAAATGCCTAACTTTACACCAGAAATAATTATGATCACTTCTGGCTCCAAAAACCAAGATGGCGGCAGCCAAAATGCCAAACTCAAGGTTTCAAAACGTAACCACAAACCAATGGGTGACTGAACGAAAGCTATGTCCATTAGTAATACAGCCTATGTTTGCTACTGACTGCTCTGGGAAACACAAAATAATTCCTCTTCCAACATAATAACAACACCAGGCTGAATAAATGAAGAGAAATATAATGGCCATTCAGTCTGATTATTAGGCAAGTTGCATTATGGGAAATACAGGACCCAACATTATCAGAGCTTGACCCACACTTGGCACTACTGTCAGGATATCTCTGCACCTACAACTTTGACCTAGATCATTTTTATTCTGATTTATCTGATGTGAGTTGCCAACTATCTGTTCTCCGCCGCAGTAGCAGGTCCGACCACGTGTGCATGTTACTGCATGAGAGTCTGTGTGTGTGTGTATTCCTCTGACTAGTAGGGGTGGGGGAAAATTTGGTACATCAGTATCGAGATACTTTTGTCAATATTGCATCGCTATGTATCTATTTCTTTATTATATGCATTATTAATATTGCAAGTACAAATTAATACTTTGCTTATCTACAAGACCAATAAAATTATTTAATTTTTCAGTCCACAAAATATATTTTGCTGCAATAAAAAAGGCCGATGTGAGATGTCTGTTCGGCATCAGCTGCTCAGTCCCAATCGTGTCCTGTTGTATTCGCAGTGACAACATATTTCAAATTTGGCCCTCATTGTATGGGTTTCTTTTAAATGTGGATATATGGATGGGATGGTTGGGGTTTAATGGGAAAGGTTAGAGAGATTATATCCATTGTTTTTGATTTATTTATTGAAAGTTTTTCCCTTACACTTTAATCCCCCCCTTCTCCTTTCCCTCCCTGTTTTCTGCTGGGTGTTCATGGATAATGACGGCAAAGTAGAGCCCAAGGATTCGTGCCCACTTATGTCCTGTTTTAAGGACATGTTCAAAAGTTCCAAGTAGTTATCTATTTCTTGTAAAATACTAGGCTGTTTAAAGAATAAACTTTCAATTCTGCATCTGTATTATAATATATGAAAATGATCCTCTGGAGTCATACTTTTTTTATTGCGGTATGAAATAATAAAACAGTCTGATGTGTGGGCTGTTCACACCTGTGTCTGAACTATTCAGAAAAAAACACAAATGTGCAGAATTCATTTGATTCACACGCATTCACCCGGTCACGCTACGACAAAACGAAGTATTTCACAGAGATCCCGTTAATGTTCCTGTCTAGGCACTGAAAAAAACCCTAAAAACGTATCTGTTCATCAAAAATGCATACGTAGAAAGTTTTTCAACCTGGACCCTATTTTCCCATGTTGTGGTTAAGTGACTAATGAAACAACAGTTTTTGACATTGGTCCAGCACTGAGAGAGAGCGCTGCAGCCATTATACAAGCTGGAAGGTAACCACTTAGGGCATGTTTGCACCATCACCATCAAAAGAGCTTGTTTTTTTGCCACTGAAAGGCTCAGATGATAATTTAAGTGTCTAAAAAAAACATTATGGATAGAAAACTTAGAGGTGGACCTTTTTATTAAAGTGTAAGATCCTATTTATCCAGAAATTGCTATTGCCAAATCCACCAGACTCTAAATAAACAGTAATTTTATCATCATAAAGCACACTTTACTCAAAGTCAACAGGACTTTGAAATTCTACTCATGGTAATGTCTTGTAGGACATAAAAATACACCATATGGACACGTCAACAAGGTTTAGGACTTGATTTACATTGAGTGGTGTCCTCAATAATAATCATTTTAGTCAATATTAATAAATAAATAAATACATCAGTAAATAAATACATTTGACTATGAAATAAATAAGGAAAGGATCGTTACAGAGACGGACCTTTTTACTAAAGAGTAATTTTCTTTTTTGTTTAAAATCACTATCGCTTTATTTCCTGCTTACATTTATTTATTGATGTATCTTATTTATTTAATATCGACTAAAATGGCATCCGTTACTTCAAGAGCTAGAAATGCATTAATAAAAACCGATTGTTGCCAGAGAACATAACCTAGTTATCTGCTACCATGTCCAGATTTATAGTTTGTGTCAAACAGATGCAGGAGACAGCAGCAGATGGGATTGATGGTGAAACTGAAAACTAACACTGAAAACTTTTCAGGAAGTAAAAGCACATTGTGTAACTGATTACTTGTAGTGCATATTTGACAGTTAAGGTTTTTAAATCCACAATGAGGAAGTGAAACCCACGAATTCCCTCTAATGAAAAGCAACATCACATTTCTAAGCACGCACACAGATCGTCATCTTAGTGAAGCAAAAACACTTCACTGCTAGTGTGCAGTGTACCTACACTAACAAAACATTCAAGTATTGTACTTAATCACACATTTGTGGTACTTGCAGTTTCTCTGAATACATTAATTTCATGGAACTTACCACTTCTATATGTACAATTATATTTTTTACTCCACTAGTTATTTGACCGCTAGAGTTACTGCTTACATTGCAAACTAAAAAGGGCACACAAAACTTTTAATCAGCTCAAGTTTAACTCAAAAATATGCACCAGAGAAGACTTTACGGTTGGATAGCTAGCTAGTTACATCCATGAATAAAGAAAGATGGCGACAAGTACGGATGAGCTGGACACAGCTGTACGAGTCCTGATTGGCCTTACAGAAACAACCCTTAAGTCAGGTTTGATTAACCTGAAAAACTTAAAAAAAAACTGCTCTTAGTCACTGAAGCAGCAGCTAACAAGTCAACTGAAAATGATGTGAGTGGGATGTCACTTACTACCAAGTGGCAACTTCCAAAGCTGAGAAATGAAGCCAATGAGGAAGTGCAAAAAAAACTGCAGGTAATCGAATGGCCCCTTCAGTCAGTCCACATAGACCCCCATGATGAAATGCCTAACTTTACACCAGAAATAATTATGATCACTTCTGGCTCCAAAAACCAAGATGGCGGCAGCCAAAATGCCAAACTCAAGGTTTCAAAACGTAACCACAAACCAATGGGTGACTGAACGAAAGCTATGTCCATTAGTAATACAGCCTATGTTTGCTACTGACTGCTCTGGGAAACACAAAACAATTCCTCTTCCAACATAATAACAACACCAGGCTGAATAAATGAAGAGAAATATAATGGCCATTCAGTCTGATTATTAGGCAAGTTGCATTATGGGAAATACAGGACCCAACATTATCAGAGCTTGACCCACACTTGGCACTACTGTCAGGATATCTCTGCACCTACAACTTTGACCTAGATCATTTTTATTCTGATTTATCTGATGTGAGTTGCCAACTATCTGTTCTCCGCCGCAGTAGCAGGTCCGACCACGTGTGCATGTTACTGCATGAGAGTCTGTGTGTGTGTGTATTCCTCTGACTAGTAGGGGTGGGGGAAAATTTGGTACATCAGTATCGAGATACTTTTGACAATATTGCATCGCTATGTATCTATTTCTTTATTATATGCATTATTAATATTGCAAGTACAAATTAATACTTTGCTTATCTACAAGACCAATAAAATTATTTAATTTTTCAGTCCACAAAATATATTTTGCTGCAATAAAAAAGGCCGATGTGAGATGAATGGACTGAAAACTTTTATCGTATTAGGAAACATATTACAAAGTTTTTTTCAGTTGATAAAATAGGTAATGAGTCTCATTATAATTCAGTACTTTATTGCCTATTGCAATACATATCAAGTCACTGTGACATTGTATCGTGACGCAGCATTGTTGCTATTCTTGTGCCGTTTATGGAGTTAGCATCGTGAGCTGCCAGTCGTTAGATCGGTTTCCTCAATGTTGAGAGCCATGTTCAGACAATCCTGCCCCTGACCCCTTATAGCTTTGAATTTCGCATGCAGCTCCTTTTCGAATGCAGGATTTTTCTTTTGTGATAAATTATTTTCAAGGCTGAGATGTTGGTACTTTTAGCTTTCAATACTTCCTCCACCACTGAAATTTAATTTCTTTGCTGTCAAATATTTCTTTGATGAGTAAAGGCGTAAAACGTCCAGGAGAGACCTTCGTGATGTGACCTGGCCAAGGTCAGCGGTTACTGAATGTTTACCCCTCACACCCAGTTATGTGGCCATAGGAGTTTGGAGTGGGTGGACCCTGCGATGATGTGCTCACAAAGTCCACACTGTCCAGACAACACACCTAGTCCCGCCCCTGCTCTCACCCCTCAGCTGCCTACCTCTCCAGCTCCTGCGCTGCCCTGTAGTCTTCTCCTGCTCCTCTCCCAGGGTCAGCTACTTGGTTGAAGTTCGAGGAGTTTTGGAGACGCTCTCGTGCTATCTGACATCCCACACAGCCACCATGGTTCACAGCAGCGGCATCTGCAGATTCCTTCTCCTGGTGCTCCTGGGCCTCTTGGTCGCCTTTGTACACACAGGTAAATGTCCTTTTGAGTGTGATTAGTATGTTAATTTCATATCTGTGGATGGGTGACAAGTATGCAACCTCACCTGTGTGTGGTAGAAATATTGCAAGCAACAGAGGAAGGTTTAGGAAGATTTATATAAATAATCTGGCTGTTGTTCTTGAAATTAAAAGATTAGATGTTTACAAATGAGGCAACAATAATTAGTATCAAGAAATTTTGTATGGTCATCAAAAAATTGGTCATTTTAAATCATTGGTGATCTTTTTTTTTTGCATTATAAGGCTGTTTCCTGAAACATATGGAACATTTTATCATAGGTACCCTCTAACCTCCTATAGATGTTTGTTTATCTGCTGTATGTGATTAATGGGCTCATGTTTGGTCCTCTGTGGGTATAAAATCAAAGATGTGTGTGTACGTGTAATTTTTGCCCTCTTTTTTCCACACACACACACAGGCCGGTATGTGTGAGTCTGCAGCCTGATGTAAATGATGCAGTTGTTGAGAGTCTGTGAAAGCTGCTCTTTGACAAACAGGATGACTCAGAGGCTTTCATGATGCCTGATGTTCATACAAAACTGAGTACCTGCTGCCCTCTGACTCAAGCTTTAAAGCTGAAGTGATTCTTTTTCGTATTTAGTATTAGTTTGAGGTAGTGAAATGTCTGCATGTGTGTAGCTTAATCGAGGTATTAGAAAGACTGTCCCAACAGTGTGAATGCTATTTAAGACTTGACAGATCAGCAGTTATTTTCACTTTCACTTACCGTACTTCTTTGTTCCTTTTTGCCACGTCTCTCAAATCAACTTGAAAACACAGTGGAGCAGCTCTCAGGCCCTCAGGTCACATTGGAGGTCAAGAGGGCACCGGGATGACAGGGACATAGCAAATCAATGTGCACCCTTTCCTGTGAAAAAACAAACAAACATGGCTGTCACCTTTAAGACACAGAACCTACTGTGATAGAAAACACATCGGTGCCAAACACTTTGT
Source organism: Plectropomus leopardus (assembly GCF_026936395.1). Taxonomy (NCBI): domain Eukaryota; kingdom Metazoa; phylum Chordata; class Actinopteri; order Perciformes; family Serranidae; genus Plectropomus; species Plectropomus leopardus. Next base: position 21,857,708 of record NC_142187.1, on the reverse strand, counting down.
CAGAGTTTCTGACATTGAGGTGCCTTTTTTTCTCTTAAAAAATCATCCAGTGTGTTCTTGTTTTGTACAGTTTTAAGGTGGAAACATATTTTTAATGCTTCACAACACTCAGTAAACCCATCAAAAGAGATGTTACGAAGGACGACTGTGCTTCACACTGCCTCCTCTTATCTGTCTGTGGTTGCCATGTACAGTATTTGATGTTTTCAAAGTAGTGCCACCAATCTTGACCACATCACCAACTAACCTGGTGACTGAAACATCGTGAAATGCCGCCCTGACGTTTGACTCAGCATGGGAATCAAACAGATGTGTTACATAAGAGCCTGAGGCAACACAGTGTGGTGATTACTCATACTTTCCTTGATCTTCCTCAAAATGACTGATCTGATAAAGTGTGAGAGGCTTGTACTACAATACAGAGAAGTGTTAATCACAACTTTCAGAATAAAATCCAAAACACGCTGGTCATCCCAAAAATATTTTACTAGGAAAATGCGGCCGCCACCTCTGAAAGTTTAAGAGGGTGAGGCAAGGACACACTACACCCTCGATGTCATGTTTGGGCTTCGCGGTTTCGATGCTTGGCCAGGTCGCTTCTCACACACACTCGTCTGCGCGTTTTGTCATCTCTCTGGCTGGTGTGAAATCCTGACTGAAGAGGTCTGAGGTACCAACAAATGGCCTTCTGTGTTTTGAGTGTCTGAAATCAGCCTTCCCTACAGTCTGCCAGACTTTTATGAGTCTGAACGAGGGCTCTTGATTGACACGTTGAGTCACGTTTTCAAAAAGTGCGACTTAGTGCAGTTATTTCCCATCCAGGAGCACTTCTGTAGATACCAGGTGATACATGGAAAGCTAAACTAATTACAACGAATCTCATATATAAACATTTAAAGTCCTCCCTTTGACACATTTAAAAATATTTAAAAATACTGTGCTTAATATTTAAATACAGTTTTCCCACATAAAAAAGTGGGGAAAAATTGAAAATAGGCCTGAAGCAGACTGATGTTTCTTTTTCGCTTTCTCCAGCACTGGCACACCCTAAAAAAAATGTGGATATAAGTCTGGTTATAGGAGTCTCGCCCCATGCCGACCAGTGCAAGAAAAGTGTGCATCATGATGGCTTGCATTGGCGTTAGAAGATTCAGCTCACTCACTCAGACGAGGAGTCTGTTGTGCACCAAAGTCTGCGACTAGAAGACGCATCAGAATAGTAGACGTGAGAATTACTAAAGGCCTCAGGATACGACATTATCACAATATTTATGACATGATACAATGTGATTGACCTGCAGGCTGTAATCACACTTTTGGTCTCTATGTAAAATTGGCTTTACACACACACACACACACACAGACACAGATACGGAGCAAGGGGTTTGGTGGTTCTCTGCCACAAAATTCAGAGTATTAAACCACCACAATTGCTGCATTTTGGTGATTTCTTTTATGCACCTATGTGTCTGCTCTGCAATTTCAAAATCAATTTATAGCATGAATGTCTTGAATTTTTTTTTGCTAACTCAATGTTATTATTAGAGGAGACAAATACACATGCTCTGTATACTAAGGGAGACGTGTCCCCCACTCTTCCCCATCTATAATCGAATCTACACCGAGGGGTAGAGGAGTACTTGAGCTCATCTCACAGGGCTGTGGGGTACATCAGACAACAAATATTGCCACTGACCAAGCAGCGAGCAGTCAACTGTTTTTTCTTGTCGCATCAGTTATTTTAATTACATTAAACAGAAATGACAAGCTGTAGTGAACTCCTCCTCATGGAAACAAACACCAATGGAAAACATCATGTTATTATTTTTTGCCTTCTTATTAAATCAAGCTGTCCAGAGGGCACAGCCTTTTACACACATGGACTATTTAATAAACAAGTTTGTTTGACATCTAGTGCCCAGCCGGTGCCTGGTTTGGGCCTGGCCGGTTGCTACTGGTTGCAGCCCGCCGCCCTGCGTGACCGCACAAACTGCCTTTTGTGCCCTCAGCTGAAGGCCTCATTGATGGCTGAGCTGGCCAGAGGCCCGGCCCTCCAAACCTCTAGCCAGCTACAGGACAGGAAGCTGCACACGACTCAGAGTCCACACAGCCGCATCAAAATACATCAGAAGTGCATATCAGAGTTTTGAAGAAACCGCAGCTAACATGCTGATGTTAAAGACTTGAGATTATATCATGGCTTTTGAGTAATTGTGTCCTGTTTTCCACTCTATTAGACAGAAAAATGAGAAGCTTGTTTGATAATGACAGAGGAAAGACAGCAGAGGAAAGATGTAAAGCAGGGTGAGGGAGTTTACTGAGGGCGTCAGAGGCTACAAAGTAAATATGTAGCGTTAAATAAACTGAGTGTAAATATGTTTGGATTACGGTTTTCTTGGTATGTGTAGAGCTGAGGATAGGATAAGTGAATCAGTGAGTGGGTGGGCTTGTGTGCGAAGAGTTTGTCTTTTTCAAGGGAGGTGAAGATCAAAATTTCCCCGTTCCTCTGAATTTCAAAAGAAAAGCTTTAGAACTGCTCAGTTAATGATGTCAGCAACCATACTCGTCATTTTGTTTTTTTAATCTTCAATTGAGGCTCTGAGAAACATAAATGTGGCCTAGAGAGAGACCTTGTTTGTCTGGCTGCTGTAGAAGTGTGAAAAGTCTCAGGGTAACTTCATGCTCAGATGGGAGGAATGTCAGAGGACAATTCGGGGTGGGAAGAGAACAACAGCTGATAAGCAGAGAGACTTGTACAAACTCTAAGCTTCATGGAGTCAGCAATTTACTGCCTCTCCTCCACTGAAATAATGAACCTTTTAAAATCTGGTCAGACATCAGTTTCTTGTTCTGCGTTCAGACACCTCTCACAGGCTATTTAACCCATTGACAACTGGGAAAATTGATTGGATTTCTTTCAAAAACATTGGGGAAAAAGAAATGTCCCACAAACTGCAAAAAATGAGTAAAAGGTGACTTAGAAAATAGCCTAAAAATAGCCTGTAAATTAGTTTCAAAAAAGGGGGAGAACTATTATAAAATGACCAAAAAAAAAAATCCAGAAAATTATATTTATATATATTTTTTTATTATATAGTTAAAATTTTGTCACAAAAAATAATGGGTTTATTCATATTCTATATTCTGAAATTTTTCTGCGTCACTTTCTTGTTTTTTTTTTTAACTTTTCTTTTTTGTTTATTTTTTGGTAATTTTCTTTTAACTTTTTACAGTTTTTCGGGTATTTTTTGACCATGTGTTGTGAAGTTGCTCTTTGCATGCTCTCCATGTTTATGAAAGAAATCACACCAATTTGCTCAGGTTTCAACGGGTTAGCCAAACATTGGTTGGAAGTTTTTTTGGACAATAGAAAAGCTTCGTTGAACCCTTGAAACACGTCAAGAGGCTACATGAAGCTCAAACGGACGAAATGTTCATCCTCTACAAAGACATCCTTATGCCCAGGCCTAAGCCGTTAACCCACTGAGACAGAGAGAGGCTGTTGGGGTCATTACAGACGGGGCCATGTGTGCAGCTCTGCATCCCCGAGGCCTCCACGTTCAGAGAAAAGTCAAACAGAACCATAAGCGAAGCGCCTTGTAAGTGTAATTAGTGACTTAAATAAAGGTACAGTTCACCCAAACAGAAAAATATTTTTCCTCTTACCTGTAGTGCTATTTAAATCAATCTGGATTGTCAATGGTGTCCTCCTCTGCTGAGCTGTAACATTAACTAGCTCAGTGGTGCTAGGTGAGTTAGCAGTAGATGCACACTTCCTTCAGCACTTTGATACGGTTGGTGGGTGTAGTTTTGCTTTCTACCAAACTACACCCACCAACCGTATCACTGTGCAGAATAAAGCGTGCATCTACTCCTAGCTCACCTCGTACGACTGAGATAGCTAACAGCTCAGCTGATGAGGACGTCATTGATATTTACATCTCTCAGTGTCTTCCATGAGTAGATGTACACTTCCTTCTGTGTGGTGATTCAGATGTTGTTTGGCAGAAAGAAAATAGCTCCTACATAAAAATTCCTCTCAACAAGGTCTGTGGATTATCATGAGTAATCAGGTCATGATTTCCTGCAAGAGACATTTCTTCTTTTTTTTCAGTTATTATTTTTTGGGTCTTTTTGCCTTTACTAAATAGGACAGCTTAAGCATGAAAGGGGGAGAGAGGGGGGATGACATGCAGCAAAGGGCCGAGGTTAGAATCAAGCCTGTTGCCGCTGTGGAGAGGACACAGTCTCTGAACATGGGGCGTCCACTCTACCAACTAAGCTACTTCAACTTCAATTTCAAACAACTTTATTTATCCCAACTGGGCAATTCAGGTTCACAATCTACCCAGACTATACACGACCGACAGACAATAACACGCAACACTCAGCAGGGAACCCCCTGGGAGGACACATTTCAAATGTATTTTTTTCACTTTGAGCACCACAAGCTGAGTGCCATCTAGTTCCATTATACTAGAGAAAAGGCAGAAATCTCCAACACTCAGTGGCTCACGTCAAAACAAATTGGATTGATAAATGGTGCTTCAGGCAAGAATAAAAATATGCATTTTTGACTTGGTGGTGAACTTACTTTAAAAACTGCTTCTGGATGAAACAGAAGCACAAGTGGTAATTTTTCTGTCTGGGTCTGCAGAGACAATCGGAGACGCGACAACCAGAGACAACCAGGACACTATGTCTGGAGAGCCACCCAGTGACGTCACCACCAAAGACCCTTTCCAGGACATGACGGAGCAGTCCTTCACCTTCGACTACGAGGACACCACACACTCCCAGGCCCTGGACGAAGAGGAGGGTAAAACTGTCTCTATATACACCATTTTTTTGTCAGTTTTATATATTTAAATGATTAAAACTGCATGTATACGTGTGTGCAGGGGTGCTGGGGCCAGGGGCCATCACAGCTATTGTTATAGCAGTCTTCCTGGGAGCGTCTGTCCTCCTCGCCCTCATCGTCATCACACTCAGGAAGTTCACTGCCTCCTAGAGTGAATACATCTTGTGTGCGTGTGTGAGTGTGTGTGTGTGTGTGTGTGTGTGTGTGTGAGTGTGTGTGTGTGTGTGTGTGTGTGTGTGTTTGTATGTCAACTTGTCTTTTGCCTCTCATCTCTCAACTCAAACTTGCAAAGATTAGTTATGACTTTCACTTTGATGTAGATGCTAAAAATTGTGGCAGGTCCCTTGACTGACTATCTACAGATTTCCTGCTGTAAACAGGAGGAAACCTGTTGTTGCTCAACATGTCCACTAAAGGTTTGATGTTAGAAACTGGCTGGCTCTTCCAGTGGAAATCGTAGAGTGTCCATGTCATTCATTTTGGGGGTTTTCTTGATCTTGCATACTCTAAAGGGTTTTTTTTTTAATGTTTGTGGGCTGTTTGTTACCTGATGTGAGGTATCCTCTATGTGTTTGCTTTTAATTGTATATGAAGTGTGCGTGCTTTTCTCAGTCTGTCTTATTTTTTTCATTCAGCAAGAAAGATACACGTTTTTATTAGTCTTTCACAATGATTTTAAAGTTTTCCAAAATCATGTCTAAAATATTCCCTGGGTGTTACACATGTAGAAGTTTGTATTGCACCATTTACAAACATTTGTAGAGTCAAAATAAGAAGAAAACATTTTAGAAAGGCTTTTTTGATGAATGTAAACAGGGTAGTTGGTTGGTTGTTTGTACCTGCAGAGCCAATATAAATTTAGAGTGGGGATGAATTTGTGTTTGCACTCAAGTGAGTGTTTGTAGCTTTTTGTCGTTGTATTATTTACAGGGGGATTGGAAATTATTTTAGTAACATTATTTTGTCATTTTGTATATGCCTCAGCCATACAGCTGGGTGTTACCATGGTAATGTCATTGCCAAATTATTTTGTGAGATTTAAATTGAATAAATAAATCTAATAAATCAGATACCAAATGTCTGTGACATCTGTGTGGGTTTTTGAGTGAACATTATATATGCAATTGTAATTAGATAATATATACACTATATTTATGGAGGATTTTTTAAAAAAATATTATCATAGCCATTTCTTTTCTGTCAGTTAGCATAAAAGTATTGATTGTCAAGGTAAGGTAACTGCAATCTTAGTCACAGAAAACAGATTTCTACAAAATAAATAAACCATGTTTTTCTAAAACATGACAAAGAACCTGCATTTAATATTTTTTTTCCTTTTCAGTGTTTTTTAATCTCTAACTGTAGACTACATCACAATAACTTACTAATTAACTAACTACTCACTTACATAAAATGAAACAGTGCTGTGCAAACGCTGCCTAAATTAGTTAGTTTTTAGCCATATAAAACAAGGCTTACACTAAAAAAAGTTAACATCAGATTTCTGTATTAGAAGTAGATTTTAGAAGACCTCCACCACTTGATGTTCATGTTCTGTGAAAATGCATTTACATGATGTAAAAAATGCTGCAGCATGTGTTAAAAAATGTGTCTCAAATAGCTATACAAAATAAACTCTTTACAAAAGCCCTTTTGGTCCCAAAACAAAGATGAGAATATGAAGTTAGGCATGAATCTATATAAACCACCAGGCTCACTTCTGGCACAGCAGTAGGTGGCAGTGCGGATACCAGTTTCGTTTACATTTACAGAAAAAAAAGGCAATGGTTTTCCCTAAAATGAAATTAATACTATTAATATTACTATTGGGCTCTAAACCTTTATGATTTTTTCCACTTTAAAAACATTTTTCTGCTGACTAATGAGGATTCAAGTTCAAAGTGTCCTTCACAAACATCATAGTTAATATGTCTTGCATTTCACTTTTAAATAAAAGGGTTAAAAAGAAAGTCGTCACACTTTAAATACAGTTAAGTCATCTCAGTACTTGAAACCAGGAAACCAAAAAACTTAATCTATGTCTAAATCTGCTCTGCAGCTTCTCGCCTACCTGAAACATGCAATGCTTTGAACGTCTTGGCTTTCTGTCTCCCTTTGAGACAGGAAGACCGATTTCCACAGACGCACTGAGACTTAAACCAAAACTAATACCAGTATAGAAATCACAGTGTCGGAGTCTGTCTGTCGCGAGATTTAAACATTAATGAAAAGATGGAAACTACAAACAAATTAGTCTTTGACCTAAAAATAAAAATGTCAGTATATAAAGTCACCTGATCCAGGCCTTTTCTTCACGTTTCAACAGACGAGTGGCTGTTTACTGTAATCTCTACATCACAACACTGAGTTTAGTAAACACTTACATACACAAGATACAGTGAACAATCACCAACATGACCTCATATATATATATAGTTACAGAAATTCCTGTTTGAGGAAATATAATACCACAGTCCTGACATGTGACAGACTGACATGACAGACATGAAGCAAACACTAGTTTCCTCAATTCGATATAATTTCATCCAGTTGAAATTTGTATCGTGTGTGTGTGTTTTTGATATTTTGCTTATGAATCTTTGTTCTTTTGGCTCATTTTTAGTCACACTATTCACAACTTTAGTCTAAATTATCTCAGCAACTATTAAAAGGATTAAAATAAAATGATGTACAGGCAGTTATCGTCATCCTGCTGACTTTGTGAAACCTCTACCTTTTCAACCACCGCCAACATTTCAATATATTTAATCAATTTATTTACAAAAAAATACTTGCTAAAGTATACTGACGTTCCCAAATGTAGCATGATCACATGCAATATAAAATGTTGAGCATGGTAAAAATTTGCATGTTTTTTTGCAGACATGCTTGCTGTTTAACTTCAAATGTTGAAAACTACACATTTTGCAAGTTGTATTCAATGTTTTGTGTTGATATTGTTATTTGGACAAGATTATTTTAAATGCATTTTAGTTTTAGGATTATTTAAAAAAAAAAAAAAAAAATCATTATTTACTCTCTGTCAACAAAATAGCAAAAGAGTGCCTGCCACAATTTCTCTGAACCCAAAAAGATGTCTCTGAATGCCACGTTTTGTCCGAGAAGCAATTTAAGTCAAATAATGCTTAGTTTAAAATTATATAAAACAGAGAAAGATGGTGTATAGAAGCCTTTTCAAATTCATTGTTTCAGCTATAATTCGGGTTTTTTTAATGCTGTGAAATTACTCATCATTACTTACACTGCAAACACGATAGTATGAGTATCTAAGTATTAGTAAATACATATATATATATATATATACACACACACATATGTATATACAGTGAGACCTGCTAGACAAGTTCACCTTTGTGTTTATTTTAAAACGGCTATAATGCACATCTGAACACACACATGATGTGTGCCATGACTCAGGAAGTGGTGATGAAACAACAAAGGTACAGAAAGCAGAAGTGCGTCTGGGAGGGCACAGACTGTCAGACAGACAGACACACACACACACACACACACACCCCGACGTTCCACTGAGATATTGCGATCTGTGAGGTAAGACAGCAGCTACATTTTCCACTGTACGACAAAGTGCTGGGTTAGATATATTAAATGTTGCAGTTAAATGTTTTTGATGAACTAAATGTGAGTATCACCTTTCTTTGAATGTTTAAATTAAAAGCCAGACTTTCAGTTTAAATATTCAAAATTTAGAGGACATGTGAAAGGAATAAGTATAAAATAATTGTAAAATATTTTAGTCTTTCAAAAATTCATCGAGAATGATATTGATCTAACTGAAAAGGGCTTCAATGTCGATCACTTGAGTGAACAACAGCATACTGCAGATATGTCTGCCGACGATTATCTACTTTCTATCTGCTAAAATGTGGTTAGTCTGGTGGGTGATTTTTAAATTCTCCTCCAGATACAAAATATGTTTTTGTTTTTTTTGTAAAACCATTTTTAACTCCTCATTGTAGTAATAAATTTGGGTTTTCTTAGTAACAAGCTTCCCTTCTCTAGCAGTGATGAGTGTAGAGTAACGCAAGTGTTTAAATAATTAACAGGTCAAACAGAGATTAAGCTACATTAATTCGGGTCAAAACTGAATGTCAAAATAAATCACCAATTTACTTGAACTTGTCCCGACTACTATAACTAGTTAAAACATTGGTCATATTGAGCGTGTGAACGAAATTATTGTATGTTCTCTTGGTATAGTTGACCTTTACATAAAAAAGCAGATACAAAAACACATTTGCAGCTACTGAACCCACGCAACTGAAAGCTTTCACTTGGCTAAGTAAAGCAGCATATAGTTTGCTGTGTGAGATCAAAGAGTAATGACAGGGAAAACTGATTAACTTTGAATTCACTCTTGCAAAGCTGTGAAAATCAAATCAAACTATTTCCTCTGCAGCAGCAGTAGCAGTAGTGGCAGCGAGACCATGACAAGCAACTGTTCGTTTGAAGGGGTGGACGAGCTGATGAGATATTTGGAGCTGGCTATCTACATGCCCATCTTCCTCCTTGGTGTGATTCTTAATGTTGCAGCACTCTTAGTCTTCTGCCTCTTGCTGCGGAAATGGACGGAGTCAACTATCTACATGACCAGCTTGGCCCTGATGGACCTGCTCCTCCTCTTCCCTCTTCCCTTCAAAATGCACTCCACCAATCACCGCTGGCCCGGCCACCTCCAGCCTCTCTGTTCGGTGTTGGAGAGCCTGTATTTTGTTGGGATATACGGCAGCATCTACACCATCATGTGTATAGCTGTAGACCGATGGCTGGCTATCTGTCACCCATTCAAAGCCAAGCAGCTGCGTTCACCCAAAGCGGCTCTGGGGACCTGCATCGGGGTGTGGGTGCTGGTGCTGACAGCGATGTCTCCCACCGTCTATCAGTTCAGGGAGGCTGATTTGACGGACTTCCATTGCTTCCACAGGTTTTCAGCAAAAGGCTGGAGCCCTCCGGTTATTATCTGCCTGCAGGTGTTTGGGTTCCTGCTGCCCGCGCTGGTGTTGGTTTACTGCTCAGTCCAGACCATTGTGGCGCTTAAGCAGTCCGGCCAGCGCAGTGCCCAGAGCCGAGCCTGTGTGAAGATCATCTACAGCAGTCTGAGTGCCTTCCTGCTGCCTTTCACCCCCAGCCACCTGGCCATTCTCTTGCAATTCTTGGTGAGAGAAACTGCAAGGTCATATTCAGTAAACTGGTCTCTAAATTTAAAAGAGTGAAGCAGGTTAAAGTAGGTAAAAATCTCACCTCAGGGTTCATTTAGTAGCTGTTCTGGTGCTTTCGATCACAAGTATTCATTAGAGGATGGGGTTAAACCCAGTTAAATGAGAGATGTTTGAATTTCCATTTTATCGCACCACATTAGGGCCTCATCTTTATGTATAAAGATCTTTTTGAAAACTGATACTTTTCCTTTTCTTTTACAAAAAAAAAAAATCTGTCCACACAACCTTCGTTTGACAAAATATTTCCCATCACAAATGACTGCCGTTAGCTGTCTTCGGCAGTCTCCTCTTGTTGCAAAGGCAGGAAAGTTTACAGGTTAATGTTGTCTTTTACCAAAAACATACTGGAGATCTCATCACCATTGATTCCCTTTCAATATAAGGTTGAAGGAGCTCCATCAAACACACGAGCGATGCTCTGAAAATGCTAAAGGTTGAATTTTTTATTCCTAACTGACAACAATCCCACTCTGGAAAGTGTCCCACTATCAGCTGGTTCGGTCAGTGGACTAACCCGTGGATGTTGCGGTGTGTCCTCTCTTAGTAGAAAAGTTGCACCGACGCAGCTGCTTTGCGCTCGCCTTACACTGTACGTTGGTTAGATTTTTTAATATTATTATTTTTGGGGGCTTTTATGTCTTCCATTGAGAGAGGGCAACATGCAGCAAAGGTCCAAGGCTGGAATCGAATCCACGGCCTCTGGACAAGGACATCACTTTATACATGGGGCGCCTGCTGGGGTTTCAATAGTATGCATAATTTAAAATGACACATTTGAAATTTTTATACTTACATAAAACATTGCAGCAAAAACATTGGCTGCATTAGACGCCTCTGTTCGTCCATGAAGTGTTGCAGCAGTAGCCTAAGTTTAAGTGTTAAGTAGTCATGAGACCATGCAGTGCTTTCAAAACATAAGCAAATCATTGTCTACCATTGCTGTTGTTTGTAGCGTACGCTCATCACACAAAGCAAAAATGGACATGCACGAGTTGAGGAGATGACATCATCACTCAGTTCTACGCGTCAACACAGTTCAACAGTAACCGCAGTTTTAAAAACATGTGCACCTCAGATGTTGTTTTTTTTCTCTTTTTTTCCAAAAAGAAATGTTTGACGTAAAACTCTGTGTACAAGAGACCAAAATGTAGACAAAAAAATCAGTACATGTAGACAGGGCCTAAACACTTCCCATCCATGTTGACTTAGCGAGTAAATGATTTCTTTCCAAAATACAATATATACATGAAATATATATATTTATATAGATATGTATAGTAATGACTAAAAATCATAGGCTTACTTTTGCAATTAACAAACAATATAAATGAGTTGAAATGACTTTGTGTTATACTGCAGTCAAAAGCTGCTCTTCCATCTTTGTTTTTATACTAAACCAAACAAACTAGCAGCGGGCACAGAGCAGGGCTGTAACCGGGATTTTTAGAAATACTGACAACCTTTGTGTTTTGTTTTGTTTTGTTTTGTTTTTAAAAAGACAAACCAGTAAGCTTACAGTTATTTGATCATTTTCAGACAAATTTTCTTAGGTGACTCACTGTCCCTTGTTTCAGTTTAAATGGTATTAAAATCCATGCACACAAGAGCAAAAAAACCAGCTAATTTAACTAGTGGTGAATACACATTGTGCGCAGTTTATTTTATTTTTCTATTTAAGTATCAAAAATGTTGTGTGTGGCCATTCTATAAAGATGATTATGAAACATCCTGAGTGAGACATACATACTAATCACTGCTGCTGATTTGGCAGACTGTTTTAGCAAGTGTGGCAAATGTACAAAGACAAGCCTGATAAGAATATGAAAAACCACAGCAGAGTTCACAATTCTGGGTCACCGCTAGTGTTTTTAAAATGTATTTATTTATTTATTTTTGGATATCATGTTGTATTTTAAGATTTTGTAAAGCTGCTACCTTAGCCAAGTCTGTCCTGTAAAATAGATTATTGATCTTAGTGGGACTTCCTGGTAAAATCAAGTTATTTGTAGGTATTTTAAAAACCCCGATTTTCATACAGTTTGTCAGGATGGTGGACTAACTTTTCTCTGTCCTCAATCTGTGACCCTTCACATTATTCCAGGTACGCCAAGGAATAATTCAGGACTGCAGCAACAAGACCAGGATCAGCCTGTTCATACAGATAGCTATGTGCCTGTCCAACATCACCTGCTGTCTGGACGCTCTGTGCTACTACTTCATTGCTCGTGAGGTGAGGAGCACCAAACACACCTTCAGGATATCAATGGTCAGCCAAAGAAGAGCCACCTTCAGCACCTCAGAGGTCTGAACACAGAGACAATGCAAGTTCAAATTTATATTTGCCCTCAGAGGACGGCTGGTGGTGAATACCAGATTTGGCTTCCTGATTTTAGGAGGGGATTTAAACTAATAAAGAGCCGGTATTGTTTCCAGAAGGTGATAATGTAGCCTGCACTAAGAGTAACAGGGTCAGAGTGCAAGCTCAGTTAACCACAGTGCTTGAAAGTAAGGTGAAAATGTAGCACAGGGAGAGGATCTGACAAGATGTGATACACGATTTGGTCCAGTGACAGGAAGCCTGTAACTTAGGTAACTGTAGACAGCTCTCAGAATTTCGGCTGCAAAAAACAAACCCACAAGCCACAATGTGACTTATTCTTATGATGATTAATGGATGAGCTTGTGATTTGGTTAGGCACTTCCAGATCATCCAGTCCTACACGCTGAGAAAACTGATGAGGGCTACGATGCATTTTAAAGCAGTTAAACTGAGCAGTGGCAGCTTGTTGCAGAGCTTTGTGTCTATTGTGTTCAACAGTGAAGTCAAAGGAGCTCTTACTGTTGTCAAGACCAACCATTAAAAATCTGAGACCAGTTTGATTCCATAGATAGTCATTGAATTGTATAATTTCTTGTAACTGACTATAACAATTATAGGTTTTATTCTCGTAGCATCTCTCATATAAAATTCAGATTTGCATAAAAAGTCAACCTGAAAAAATAATTTAAACTCAAGCAAGTAAATAAACTGAACCTACATATTTATTCAAACGTTAATTTAAAAATTCACTTACCTAGGAGATGACTACATCAGGGCGCCGAGCAGTTGAGATCTGAAAAACACACAAATGTAACTGATTAATATAAATTGATAATTACTGAGAAAGATCACTTTCAAGTAATTTTATCTATCAGTGATTAAAAAAAAAATCTAGATATATGGCATCAGATATATATTTAGCCCATAAATGTTGGGTATTCTGATGTGTTCATTTTAATTAATCATGGACAGAAGATACAATTACGTATCCATCCAATAAATTACTTTATAGTCTAAAAACAACACCTGAGGCTCAGAAACAAATATTTTCTATAGAATTAAACTTATACAAAATTATTAAAGCAAACTCAAATAATGTTCATACTTAACACATTTAATATAGTTGCCCTGATATGAATGAGGAAGCAAATAAGTGGAAAGGTCTGCTGAACATTTTGACTGACTGTAAAGTCACCACAATGTGTATATATGACATAAAATGTATTTTTTATTAAATTAGATTTTTGTACTTGATTTTCACAATGTAGCTTTAAATGTGCAATTTTATATATATATATTATTAAAAAATTGTTAAAAGCCAGCAATTGCTGGCAGTCAGCCTGACCTGTGAACAAAGTGTTAATGAGACTTTTTGATGTTTACAGGAGGATTTTATGTTTGTGTGAAGTTGCACATGCAGTGAATAGAGCCGCTTTCTGTCAAATCTTTCGGATGTTGAACAAAGTCACCTTGTGGTAACAATGGAAGGGCTTACTGTAAATTAATGCTGTTAATGTTTTATTTATAGATTTTAAGTTTTTTAAAACAAACAACATAATCATAAAGGAGTCACCAACCTCCCAACAAAAACACGCTCTTATAGGCAGTATGATAAGTAGAAGAGGCAGCACCAACCACAGAGTGAATGTCTCCAAAATGAGATATATAAATAGTGTACACACATGCTGAATGTACAAACCTATATCCACAAGTGAATATACACCTACATACACACAAACGCTTTAGGCCATTCTTGATAAATAAGATAGAAATGGTTGTCATGTTTTATCAAAGATTGCTGAGAATAAAGCACTGTATTGAACTTGCTCCATGTGTAACAAATTTAGTAATTTCTGCTTAATAGAAGGCACATACTCAGTTTTACAGAGGTGAAATATTCCTTTTTAGTCACAACCATGTCATATTGTATAGGGTTTTGTTGCATGTGGGAGGGTGACAGAGATAATACTGTTTTTATTGTACAGAAAAACATGTTTCTAAAACCAGAAACAAAATATGAAAGTTTTATCTACTTGCATTACTTGTGTCTCGATACTTTCGTTTTGCACATGCCTTCCCTTTGTTAAGATTCAAAGTTGTATTTGTTTGTGCACAATTCAGTTTTTTGTTTTAATTTTCCATGTTTTTCTGCGCAACTGGTCTGTAAAATAAAGTAAGCCAAGACAAAAACTGTCAATGTAAAAATTAAAAACTCTTTCATTTCAAGGCCCTTGACAGTTGGGTAATGTCAATCTTGTTGACCTATTTGTGTTTGTATTTTTAAAACCATAAATGTTACTTCTAAGGCTAATGTCTGTTTTGAAACTTCAAGTTTGCATTTGTATTATGACATGACAAGTGGATCAATTTAGCCGTTTAAGTCAACTTTTCTTTTGCATAACATCACTTTTGAAAACAAACTTCCATCTTCCATTTTAAAGTGAACTAAAGCTAACAACAACATATTCATTTTGTGATGTGTGTCATAATTATCACACTGACGCTGCAATTTTATGTTCTATAGAAAATCAGATTTGAGGCAGCCATTCAAATACATGTTGCACAGAATCTGAACTGATTAGAGCTTTGTGTTTGTCTCAGTTACATCCTGTCTGACGGTGATAGTCTTTTTAAACACCAGCTGCCTCTCTACCATGTTTACACACTGGAATATTGTTAGCACAATATCCAATTATTCTACCCCATAATTTGCAGACTCGTGATGTGTATAATTTACTTAAACTGTTTCTGATGATCATTCAAGCATACAAAAAAAGTTTGATTATTTATTCTTAAAGCAGCAAGATATTACAAGAAAAATTGACTGTACAACAAAATGAAATATGAGCACATATCACAGGTCTCTCTCTCAACAGAGACTTATTTGCTCCAGGTTGTACATTAGAAAGACACCCGAAATCTTTTTTTTTTTTTTTAATTGGGACAAATTAACATTGTGGAGAGTATAATGCCAAGATAGGAAAAATTGGGAACTGGTGAGAGCTAAAGACAACAGGCAAATCCAAATGAAGAGGAGGAAGAGCAAGACGAAATAAGTTTTAGCCTTTGATATCATCTACAGTAAGTGATCTAACCAAAAAACATTCTAATATTTCATAAATCCTTAACATTAAGATAGCATAGCTGACTTTGGTTCCTTCATGTCATTCTAAAGCGCTGCTACTAATTACAGTCTAAAGCCATTTTATCCAAGGAGTAGTAAAGTTTGATACCAAAGGAAATTGAGACGAACCATAAAGAAATCCAAACGAGTCGATTTAAGATACAAATCTATGCATGTAACAATATGAAGTCCAAAGGAAAATCAATTTACAGTATATATTGCTTAGGAACAATCAAAAGTATATACACCATTCATTAATGATACAAACCAGCAAAGAAACATCTAAACTACATGAGGTATGTTTTGCAATTTTCTGACATTCAAAACAAAAGAAACAAATATTAACATGAGTGCACCATGCAAGCAGCTTCCAAGTTTCCTCACTATCACTCACAGTGCACTGTCACTAAATAACAATAAGGACAACACTAAAATAAAATCAGGTCTTTTTCTGATGTAAGTATCACATTAACTGACAGACATGAACATCTTATGCACAGCTTGACAAGCCACAGATATATTCAAACACATTTATAACATCTTTTAAATATACAGACTGAATTAAAAAAGACATTAACATTGTACATGAACAATAAAAGAGCATTTCCAACTTGAGAAAACATTAAAACTAAAACTGTTGGACAAACAACTTGCTCTTAAAGTGCAGTTAAAAGCCTAAATAATTCAAGAGGTATGGTTTGAAATTGGCTTCAGAGTTGGATGGCTGTGATTTCCGCCCCAGATTCAGACCCTGTCACAGATGACGGTCTCAACCACAAAAGTGTTCTCGAAGTGACGAATGCTGTGGCACTTCTTTGTCTCGCGCCTGTCGATACCTGCAAGAGAAAAGAACATGCATGAGATAATCTGTTCAGTGCTGAAAGTGGCAAAGGCAAGGCAGCTTTATTTTTGTAGCACATTTCATACAGCAGGGCCATTTAAAGTGCTTCACAGAGAAATAAAATATAAAAAATAAAATATAAAAAACATTAAAGGACACACCCCGACTGTTTCAGATCAGAGAATACTGTGCATTTTTTCATGATTTTGAGACCTTCTTTCACATGCTTGGCAATTTTTTTGGTCATTTAAATTTGATCAGGTGTTTAATAACACATCTTTCTGTGATGTGACAAACTCAGAACACATTTTAATCATCGCTTTAGCTGGACTTTAATTGATTTAAAATCAAGTTTAAAATAATTTTGCAGTTATTACTGGGTAGAGTAGGCAGTTTAAAAAAGGAGTTTTTAGCTTTGACTTATAAGTAATCAGAGTCAGTGGTCATATTTCTACTGCTATTGGTGTCTAATTGCATTAGCAGTGGGGATCCCTGTAAACCACATCCATATATGTACTCAGTGGAAGTTCCTTGCATCAATAACTCTCACGCCAATCAAAGGCAGCAACGGCAGAGATATCACCGGAGCGCATCACTACCTCCTCCAAAGTGTGTGGATGTGTCCACGGCATTACCAGTGACTCAGTAAGCAGGAAGTTCCCAGGCTGCGCCCACATATAAACACTGCAATGATGATCAGGCTACCGAGCTGTTAGAGGAGGATTTTAAGCAGCAGACACAGTGTCTGAAATATTCACTAGGAAGCCTCTATTTGGATCTGGTTATATTTCTCAGCATCTCACCATGGTTGGTGTAAAAAGGGAGATAAATTAGTGGAAGTAACACATCACTCATCATTTAGCATCTCATATTGGGAAAAGAGGGGTGCACTCACGTCTGCGCTGGTTACGGCGTCTGAGGCGGTAGGTTTCTTTGCCGTAGCAGAGCCTGTGAATGAACGGGCCCAGCTGCCTCATGTTCCTCACCCTCCCTGTCACCATCATCTCTTCCTGGATGATGTAAGTCTGAGGAAGGTACGTCCCTCTCTGTGGCAAAAAAATACAAATGAATCACTCAGCTGCTCAGTCTGTGGGAGGAACACTTAACCGGAAGAGGAGAATACACTCCACTTTTATCTCTCTGACAGATATTCATCTCTAACAATGCTTTTACAACACCAGTGACATCAGCAGCGAATGTAGGGAGTGCCTCACCTTGACATTTACGAGCAGTTCCCACAGGTTCCGTGGAGGCATCACCAAGGTTGTGTTTAGCTCAGTGATGTAGCATTTGTCCAAAGCAATGTCGTGATAAGCTGTGAGGCCCTGGAATCAAATAAAAAAAGGGTAAAAACCTAACACTTCAACAAGAACGTGTAATGAGAGCAAACCAGTGAACATATGCATTAACCTACCCTCTGAAAGTCGTGGATGATATCGGCGGGGTCGCTGCCTCCAAAGTGTGGCACAGGTACACTGATCTGCTCGTAGTTATCATCAAGATAGATGCCCACATTCTCCTCAAGTTCTTGCCGGCCCCTCAGTGGAGCGTACACAGAGTCCTCGTAGATGACCCGACAGTGGAACAAGCTGTCTTCTGGGATCTGCTAATTGGGCGCAAACAGAGCGTGATTTAGCATGTGACAGCTATAATGTAATAATAGTGACTTCATTAAGGACACAGAGCAAGATCCATAGCATAAAAACAGACAAAAGGCTTTGTACAAAAATACTATGGATACAATTTAAAAATTTAGAAAATATATGTATTTAGAAAATGCACAACTCTGCATTATTCAGTTACCTGAGGTATGAAGTAGTAGCGATAGACGTAGATAGAGGCCAGAACCAGTCCTGACATAAAGACCACCAGCCCAAAGGTGAGGCAGCAGAGGCCTGTTGGAAAAGGTTTCTTGGGCCTGACAGGAAGAACCAGCTGCTCCTGTAGAGAGAAAAGAAGTTCGGTTAGAGGACAAGTTGACGAGGAAAAGTCAGCCAAGTGATTTTGTTATTTTGAATATTTTGAAGGAGTTTTTTAATAACACAAAAATATGTGCACACATATACAAAGAAGATGAAGCAACTACGTTTTAACTAAACACAACAACAAAATACTTAAAAAATGTGACCTCTTTTTCATTTAAGCTATTTAAGGAGATGATTTGGGAGAAGTCTTGAGATTGTAGTTTAGCAGTTAACCTGGAATTAATCATATTCAGTTCTATGATGGAGTATCAGCAGGCAAAACCTCCTGTCACACTGCCATAATTTGTACAAAATCGTTACAGTTAATTTTGCCAAGAGATGCTTGTAACGTCGTCAGTAAGGCGAGTAGATCTAGTAGACGTAAGACGGAGTGGTATGAGGCATGCCAGATGCCCTCCCACAGTCTCTCAGTCAATCTGCTGCTGCCTCTCCCTACTACAGTTGCTATGGAGAGCGGAAGCAGGGAGAAGAGATTGTGCCAGGCACTGACGAAGACGTTGGCACGTGGCCGTCTGGGTCTATTCTTGGAGGCCTACTTCCACGCTCCATATTTGTTAGTTCCCTTGCGCCCTAAGTAGGAGTCGAGTCGAGAAGAATTGCGTGGAGGAGCCCCTCAGCAGAGGCGGTCGTATTAATAGATCTACACACATTGGCTCTGACGCCTAGCCTACTGTCGCAGCCAACCAGAATCCACACAGGCTTTCAGCTCATGTCTTATTCTTCTGCTGACGTAACAAATGGGTGAAAAATAATTATTTGCAGAGGTGATGCTTTTGCGTCAGCGAGGGGTACTCATTGTGTATAGTGTGTTGGGAAATAAGGATGAGACTAATCCAGGCTTACACCTATTGTGTGCCAGATATCTAATTATGTTAAACTCCTGGGAAGAAGTCCAGAGAGGAGGCTAAGAAAAGCTGGACTTATTGTGACAAGCCTATTTTAGTTCAGGTTTAAGCCATTCTACAATCCCAACTCAGAGATCAGACAAATCTTTAGAAAATATCATGTGCACTATACACAACTCTAGATAGAATTTGATAGATATGACTATCTATCTATCTATCTATCTATCTATCTATCTACTTTAAAGCACAGTTTTGCTTTGTTCAAAATATTATAAAACCAGCTAAGCCCTGTTAGAGAATTTGAGTCTGAAAACTTCGGACGTGAGATCTGCGATGTTGCAGGTAGGATTGCAATGGTTAATTTTCAAGGTACGATAACGTCTCACAAAATATTGCAGTTTCACAGTATCATGATATTACAGAATGATTATCAGTTAGAATGACCCATAAAGAATTTATAACAGAACAAACATTTCATTAGCCTACTATAATTGAAACTTGAAACTAATTTTTGTTTAGTTTATGTAAAAAGTCTCCATTCAGAAAGTATCTAAAATATAAGTGAGATTCTCCATCCAGTTGCTTTTTTTTATTTTTTTTTTTTCAAAATCTAAAACATACATGGTATGATAACAGTCAAATTTCATATCACTGCATCCCTAGTTGCAGGCAAGTTTCAAGGCAGCAGTTGCTATTAACACAATGACAAACAAATTAAATCAAATCTACCACATAACCACACCCAGATCCTATTCATAGGACATGTAGCTAAAACTATAAATAAAAGAGTATTAGTCCATAATTATGGCAATTTTAACTCCTGAATTTTTATGATCCCAGTTTAGAGATATAAAAAGCTAAGCTACCTTTAGATGGTGCCCACTGTTTAGAAACTACACACATTGATCCTGGCACCTCTATTACACTGTCAGGCGCTACCTGCAGGATCCACGTGGTATAACACCTCGTGACGTCACTGACTGGTGCAGTGACCGCAACTAACAGCTCTGTTATTTTCTCATTTCGACAAGAACAGCGGAGAAATTGAGACTATTTGCACACTTATATTGAAAAGGGGGGAATATTTAACTTTTATATTATGCATACCTACGGACTCATATTACATCTACATTAGATGCATTTAAACTAATGTTGACATATGCTGCAGAAGGCACAATCACAGGTCAGCCATCTGCAGTGTGTCCTCGCGGTGGCCAAACAAGGTGACGTAATGTCAACATCCCCAGGCTGGGATGGCCTGCAGCTATGGGTCTTATTAATATAATATTATAGCTCAATAAGCATTAAGCAATAATCTTTTGTTGTCAGAAATAGTGCCCTACAGTAATTGCACCAGCAAAAGCCATATTATAAACTGCAGTACATTTGGATTTTCAAACATTAAATTGCATAAAAACATAATTGCATCAAAAAACATAATTGCAGTATGTTATTTTAAGAATATAGAATCATATGTTGTTTAGATATAACGTTGTTTGCACAATAGATCATCGATTACCAGTAATTTAATAAAATCCCATGAAGTGACATGATGATGCATAGACAGAAAAATCAATCACTACAGCTGAGAACAAACAGATTACCGCTAACCTGCTTTGCAAAAGGAGTACTGATGCTAGACACAAGACAAATGCTACAACACAAAAACAAAGAATAACAAAGTGTGCAAACTCACGTGAGCCTGAGGTATAATGATCTTGTCTCCATCGATCTCTTTTTCAGGCTTCTGCGCCGAAACTGGCTGGAAAGTGATCTTCACCATGTTTTTTTCGGTGTGTGTTTTCTTTGTTTCGTTAGCTGGTTTAAGTGAGCTGGTTTCATCAACCGAGCCGGGAAGATTATATACCAGCGGAGCAGGCTCGCCCCCGGGACTCAGTGACCTCAGAAGAGCGTCTTCTCTGACGAACAAGCACTGTGTGGGTCTCAAGGAAAAGCCGCCTCGCCGCTGTCAAAATAAGAGTCCAAGTCCGGCTGCGACGTTTAAATTTAACACGAAATATACTTTTTGTGGGCTCTTTGGCATAGAGATACATATACCCAAATGTTTGAACATCTTTAGAAAAAAAGATCGCATTTTAATGTCCCTGTTATTGATATTAAACTACATTGTGCCATGATTCTGAAGGCAAGTGCCCGATATGGTATTGCTTTCCGCATTTTATTTAAAGCTGCATCTCCTCTTCTCAACCATGTTCTCAACCGTGTTCTTAACACTATCATCCGGAAATGTAGGGATGTTTCAAAGTCTCAACCAGCTACTAGGCTGCAATAAAGTTAGCTCCAGGTCACTACAACTGATAATAATAATGATCATAATAATAACTTTTTGCACAAGAGCATCAGCAAAGCATATAATGCGTACAGCAATGTACAAGACAGCACACTGTGTTCTGTACAATGTGTGCCAGAATACAATGTGCATCTTGTTTTGGGTTTTTAATGTATAGTTTAACCATTTCAAACCTGAGTAAATTGGCTTGAGTTCTTTCAAAGCCATGGGAGGAAGGTATTGAGCAAAGAAAAAATACTTATGATAATTATGAATATAGTTTCCCCCTGGCTTTTTACTCAAGCTTTTTTTTAAATTTCTAAATCTACAAATTTCTTGTAATTTGAGGAACATTTCCTACAAAGTTATTGACTTTTTCCCCATGTTTTGACTGAAATAGAACCAATTTGCTCAAATGCTCAAAGGTCTGTAACATCTTATGTAGTTATGACAATAATGAATATAGTTTTTCCCCTGCTTTTTTTCCCCCTTGACATTTTACAGAAGTCCAGAAATGACAGACAATGCACGAATTTGCTCACAGGTTTAAATGCTTGTGAAAGGAGTCTGAGAGCAGCACAAGAAAAGGGGGAATGCTCTAGGTTTCAAGGGGTTAATATATAGCGTAATGTAATGTAATTCTATGAAACCTTTAAGAGAAGCATAACACAAATTCTACATTTATAAAATAGTTTCACTGTGCTTACGATTTGGGGTATTTTAGATAAGAATTATCTTATAAACTATACGCTAATGTCAAATTTCATGAGCAAAATTCTGTCATGGTCAAATGATCAGGCATAATTAATCCTTTTTTTCATTAACCAAACCAACTAAAAGCTTCCTTCTTATCACCCAGCATCCAGACTATCAGCAGTGTACTCACACAGTAAAGTTGTAGCAGTTGATCACTTCAAATGAAACTACATGTAGCGTTGCATATCACTCAAGATGCAAATTACACAACACATGCAGATCTGCAGACGAGCACACAGCTCTCATCACCCTATGGGAACAGCCATGGCTGTGTGTCCGTATACCTCCGTATAAACAGTGTGTTATAATTGTCATTACTTAGGAAATTTACAACCAAAAAAATGTCTGAAAAGCTACAGTTTTTACTACAATGAGGAATAGAAACATGTCATAAAACCCTCAAAACGCAGGGATGATCTCTTTCCCTGCCAGCGCTATTTCAGGCTGCTTGCTCATTTCAAGAGGGCTCTTTGCACTCTTTACACATGAGAGTACTGCACTTGATAAATGGCTCATATCGTCCAATTCACATTAGCTTTTTTTTTTCTTTTTTTTTTTTACAGAGGGAGTGGAGCACTGGCGTAGTCCTCATAGGCTGATTGATGGCTCACAATCAAACATTAAATAGGCCAAGCTGACTAATGATGCAATGTGAGTATTAACTGATATATGGCCTTGAATGGGTGACACACACTGAAAGAGAGTGCTCAGGAACGTTAACGGTAAAGGGTTAATGTTGAAGTGCTGCAAGAGAAGCTTGATGGACTGAAAATAACCCATGTAAAGGACTGGCTATGTTTTGTTTTGAAAGCAATCTAGAATGGTTATAATGCATTTATAACCAAGAATAATGCTCTGTGTATTTCCGTTAGGCCTATTTTATTTGTTTAAAACTGACGACCATTTTTCAACTCTTTTCTGCTTAATTTTATTTTACAAGTTTCTATTTTTAATCTGTGTGAACTTTCAGACTGAATTTGGAGACAAGAGCTATCATGACCAACTTAATTTGATGCCTTAGAAGGTCCAGGAGCTCCTTATCCTCCGAGCAGAGGATGAGATCAGCCACTATATAACAGAGACCGTAAATGATTGTTATTGCCATGTTATGCTATTGCTATTGTATAGAAAGGGCTGCCAATGTTATGCTATATGTCACACGAGAGGCCGACGCTGTTTTGTTAAATGTCACACTCATCAACCCTCTTTTGATTCTGCGATGCTGTCTATAATCACACACTGAAGCTGAATGATGCTGCTGTTGTTAGTGTCTGGGTGAACAAGAGGGGACTCAGAGCAATCCCTTTAGTAAAACTAAGGATTAGGGCCATGTTAGAGACAAAAAAAGTTAGATTTTGAAAATAAAGTAACAATATTATTATAATAAAGTCAGAATTTTGAGAACAAAGACGTAATATTATGAGAAAAAAGTATCACAACCACAAAACAAAGGTCAACAGGTTACCTGCTGTCTGTGTGTCACCGCATGACATGGGAATAGTAGTAGGTCTCACCAGCTTTATAGTTTGCTGTACGTTTACATTACAGAAAAATAAACATATTTGTATTATTAATGTAATTCCCATTTCTTTTAAAAACACAACTTTATTCAGATAAAATTACAACTTTTTTCTCGTAAAACTAAGAGCTTATTTTCGTAATATTACTTTTTTTTTCTCATAATATTACAACTTTATTCTCAAAGTCTCAAATGTTTTTTCCCCCCTCAATGTGGCCCTAAAACTCCACCGTACTAGCGTGATCTCTGTGTAAAAAGGACTAAAGTTACACCCCAGCCACACACGTCCTGTGATAAATAAAGCACAGTCCCTTAGTGGAAGCTTTTTGGTGTCCCTGTGGGACATAGCAATTATTTCTTGTTGATTCCCTCCTTTTAAATGACCTAAAAAACAGCAAAAATTGTCTTAGATTTTGTTCTCTGTGGTTATTTGATGATCTGACTTTAGTGGCCTCGCCTGAACAAAACCCAGTTATACAGGCTACATCAAAGTTGATTGGCGGGTACGAGCGTTGCGCGCCCTCGCTGTGTCTAGCTCTCGTAGCCGGTTTCTCCCATTCACATGTAAATGAATCGTCATATATACCTAGTCCTTGCCCCCTCCGAGCAGCACTGAGGAGCCCAGTCCCTCTGAAAGCTTTGTCGGCCGCTGGGATCACCCGGCCATCTGTCCCATTGACAAGCTGTAACGGCTCTCTGGATTTACACGCCAACCTCCAGTCCAGTGGCAGCGCCTGGGTTAAACTTAACATGGCCCCCATCCGTAACAACACAAACGGCACGGACCGAGGTGATAACTGCAGCGGAATTCAATCTGACAGAAAGGTAAGGGCCTTTAAAAGCACTTAATATGTCTGTTTTAACTTGGCTGCTGACGGACTAAGCAACTCTATTGTCCTCACTTAATTTGGCAGATGAGGAAACCTCTGGTCGAGAAGAAAAGAAGAGCTCGTATCAATGAAAGTTTACAAGAACTCAGAGTGCTCATGGCGGATGCGGACGTAAGACATATATTTTTGTACCTTTATGTGGTGTTT
The DNA here is from genome assembly GCF_026936395.1 of Plectropomus leopardus. Taxonomy (NCBI): domain Eukaryota; kingdom Metazoa; phylum Chordata; class Actinopteri; order Perciformes; family Serranidae; genus Plectropomus; species Plectropomus leopardus. The sequence continues at coordinate 21,832,872 of NC_142187.1, read as the reverse complement.
AACCGTAAAAATTAACTTAAAAAGTGTGTTTGTGTAGCTAGCTTGTGTTACCGGTTGTTGCTTACGTTTTCTTGTGTCACCCGCTGCAGTTACAATCAAAGATGGAGAATGCCGAAGTGCTGGAGATGACAGTGAAACGGGTCGAGAGCATCCTGCAAAACCGGGCACAAGGTTTGTAACCTGTATTTACGTGAAAGTATGCCTTTAAGGTAGAACTCGCTTAATATATAACTTTTAAGCAAAATGTATTAACATGAACTAGCATGATACTTACATGTTAATCTTCTGCCGAAGAATACAGTTCTTAAAACCAACTTGTAAATTAATTTAGTTAACTTTAGAGTACGCCTACGCAAGGGTTCACTAAATATCAAACGTTTTACCAAAAACGAGCTTAAACTAGCGCACAAATTAGCCTACATGTTATATTTCCGTCGAGCGATAGTCCTATATTTCTCTAAAACTAACTTTATAAATTCAAATTTAACGGTCGGCGCATTAATACTCTAATTGACTGTGCTGCGGCCACAGGTGCGCGTGAGCTGAGAGCCCACAGCCAATCAGAGCAGAGAGCCCGGTCTGACCGTTGGTGGCTGCTAACCTCACAGCTAACCGTCGGTTTGTTTCGTGTTCCCGCAGAAGTGGACACCGTGAACCGGGAGGCCTGTGAGCGGTTTGCCGCGGGCTACATCCAGTGTATGCACGACGTCCACACTTTTGTATCCAGCTGCCCCGGGATTGACCCAACAGTGGCCGCGGAGCTGTTGAACCACCTCCTGGAGAGCATGCCCCTGAACGACGAGGACCGCCTCCGGGTGATGCTCCCGGACGCGGTGGCGGAGTCCCCCGGCGGTAACAGCAGCACTTGGCCCGTGTTTGAGAGCATGTATTCGGCTATGGTGTCCCCGGCCCCCTCCTCCTCCACCGATGACCTCTGCTCTGACCTGGATGACACTGACTCGGAGCAAAGTCACGTTTCTTCCTCAGAGGAGGCTGACAGCCAGGATGTGTTAAACTTAACTTACTCCAAATTAATGTGGAGACCCTGGTAGATCAATATAAATAAAATAATAGCATATTTTAGTTGATTTAATGCTTTGTGTTTGTGGGGTAGGCCTCAGTGCATGGCAACAACACTGCTGAAACTTGTTAAAAAGGTATCTGAGAAGCTCTTTGTGTAATTATTGGTGAACTGCAATTAAGCTAAAATGTATTTAATAAATAAAATGTAAGTAAATCTGTTTTGCAGAGGTCAGAGACTTTTAGGGTATTCATTTTGATGCGTATCGGCCTGCCTTCAGTGAAGGGGTAATTGCAATTGTAAATATTTACTTGTTGAATATGACCGGGCTGTATAGAAGATAGCTGTCCCACTAGAAGTTAGTCGTATGTAAATTATTTTGTATTTAGGAAGTCTTAACTTTGTATTTATATGTGACTTTTAGGAGGCTACCTCATCTGATCGCCTAAGTTTTTAATAAATATCTTTTTGACTTTTTAAATTCTGATTGTGCAGCTTCTTCAGTTTTCACACACCAGGATCCCACCATCCACCCACCCGCGGCTGTTTGCATGATATTAGTTATTACTCTGCAATTGTGGACCATTTGTGTGCACTGTCTCTCCAAAATCCCTTAGCACATCGTAGGCATTTGTGAGGTGTGAAATGAGTAATCCACTCACTCCTTATATAGGCCTAGTTGAGGAGTTGGCAAATGGGTTTTATAACTCCACTTGACTTAAGCTTTTTTTTAATGCTACAGTTTTAGAATAACATGGGAACAAATGCCTTGCTCAGTCATGGAAATGGGTTTTTAACTCACAAGGCCGCCACTGTTGAGCACAGGTTCACAAATACTATACTATATTATGTGGCTTTCATGCAGGGCAATAAAACTGGTATTTTGCCAAATAGGTCAGTGCACATGACTGATAAAATGTATTACAAATCTACCAGTAAAATCAAGTCCCATGTTAATTCACAGACACTTCAACTTTGTGTCTGAGCCCTCAGACATGACCTCTGTGGTCCTGGTGAGAGCCAGAGACACTTTTCTGCCTCTGCGCCTTCAGCTGCTTCAACGACAAATGAATAAGAAAAGAGAAGCAATCCTGAACTCACTTTTAATCCATCTGTAGTCAGATGGCTCCTCTGCTGTTCCTGTGATGTCCAAGTGTCATTTGTGACACGTTGTTACCCACGCTGAGAGGGATCCTTGGAGGAATGACAAGGAAAAAGATTAATACAGTGAGCATGGGATTATAGTAGATCTTTTCTCCTGCTTAGCATTACATATTGACTGTGGTGGAAAGTAACTAAGTACTCAAATAGTGTTAAGTACAATTCTGTCTGAGGTACTTACACTTTAAATGTGTTTTTTCAGCGATTGCATTTATCTGAAGAGTACACTTATCAGTTACTTCACAGATTGTCCAAACAAAAACAGACAATTCATTATTGTAGATTAAACTGCAACAATATGTTAAGTATTTTAAATATATAGTTCACCCACAACAATGAACATTTGTTGAGTGATTAATCATTACATTTTACCTCGGATATGTGAAGAGAACCAGACAAAATAGCAGATGTATTGATTTATTTGGGACTATGTTTAACAACAGGAAAACTATCAAAAACAGACATTAACAAACTCACACACAACTCCTGCCAAGTCTCATAGATCCAGTCATATGCTTAGTATGCCCCAAAACATGATTTTCACAAAAACCTTATTTGAAATGGAACTAAAAGTGAAACTTAGCTACATTACCAGACTCCATGACTACGTTTTGTATGTATTTTAGCAAAAAAACTACGTGTTTGGGAAGTACATACACATATGCATACGAGTGGTTAATTGAGAATTAGATTTTACTGCTTAAGTTCTGTGCGAGTTTATAAACGGATGCTTTGATATAGTTTTGCTGTTAAATGTGGACCCCAATCAGTCAATGAAGTCACTGTTTTCTGTGGAGGGATGTGAAAAAAAGTTTTCTGCACAAATTCAAGGTAAAGCAGCTTGAATAACTAATACACAAATGGTCATTTTGTTGATGAAGTATTCTTTTAAATTACTTCAACCAGCTACTTGTACCTTACTTTCCTCAAATACTTTAATTTTGTGCTTCTTTAAACATCAACTTCACATCTCAGAGGGAAAAATGACTTTGTACTCGACTGCATTCATCCCATTGTTACTTTAAAGATTGAGACTTTAGTAGCCACAAACTGGTGCTTACATTCAACTGCATCAACCACAACAATATCGCAGTAACATAGTAAATGGTTAAAAATTTTGAAAAGGGGATGTTCTGCAAAATGAAAAAGCTAACTGCATCGTGGTAGTACTTCAGCTGCTTCTTAAACATCTGACCTGAGTACTTCTTTCACCACTGCAGATTTCACACCACATGACTCCCACAAGGGTTTTTACAGAAAGAAAGAAAGAAAATTGCAGGATGACAAACCTGATAAGAGTCCGCTCAGATCTGTGCGGTGATCAAACCGGATTTGCGTGTCTCTAGAGGTGCAAATGACCGCTGCAGGAGGGCGGTTTGTTAATTTTGTCCAGGTGTGAACGGTGGAGGGAGGAGGGGGGCGCAGGAGAGAGGTCGCTTTGATCCGGCCTGCTGAGTCGCGGACTGTCTGCAGAGGAGGACACCGGAGCAGCTTTTGTTTCAGACATTTACATCAAGAAGGTGAATGTCACGACTTCAGCATGGAGAACAAAAAACGCATGCGTTTTTATTTTTGTTGTTATCAATATATGCTGCCTCCTAACCATTAATCTAACATCGATCTGCTGCAAGATTTCTCAGAGTCGTCCAACTTCATATGCAGTTGATTCAGGTATTTGTCCATTTCAGCCTAATATGCGCCGATTGTCTGAATGCAGGAAAAACATGTCAGATGCAAACATTTCACCGCACACTTAACATCGTTGTCAATTATTTTATTAAGATAAAATTTAACAAACATAACAGGTTGCTCACCATTAAAAATGAGAAAATAAAACAAAAGGTGCATTGATGTCAGTGTCTTTTCAAATAACAGAAGAGACAAATGACAAACTCAGGAAATGTTCAAGTTGCCGAACACAAACGAGCTTCAAAGTGAAGGCGAGCCTCTTGACATCTGTCTGAGCTGCTTTATACCCGTGCAATAACCCTAAACCTCCACTTCTGAGGTGACCACACAAAACGGTAATGAGCTTCAGACACTTCCACAGGATGCTCAGGAGGCTCCTCTCCATATTTATGAGGGGCAACATCACACAAGTGTTATGTGACACACTCTTAAAACTGTGGAAAACATCAATATTCTCCTCACTTTATATTTACCACCCACCATAAACAACATTTCCAGTTCGTGTGTGTGTGTGTGTAGGTGGGGTTGTCTTAATTTTCATTTCACACTTTTTAAAACAGTATTTACAGTAAATATTGATAATCTTGGTCCTGCTTTGCATTTTCAGCTGGATTTGCCATAAATAACTTAAAAACACAAACATCTTTATACACAAGTACTGTATGTAAAAATATAACTGTATGCTCAGAGTCAACGACAGCATTCACACAAGCATCAAAGTGCATTAAATAAAGGATTTTTTTGAATGAGGCAAGTTTCACAGCTGATACTGAAACAAATGCTGAGTGGAATTTAAAAAAAATAGCTAAGATGCATCACTTCACACTTGACACGGGTGGCTCGAAAAATGAATGATCATTTCTCAATGTAACACGATGGGTTTGTGGGTAAATACAGTTTTACAGTATATGTTTCACCTGATTGTCTTTTTCTCAGTGCAAATGTTTTCACCACCTCCATCACCACTGGGGATCAGTAACATGTGTACTTAGAGGTTTCAAACGTCATTTTTTTTATGTGACATATAACATACCCTCCAGAGGCGCTCTCTCAGTAGTAACAATAGAAAACAGGGCAACAGCAATCATTTAATGTCCCTGTTAAATGATCGCTGATCTGGACTTTATCGTCTTCCTAATTTGTGGACATTTTCTGTTGCTGTTCTTCTTTGAGTTACCTGCTAACTGCTTCTAACTACTTTTTAAAATCTCCCGCCAGTGGATTGCACGTGTCCGAAATGTCACGTCTTGTCCTGCTGGCTGTCTCCAGACGTCAATTTGCCATTGTTGCTACCTCCACTGTAGGCTTAGGAGCGAGACAACTCTGTCTCCCCATTCTGCAATATAACTTTTTATACAGGACAGCGAGGCAGAATAACAGTGCGATATTCTCACCTTGAACAGGCGGGGTAAAAGCAGCTACTGTCTACAGAGCAGCACCAAACTTTTTACCTGATGACATTTCAAGTTTGAGTCTTGCTTCTCTAGTTTTGGGCTTTGAGAGAAAGAGTAGCTCATGTTCACAAACAGAATAATATATTGACTGTAGGTGGTGTCCCAGTGGGGATGAAAGTGGTAAAAAAACCTTCAGTCATTGATTGCCGGTGAGTCCACGCCTGCTCACTAATGTTCACTTTTTTTTCCTCACAGTGACTAAATACAACACCGGCGAGTACTCAGGACAAACAGAGCCGAAGTTCAGGAGTCTTGCTCATGTATTTCCTCTCCTTCCAGTGCACCCCCAAAGTGCATTAGTTTGGTGCCGGATGGTTACGCATGACAGGAGTGACTGAAACTTAACTCCACCTGTTCTCACCGCATGCTGACGTTGCACAGTGTTGTAACTTCGGAGATCACGTCACAAAATGCTGAATTCACTCATTTATCGCCACAGTCAGAACACCACGGAGCCACTTCCTGCCGTTGTTGGTGTATGTTTGACCTCCACTGTGCTGCATGGTGTATGAGCACGTGCTGCATTTCACTTTTTGGGCTCTGCCTCTCCTGAAATGCTACACAGACACGAATGACTTAACACTCACAGAGTTCGGCACTCGTACATTCACAAAAGTCTGTTTTTCCTCAGACGTCTAAAGAGACGGCGAGAGACAGTACTGAAGAATGTTGTGTGAAGAGCAAAGGGCCTGTTAGGAAAGGACGACAGTGTTTGAGGTCTCCTCTGTGGGCCTCCGCTGGCAGCCAACCTCCCCCGTCTCTGTTTCACCCATGTCCAGGTCTGCTGCTGCTGCCTCTGAGGCGCCGGCACAGCAGGAGCACGCCTGAACAGCACAAACGAAACAAAAGGGTGAGAGAAAGTCTAAATCTTTATATTACATTAACTAGTTCGATATAACATGATGTAATGTACTTAACAAACTACCAAGCATAAAGCCTCTTTTCCAAAATTAAACAGCAGATACTGTAAATCAAGACTGTAAAACCATCTTGACTTACAGATATTCAACATTAAAACCGAACTAAAATGAACTGAGCAGAATTTAAGAAAAAGAAACTTTTCCTACCTTGATGTCCATTGCCTTGGGCAGACCGCCCTTCTTAATCCAGGGGTGGACCTCCATCAGCTCCTTCTTCTGCTCCTCTGAAAAGCGCGGCTGGTTCTTCTGCAGCAGCCGCAGCTTCTCTCGGTCTTCTCTGAGGACTCTCTCGATGTCACTGCAGACAAAGCAAACACACAAACCAAACTACAGTTAATACTCAACAGTAATATCTAACTAACATTTTTGAGAGTTTGCAAAAAAAAGAGGGTTGAATATGTTCTTAATGTTGCAGAATCACAGAAGAGTGAATAAACAAAACAATGCTTAATTTTAAAGTGTTTGTCATGGAAACTATTCACAACCATACCAGTTCTCTAGTCTAATTCAATGTCAGGCACCTCATTTCTACTGACTCGGTGTTAGAGCAACAGTGCCGCTTAGTGGTGACAAATGGTCCCTGCAACAATCACGCTTAGAGTTCAGGACTCTAGTTTTATTTTTTAATACATGCTGTCCCTCACAAATGCTCAGAGCCTCTCGGGGGACATGGGTGGGCAAAAATATAGATGGCTGAACAAACACATAAACACTTTGGTGTTTTCTCGATAAACTTTTGCGTCCCCTGCAACACTCTGGTCCTCTTGCAAAACTTTTGCATTCTCTCTAGAAATGTATTGAGTCTCCATGCACTCCTCCCGCAGCAGCACAACATACAAAGGGCTTGGCAAAGGTGAATATAGTCTAGATCAGCAGGTGGTAAGACAATGAGAACAGCAATTTTTAGGATTTACAATAGTTTTTATCCTACTCCTTACTGGCTACGCTCCTGTCCTCTGACTCACCGCGAGGGCAACTGATAGGTCATCATGACCTTGTCATCAGTGTTGGCAGTGAGCAGCCACAGCGGGTCCTGCAGTACATACTTGATGAAGTGTTCGCTCTGCTCTATCTCCACGGGCCTTCCCTTGCTGACGCTCAGGTGACCTTTGACCTTCTGGCTGTTCTGGGATGAGTCCACGCTGCCAAAGTATTTACTACTGTTGTTGCTTCCTGAGAAAACCCAAAGAGCACAGTGTCATACTTTTCAAACCTTTTTTTTTTAACTGAAAAAAGACAGAAATACGAAAGATCAAAAATCATGTTCTCATCACATCCTGAAGTCCAGACCTGTTCCACTGCCGGAGGTCCCACTTGCTGACGTCCTGCTCTTAGATGTCCCGCTGTTGGACGTCCCGCTGGCTGAAGTTCCACAGCCGTTGGACCCTGAACCCATGGACCCCGAGGTGGCTGAGCCGGAGTCCTCGTGAAGAATAATGTCCAGCATGTCACTGGATGAAGAGTTGGCGTCACTGTTATTCTCGTCGCCACGTGAACTCGCCTGCAAAAACAAAAACATTTGAAAGCGATTAAAGAGGAGCTTGACTTAACAGCTTGGGCCAGCAGACTGCAGTATCTCCTGCATCTTTATCAGACAGGCGGGTGCAGTATCATCGGCCGTGTTGCATCCTGCCTCTGTATTTTTAGACTCAACTTGGAGTATATTTCTGCGATTAGCAATGAAAATAGCTTGGAAAGTTGTCTCACCAATCACCTGTTAGCATGTGATTACCACAGCTACACAATATGGTCGAGCATAGTTGCGATTCTGATCCGCCTGCAGCTGATTTAAAGTAGTGCAAATCGATAAGTACCACAAATTTAAGAGTTTGGAAAAACTACTCGTGTGTAACAGAAGAATATTTTTTTTGTTTGCAGTCACATCTATTAAAAAAAAAGAGACAAAAAAAATATTTCCACTGTGCAACGTTGCCAGATATATAATAATGATCATGTTTGTACGATAATTCTGCCCTTTATACGATGTGCGACCAACAATGCCAAAAAGTGCCATAATTTACGATAGTTTGACCGCTGTGTGATGTTAAAAATTAGTAGTTGGTTTCTACGTCCGACCTCTTTCCAGCCGATCGTGCGCGTTTTGGACCAGAGGTTGCCAACCTTAATATGCCAACCAAACTGACAACACCTGATTTAGGAACATATTTTAGGGATATTTCATTTAATATTCAGTGCATAACAATAACAGTACAGAACAAATGAGAACTGCGAGATGGGTTTTCCTGGTATTTTTAGAAACTTTTAATGAGATTTTCTATCTGTATTGTGTTTTTGTTTAAAATTTTTAACAATTATAAATACACAATAGTCTTATTTTATGACAGTTTTAGTGTAGTCTTCTCCCTGCTGCTGGGCCATTGTTCTTTAGCTCGTCAGTTATTTTAACTGTGAGGATGAGGCTGTTTAGCAGAGTAGATGTGAGTGCCGTCTCACAAGCAGAAATGTCAGCGGAGATTGAACTTTCTCACTAAGGTATGCTGTATCTTTTTAATTAGCTCAGCTTATAGCCCTTCTGCCCTTCATGCAGAATATAAACCGACTCTCAGTTGTGTTGTCTTGTGATATATTTTTGTAAGAGCAGGCTGTTACAATTGTAAATATTCAGACTGATGAAATAATGGACTCATACCCCCTTCCACGTATCATGGAGACATGTGGTCTGGGTATTTGGAGACAGGTCAAAAAGTCATTCAAATAGGTGTTTTTGCAAAATACTGCGCCTATTCATTCTTGTGGTTATGACTTGCAAAGGATAATTTTCCTGAAAGTATGAGAATTTTACGCCTCTGTTACCATAGTTACCATAACATTTCTCATCTGGCAACGCTGCCGGTTTCCTTTTGATACTAAAACTGGTTTTCACTGCTAATGCTAACTGTGTGGCTGAAGTCTCTGTTTGTGTCTTGCATGCAAAATCAAGGAGCGCATATATGTGCACACAGAGTCATACATTCAGTACAACTGTGTACTATAACAAAGTTTTAGTTTAACTTTTAACATTTTTAAAGTCATTTTTTCACATCAGATTATGGCTTTTCTCAGTCTCATGCTCTACTTAAAATCAGTATTTTACTGGATAGACAAGAACATTGCAAGATAAAAAAAAAGCTTATCATAAATCATGTTACAGTTATAATTGACATATGGAATCAGGGAGGGATGGGATTGGAGAAGTGTGGAGGTTTTCTGATGATTTGCCTACCTCTTTGCTGCAAGCCCTCAGCCTAGAGCACACTTTATCCCAAGAAAAACGCTCACAGACACAGGGCGAGCCCTCGCAATACAAGGGTCCAGGTGGACCAAGGAGACTGAGAGACGGCTAAAGGGTGTAAGGGATAATAACATCATGTGTTAACACCCTGGGCCACATTTCATCTGAGGAGTCTAGACTGACTTGACACATTGCAAAGCAATACAATCGTAAAGAAAAAAGGTGCACTTTAATACTGTGAATAATGTGGAGGATCACTGACGATGGCTGAGAGACATATGGATGAATGTCTCAGGGAAACATGCCACAGCCCACCAACAGGAGTTCAAACAACCCACAATGAAACATGTCAGCGAGGCATCGACATTTTATCGTGACAGTTAAAGAATATTCAGTGGTGGAATGTAACTAAGTACATTTACACAAGTACTGTACTTAAGTACATATTTGAGGTATGTGTACTTTATTGTACTTTTTATTTCATTACTTTTGTCTGACAGTTTTAGGAACTTTACATATTAAGATTTTTGCATTAAAAAACACAAGAGTTTATCAATTATGATGTTTTGTTATAAATTAAATAACAGTTTATACAAGTACAGCTGCAATGATTAGTTGATTAATCAAACAGTCAAATGACAGAAAATAAATTGCCAACTATTTTGATAAACATTTAAGTTTTTTTCTATTATGTTTTTTCAAGTTTTTACTTCTATGGGTGTTCTTTCTTTTTTTTATTAATAATTTTGAGTTTTTGAGTGTTTCCCCCTTTATTTTATTTCATTTTTTAAAAAGTTTTTATTTTTTGAGTTTCTTGGTAGCTTTAAAAAAACTTTTTTCTAGTTTTGGAGTGTTTTTTTACAATCTTTTTTGGGGTGTTTTTCAGATTTTTCTCCAGTAGGTACTTTTACTTTTAATACTTAAATAACTTATTCCTTAATACACTTACTTACTCTGACTTACGTAAAAATTTCAGTGCAGGATTTTAACTTCTAACTGAGTATTTTTTTAAAAGTGTGGTATTAGTACTTTTACTCATGTAAAGGATTGAATTTTTCCACCACTGAGAATGCTACAGGTGAGGAAAATCAGGCATTGGGAGACTTTGGGAGGAAAAAGAAAAAGAAAAGGGAAGAGGAAAGCAAACAAAAAAAGGTTAGTTTCCTTCTTTACCTGCTTCAGCTCCTTGGACTGGCTGGCACTTGCTCCTTTCTCCCTTTCAGCCGTGTTAGTCCCTTGTCCTCCAGAGGTGCTGTCCTGCCGGTCCACAGACAGCTCCAGCTCCAGCAGGTTGAGGGGGGAGCTGCAGCGAGACTGGAACAGTGGTGGGGACTCCTGGCCTCCATGTCCTCCAGATTGTGGCGTAGAACAGCGAGACTGGCCCTCCACCACGGGGCCCTTTGGGGTTTCCGAGGATGGAGGGACGTAGAACGATGGGGTCAGGTAGCCTGTCTGAAGAGCAAAGTGGTTCTGGGAGTTGACCTGGTTCTGAACATTGAAGGAAGGTGGAGCTGTGAAGGGGCCCTGGCCTGGAAAAGCAGCCTGACAAAAAGGCTGCATTTGGGTGGGGAAGCCACCCATCACTGTGTGGTACACTGGCTGTGAAGGGGGCAGTCCGGGGGCCATTGGAGGGTAGGACAAGGGCAGCATGACAGCCACAATAGGGGTGTAGGGAGCAGGGTGGATGGATGGGGGGCAGGGAGGGGCCTGGTTGCCCTGATTGTCCCCAAAGCCTTGTAGAGTGCTGTTTGTGTGGGGAGCCATGGAACTGGCTCCGGGGTAAACTTGGAGGGGGTATCCCGGCATCATGGAGGGATACGCCATGGGAAAAGTGGACTGTGAGGTGTCAGAGCGAGACCAAGAGGTCGGGTTAAGGCCGTGGTTTAGAAGAGGAGGCCGCAGATGTTGTTGTCTGTGATGAGATGCTGCGCTGTCTGAAGACTCCATCTGCTTCGCTCGCTTTGACTTGGTTTTCCTGTTTCGTGTGCCCCGCCGTGCGGTGGGCTCTGCACTCGGTCCACCCTGCTTGGAGGGTCGAGCAGCAGGTACAGCTAGAGGTTAAAGAGGAATAAAAAAAATATCTCTTGAGTAATTTGTGAAAACAAAAGTGATTATTATTGAAAACTATACAATTTGTCAGCAAGATACAAGTATGAGTAAAAAAGGTTGAGTCAGAAAGTCTGCCGCAAAGACTGCTGATATTTCAAGTCAACATCCAAACAAAAATCCCCCTTCTATCAGTGCTCCTTCAGAAACTCTGTTAATATAAAGATATATATAAATAGTTTATATAAATATAAACTCTGTAAACTCCACTTGATTAAACTTGGGTCTTAATTTTAGCAACCATTGCTAGCGTTTAGGATAAGACTCAACAAAGTAACTGCAGAGGTTTAAGAACGTAGTGACATCCCTACGACAAAGACCAACGGGGCCAAACACAAGCAGTCAGACAGACAGATCCCAGCAATTAACTTTCGTAGTAAAATATTATTATTAGAGATAGAAACTACAAATATGACAGTTTAAATAAACTGGCATTATCCTTTAAAGGTGTTTGATATGATGTGTCAGTGTGTGGTGCTCAGAGGTACCATCGCTGGTGATCTGTTCTCTCTGCCGCTCCAGGTACTGAGAGCAGTTTTCTTTGAGTGCGGTGAGTCCTCGATGCTTCCTGAAGCGATACAGAAACGTCTGCTCCTCCTTCTGTGTATGGGCTGCCAAAACCTGCTTGGTCAACCCCAGTTTCTTATAGGACTCCCTCTCCTGAGTGGGAGGAGAAACGACAGACAGAGGAGCCCCGGGGTTCTGGCTGGACTCTACCATCTCTCCTGCTCCCTGGACATCCTCTATGATCTCTGTATGTCAGAGGGTGACAGCAGAGAATTGACTTTAACATACTCTGCTAAATTGCAAAAGCAATGCTGATCAAGCCTTGTGGTTGCTTGACTTGACAAGACACAATTTTGTCTTTTTTAAAGACTATTTCTGGGTGTTTTTGCCTTTATTTGCCTTTATTGGCTGAACAAAGGAGTTGCTGGTCTACTGCTGCCTAAATCATTAGTATGTATTATTACTATGACTTTGCTGAATCCAAACTTTTTAACACCAAAGTTACACTGTAACACAAACAATTTAACTTGTCAAGACAGCCGTGGACCAGCAGCTTAACCGTTAAGCACGATGAAATGACTGTTTTTGTCAGTCTGGCTTTGAAGAGCATATATATATGCGTTTCACTTTCTCCTCAGCGCAGAAAGGGCTGTCTGTTTAGGAAGCACTGAGTATTTGGTTTTTTGGTTTGACTGACTAAATGACACTTTGATTGATAATTGATTGAATTAATTGATATACTAATGGTCATTTGGGGGTGAATTTTCCATTAAGGGCTTCAGTATTTCACATAACATCATTTGGTGTCGCGCCTGGCTCACTTACTGGCTATAATGATCACTCCAGCACCACTTAAGAGTATTACTAGTGTTTTAAATTTGTGCTAAATTTACAATAGCTCTTTAACAAAAAGGTCTATCTCTGTAGGGATCCTTTCCGTTATGTTGTCAGACACTAAGAATAATCTGATCCTGTTCATGGCAAAAACAAGCACTTTAAAGTGAATGTAAACTGACGGTGTGCACATGCCCAGAGTGGTTACATTGCAGCTTGTATCACTGTTGCCAGCTGCAGTGTTCCCACTTAATACAAGACCAATTTCAAAAATTGTTGCCTCCATTAGTCAGTCTGTCACAAAAACATGTGAAAATAAGATCTAGGTTGAAAAATACTTAAGACTTCAACTGTCTAAATAGTACATTTGTAGGATCTGATAACTTTGCATGATAAATACCCAACAACAGTAATAATTAGGTTGAAAGGAAAACTTTATCATGACACTGTACCTGACTCTGGTTGAGGTTTCTTGTCCCCAACATGCACTATAGTGCTACTGTAGCTACACTGGCTGGTTATGGACACCACACTTTCTGGTTTGTTAGGTACAGGTAGGGGCAGCGAAGTGCCCACTACAGCTGTGGTTGCATCACTGGACTTTTTGTCTTGATCTTCCAAAACTGAGAGAGCAGTGTGATCCTTCAACAAGGCTGGTTCTGCCAAAGAGAACAGAGAACAAGAGATACTGACAAGGATCTGGCATTGTAAAGTCTGAGAGAGACATTTAAAGGAAAGGCCGAAGCTTTGTATAATGAGGTGACAATAAGTGTCTGTTATCCCTTCTTGGTAGAAACTAGAGCTGTGATCTTTGGATTTTTATTACTGCAGAGAAAAACCAATGTATTCACTAGAGCTGCCCCCATCAGACAGAAACCCCTCATTCGACTGAGATCCTCTTTTGAGCAGTTTTTTTATTATTTTTTTTTTGTCAGGGTGCAGTGTACTTCTAAGGACGTGTCTTACCCCAGATTTAGCTGCAAAGTGAGAAGGAGGAAGCTGCCCGCAGAGGGAGAGGCTTTACCAATCAGACTAAGAGATAACATTATCATGTGCCTTTTGCTTAGAAGTGCTGAATTTACAGCTCACAGAAACTTAATACTATATAGTCTCTGGCTTTTGTTTGATTGATCTTGTGTTGGCACAAAATGTTGTTGCACATTTCCGATCCATCTTCAGTGTAATTAGCACACATTAACTCGGACTTACTCAGCTTGTTACTATATTATGTGAACCTGTTCAAACTCTGTACCTCTGAAAAATTAGCACAAGTACTCAAGCCAGAATTAATTCAAAGAAATCAAATGTTTAAGCTGAAATGAGGACCAGCTTTTTTTTCACAAGCCGTTAAACATAGGATGGAATCGCCAGTAACAATAACTAAACAATGATAATGGTTTTGATTATATTTCATATCATTCACTATATATACTCCTGTAACATTCACCAGCAAAAAAATAAAAAAGGAAAAAATAAAAAAATAAAGGTGGCGACAGTCATGACCTCAACCTTGTAGTGGGTATCACATAACTGTGGTATTGTGGTCATGGTTACAGCCCTAATGTGAACTGAAGTGGTAAAACATACCTTCAGACATCGGCATGATGTTGGGTCCTTTCTGTTTGTCCTCGTCTGACATAGAGGACGTGGTGTTAGAGGAAGACTGGCACTTCCTCTTCATGGTAAGGGGAACATTACAGCTCTCCAAGTACCTACAGAAGACATAACAGCACACCGTCAATATTTGTCTATCTGTGCTTCTTAATTAGTTGTCTTAAAGAGTAGGCAACATCACAAAACAAGAAATAAAAATCAAAAGTTTTTGGTTTATGACATTATTAAAGTGGACAACTCAAAGAAAACAAGTTTACCAGAACCATCATAACAATAATCTTGATTAAGTTTTGTGCCAAAACACTGTCTGAAAAATCACAGCCGAGGTGAATTCTGAGTCAAATATTTTCTGTGGGCCAAAGAAACCTTATTTTTGTAACGTTTCAATTGGTATAGCTCGCATTTGCCATATTGATTATGTGTCAGACAGTCGACAACCTTGAAAATGTTAGTGTACAAGGATGGGAATTGTGCCCGACACAGGCGGATCACAGCTACCGCTCCTTGATGTAAATCTTTATCTTCGTACCTGACGACACTGTCCAGACAGCTGATCTGCTGGTAGGAGTAGACGGTCTGATCATTGAAGGCCGTCTCCTCCTGGAAAGAGGACCTCGTCTCCTCCACATTGGCAGCGGTCTCCTTCCAGTTGAGGGGAGCTGCTGAGTCTTTAGGCCGCACCACCGCTGAGCTCTTATGTGCAGACTCTACTGGAGGAATGACAGGAGTTAGGGGCAACTCCAGTATGCGGTCAATCTTTCAACATTTTCCCAGCTACCTGTTCTCAACACGTTACTATTTTCACACAAATATGCAGGTAGTTATCAGCTGGACTTACTGCCACTGCTTTTCCTGTTGTCTGGTTTGGTTGTCTGTTGCTCCTGGCTCTTCTGAAGATGTATTCCTTTACAGATTTCCTGAAAGGTTCGCTGTGAAAGAGAGACGCAAAACTCAAGAGTCATCTGATTTAAAATATATTGGTAGTAAAGCTCTGTTGTTATGTATGTTGCACATCTCTGATCTGCTGTATGCCAACTTAGCATGCATACGCTTTGAGGGCTAACTTGGCTTGTTTGCTATATCACATGAACATCTCTGTCACCCTGAATGTCTCGCCACACCATGTCTCGACTGTTTTAACTCTCAAATTGTATATGTATAAAAAAAAACCCAAACAAAAAACCCATAAGAGCAGCCAAATATTCATATTGAACAGCCATATTGGATTCCACTGAGGTAATTCTAAGTTGGGTACAGCCCTACTGAAAATCTTTGGATTCTTCGACTGTTGATCACATAAAAAGTACCATTTGAAAATGTCACATGCGCTCTGGGATATCACACTGGGTGGGCTTCATTAAATCCAAAATTAAAGTAATACAGAACAAATTGGATCAAATTCATCTAGCTTACATTACTTAACAACTAATAGGGCTGCAACTAACAGTTATTTTCATTATCCATGATGATGCGAATTAGTTTGCCAGTTGATTGACTAATCAATTAATTGACTAATCGTTTAAGCTCTAATAAATCAAAAAATATGCATTTATCCTGCTGTTTAGTCTGAGAAGTCAGGTCATGGTTGTGTTTAAGTTCAATAACGGAGTTCCTGCCATTGACATATCAGCCTGTACAAGAAGGGCCACATGGGCCAGAACTCACTGGACTAAACTGTAAAGACTGACTCACCGGTCTGGCTTCGCCCCTCGGTTCCTCCTCCTCTTGTCGGATCTTGCTCCCAATTCCGTTGTTAAGGCTCTCGTTAGAGGAGCTCATGCCCACAAGGTGGTCCGTTCTGCTCAGGCTATTGTAACCACTGGACCCACTGTTATGGACCGGCTGATCACAGATAAAGAGAGGAAAGAAAGATGAAAAAGATGAAAGAAAGTTGTTTTTACAATTTTAAACCTGTTTTTATTTGTTTTTTGGAAGTAAGATGTTGTTTTAGTGCGTTAGGTGTTTGTATCAGTCAGTGTTTTCCACAGATTGCCAGTGTATGTGTGGTGGTAGCGGACATCTCCTTCACAGCTGAGTGTCACTCGTGGGGTGCATAATTGATCTGTTGATACGTTCACAGCTGATCAGATCGATGGATGAGAGAAGATTCAGCAGATTTTTGTAGGTGAAGGGGGGTTTTAGGCCCAGCAGAGTCAACTGTTTAGTTACACTTTTAATGCACCTGACGCTCTGCTGCTCATCTCTGCCGCTACTGCGCTATAATTTACCCAATGATGTTTTAATACCGCTCCTAATTAACAGTCCAGCTCCAACAAGACTATGGCAGGCTGCCATAGTCTTAAAATTAAACTGTGTCAGGCTGTCACAGTCTTGGTTCTTGTTGGCTTTTATGATTTATCATGGCTTAAAGAAACTACCCCTTCTTCTGTTAGCGATACTGTGTTTCCCTGATTTCTGTGCGTCTTTATTCTCTCTCACCTGTAGCAGGAGACGATGGATCTGCTCAGTGATCTCCTGGATGTCAGGGTCCATGGTCTTCATCTCACGGACATTAGAGACCGGGACAACGAAAACATCCTCATTCACGGGCCCCCTGGTAAACAACACGCACATCAGTGGATCAAGATAGATAATGGTTCATTAATGTTTGTCTACCAATTCAAAGAGTGGCTTGGTAACGCTTCAAAGCACTTACGTGCGCACTTTATGTCTCCCGATAACAAAGGAGACCTTATGGCTCCAGGGGTTGACGAAACTAGACCAGCTGGTGTCAAGGATGATGTATTCTCCATTTCGTGCACAAAACCGGATGGACGAGTGATCAAAAGGTTGTCCTGCGAATTGAAGAACTGCATAGAAAGCCAAAATAACAATCAGATCATGATGAGGACATATTTCCTGTACAATCACTGGGAATTCTGAAATCTATTATATATTCTGTGGACTCACTCTTTCTGTGAATGGCCAACATAATCGGTCGGTCCTGGGGATGCAGGTGGAGGAGAATTTGTGTGCCTATCAGGTCCTGGGGGAGGTACCCGAGGAGAGGAACGGCCCTGATACACACGAATCACAACCAAACCAATTGTGTTATCCTCTGATAGTTTGGTGATCTGTGTACTAAAAAACTCAGGACTTTTGGTTTAGAAGTCAAAACGTCCCGCAGTGGCTTACCTCTCATCCACATCCTGAAACACACAACTTGGAGTGTGTGTGGTGGTGAAGATGCGCTTGTCTGTTGGAATTCTGGGTGCTTTAAGAAAGAGAAATTATTGAAGTTATAAATAGAAATAAAATAAATGACCTAAGTTTTTAACGCTATTTTTTTTTCCTTTAGCTGTACAGAGCATCTGAGGATGTTGTGGGTATTGTGGATTGTTAAGCCCTTTCAAGCTAACTTCTAATTTTTTATTTTGGGATATATAAACAACACACTGTCAACAGAATCTATTCACACTCAATAGCGCACTTATGTACAATTTGGTCTGACATGTTTGTGAAACATAATTGGTTATTATGTTTTCTTCTATTCCACAGTTGTACAATATTATAGGATTTAAATTACAATAATATTTTCATTTGTAATTACATTTTTCAATACAGCATCATAATAACTGAGGACCTCCATTAAACAAGCAGCCATAACATACTGAACTAAACATTTTTAATCATGCTTTTTCTCATTCTTTATGAATTGTTCTCACCATCATAACCAGAGTGAACTCTCTCAGCCAGCAGGAGGCAGCAGAACTGATCTTCAGCATGCACTGTGTCCTGGACCTTCATCAGGTAGGGTGTCATGCGGAACGGATAGTACTGCAGATCACCCTCACACTCTTTACCACCACTAAAGGTTAGACAGAAGAAAAGGTAAGCAAGACAAAAGTATGTCTGTTAAATTGAAGTACAAGTTCTAACAAGTGGTCTCTGACCAGGGTTGTGGATATTAGACTTCAGTGTATTGAGCACAAGGGGGCAGAGTTTAGCTACATTTCCATCCCTATCTGTGTACAATTAATGAGACTAAGTTTGAAACCTCAAGCGTGATGACACTTATACATCAGGCGACTGGTAAGATCAGACTGATAATTAAACTGAAGGTTTGGTATGAGGAAGGGTTTGAAATAAAGTAACGATGTATGTCAATGGAAAGTCCTTACAAGTACAGTAAGATAGGCGTGTGTTAGTGTCTGTATGCCTTTATGTATATCACCAGACTGGAAAAAGCATTTGATTACAGTTCACAAGCTTATGATGTCACAAACTAATTGAAAAAACATCTGGAGTGGAATGAAAGCATGAATAAAAATTACAAACAGGTAGAAGCAGCAGATGGCCCGACACCGTGTTTGAACCAACACACACCCACCTGATACGACAGAAGAAGGACTTCTCCTGCATACAGTCAGGCGGCGATGACTCTGAAGCGGGAAAAAGATAAATGTTTTAAATCAAAAGCAACACAATCCGGCCGAATGCTAAATGGGGTCTCAGCTCCAGCAGGTGATCGAGCTTTGATTAATTACATCAAAAAGCGCCACTAATGGGCGCAGCTCAACGCTTAAATGAAATGAATTTAAACAGAACTGAAGCTCGCTGAAGTGAGGAAGACAAAATATTTCCGGGCATATGGAGGACAAACTATAACAGATTGAGTTCAGCTCTGGGTCGGATGTGAAGAAAAGGTTTATGGTCACAGACCAGCAAGTCAATCAGGGCATTATCGGTTAAACTGGAGAGGATATAATGAGCTCTCCAAGTGGCTGGAAAAATGAAATGAAAACATTTTCACATCTGAATTCAGACTGTGCTTTTAGCAGCTGTAGTTTTTGTTTTTTGTGAATCTGTTGGACTAAACACCATTCCCATTCAGTAGTTCATTTGCACTGAGAGAGCTCAGTCTGTTCTTTCCAGTTTGTCTGAAAAGAAACAAACATCATTACTTTGATGACTAAATAGTCTGGTCAACTTAAACTAAATGCTTTCAACTGGTCAGCACAATTTACACTTTGAAATCTTAAGTGTAACTATGTTAGAATCAGAGTATTTTGATCAACAAAGACATTATAATTTCAATGTCAAATGTTGACTATTTCTACAGCAAACTAGAAAGGACAAACTACACACTGAATCTTGTGAGGGCTTTTTGCCAGTTTGCATTACCCGCAGGCCACTGTAGGTTCTCTTATGTGCTTGGAAGGGGAGAGGTGAGAGGAGGGGTATTTAGTTGATTGAAATCTGTAATCTCACAGCAAGATGCAACTAAATCCTACACATGTCAACTTTAACATAAAAATAATAGCATCTCCAGTATAACGGGGTCAGTGGAACACTGTCAGTATGGTAGACGTGACATCTTAAGGCGCTCCCAGCTGAGACTCTAGGCTATTGTTACACCTGATATAAAGTTAGCTGCATTGAAAAGATATCTTAAGGTAGACAGTGCAAGTTCTAAAGTAACTCCACTGTTCATGTGACACATGTTGCTCATGTGTGTTGCTCATTGTGAGACACGACTCGCAACAGCATATCATGCAAAGTGTAGTTCTGTATTTACAGAGTTTATTAAGGCTTATTGATTATAGCTAATTATTAACTGTTTTCTTACGTCCGATTCCAGTGATTTAGATGAGTTTTGAAGTGACACTGAGTATTATTTGCTGACTGCACAGAGCCAAGTAGCAGTTAAATACGTACCTGCTCCAGTGCACATGCTCCAGGAGGGCAGTCGGTACGGCGTTGTGAAGCTGTAGAACACACTAACATCCTGCGGCGTCAGGAACTCCACAAACTTGCTGTTCTTGAACACCTCTCTTTTGCAGTTGAGGATGGAGGCTGCCTGATCAGAAATGTAAACTATCCTTCCTGTGATGAGAGACACTGCTACTGCAAAAATGTCCTGTTGAGGAGACAGAATCCAAATGGTGGTTTAATGAAAAAACTTGCACTCAACTGCTCAAACACAATTAAAGTGTTCACAGTCTTCACACCAGTATATGTAGTTAAAAAGATTTACATATTTCTATTAAAGATAATTAGGTGACTCACGTTGTTTTTGAGGGTGTATTCAGAAGTGATGCTGTCTATCTCCTCTATCGTATAAGAGGATACATCCAGGCCTGAAGGCTGACTGTCATTGATCATCAGCAGCTGGTAATACTCTTCATTGGCTGCAACACAGAGATAGTGATTTTATTAAAGTCTCATCACAACACAATACAGCACAGACACTGGAAACTGGTGTTTTACTGAAAACAACAATGATGTATTTGGGTAAGGATTTCAACATAAAGATGATGTATTCACAATGAAGTCACAGACATTTTTTAATTATGAGAAATGTCTCAGTGCTACCCTCAACTGCGTCACATTCTGTAACAACCAAACTGAAGAATTTACTGTTGAACCTCTATCCGCCCATTTCCATCTGTAAACATTTAGGCATCATAAAATTAAACCTTTACAGACCATTACCCATAGATCTGCCGACACAAGTTTCCGTCCCCCAATGTTATGTCTTATTTTGTTACTATGCTTTCTGAATTCCACAGAAAGGACATCATTGCGGTACAAATAAAAGCTACACTCATGATGAGTGTGGAGTGAATTATGAAACTGCAGACAGCTAAAACACAAAAGCGCTGTGTAGAGGAGCAGGGAGGAGACAGACAGAGAGCTATGAATGCACTTTACCTTCAACTTGTTTAACACAGCGCAGTGCGTATTTGAGGGTGTTCAATGTGGAGGGCTTGTTATTGTGTCTCTTCTCAGCGGGCAGGTGAAGCTTCAGCTCTTTCAGAGTTTTAATCACCTCCTTCTGCGTCTTGGCTTTGGCAGACTCCTGACTACTGCAAGTTGCACAATCACACGCACAGCAGCAAGTCAGACAATGCAACAACAAGAAGGCAGTCACTAAAAAATAGATGAAAAAAAGATCTAATTGTATATAACTTAAAATGTAAACCACATTTTTTGTAAGCAATTAACATGCATCTTGGGTAATCGGATCACAGGTGGACAGCTCTAAGTACTGATGTGAATGCAATGATGTGAATTGCCTCATAAATGTGTTCTGAGATCTGATTGCTCAGACCAAATTCAGAGGTGGCCCGGGCTGCATATGACCACATTCTTTAAGCAGTGTGTGCGTCCTAGGCCACAATGACGGACCTTATTGCTTATTGAGTCCCTACTAGAAGCTACACGGGTCACCCACAACACCTACACATCAGTCCACAATCAGCCCCCATCGCCCCTTGCTCTGGAAGTAGAAGCCGTGAGGAAAATGCTTAGTTAACATTAAACATTTGGGTAACATTTTTCACTACAACACTGCATGGTAGCTGGGTTTAAATAATCGTCGCGTTGGTGGGTTTGTGTTGTACTAGTGGTGGGTGCGATTTATAGTGGTGTGCTGTGTACGCTCAAAATTATTTGTTTCTGCAGTTATTTGGGCTGTCAAATGATGACTTTTTAAAATCCTGATTAAAAATTTCTTTAGTTAATCGCGATCAGTCGCATTTGTTATTGCATATTTTTAATTACATCATTTTGCATTACAAAACAGTTTACTGACATGACACACATGTAAAGCAACTCTTACCAGAGGAATCGAATGACAGTAAAAAACTGTATGGGACTTGCATAAAATGGGCATGTCTGTAAAGTGGACTCATAAGTACCAAAAGAACCCATTTTCATCAAGATATCTTGAGGTCAGAGGTCAAAGGATGCTTGTTAAATTGCCATGCCGTTTTTCCATCGCACTACTTTGGAGCATTATTCCTCCCCTTCCCAAGAAGCTAGCCTGACGTGGTTGGATCCATCCATGGTCACTGCTGGATTCCTCAGGCCTTCTAGGCCTTCATATGATACCTGTATCATCACTCTAGCTATAAAGCTCAGTACAACCTGGTACAACCTCGTAAAGACGGGAATGTTGGCTGCGATTTAGAAAAAACTAATGCTGACAGCCCAAGCAGTTATACATGTCTCCTCAGCGCTGAAGGACTGTCCCCAGACACGCTGTCCTCCTGGTGATTGATTGGCTCAACACCAGCCAGGTTAGTAAGAGCCAACATCAGCTGTTAAACAGTCCTAACAAACTCACATCAATGCTGAAAAGGCTAAACTCTGTCATTAAACCTGTTAATAACTGTTGGGTAACAGATAGCCCTGTCTGAAACAAACCTCCCGCCAGTTTTAAATAAGAATGAGACAACTGTCTTGTGAGGTGAGGAGTACTTTTAGTGTTACAGCGGTGGTTGGTGCACTAACCTGCAGCCGCTGGTTGAAGGGTTGTCCTGCTCTGAGCTCAGTAGACTGAAGGCGTTTGAGCTGCTGGGAGGAGACGGACTGTGAGAGTTCGAGCTGTGGGGAAGAAAAGGAGAGCTGAACATTTTGCAACCAATGAATTTACTCCATTCACCTCAATGAGAGACACAAAAGAGAAAGAGACCCGCAATTGATTCTAATTCAGTCTGACTCATTTTAAGCTTTGCTAAATGAAAGTTTAACAAATATATATATATATATATACATATATATATATGTAATCAAACAGTAGACTGATAGGGTGCACAAAATGCTAGCATCATTTCTGGCTATTTTTGAAGCACTAATTTCACATTTCACACACATCTCCTTCTCACTCAGCTGAGACACCTGCTGTTGCTAATGCACTCGAGTTACCTAATAATGAAAAAAAAAACAAAAAAAAAACAACACCCTCCAAAAAAACAGGTACTTGATAATATGGGTTCTTTTGCTAAAGTGAACCTAAAAAAGACTAAACCGATTTGTGCCTTTGTGAAAGGGGGAACAGCGTGGACACAGCTTCAGCTCTCATTTAGTCACCAGGTAACAAAAGAAAGCACTCTAAGACTGAGGTCACTGTCACCTCGTGGTCCTGAAGTGCGTATGCAGCTCAAAGGGTGCACAGCAGGAAAGTGCCAATACATCAAAAAATAAGGGCCTAAATACAACAAGGAGCAGGTGCACAGCCAGCTGAAAACAGCTCTCTCTGTGCTCTTAAATACAATCTCTGATAGTCTGTGTGGCTCTGGGGTCCTTAAGTCGTTTGACCCTCCAATGCCCTGACTAGGAGTGAGAAAAATAATTACTTGTAATGCCAAATGACATCAAGTATATAATTAAAAATTGCAGTCTAGTCATCTTTAAGTCTTTAAAATTTCAAAACTTTTCCATAACTTGTTAAGAACCTGTAATATTTTTTTTCTTACAGGGCATTTTTCAAATAAATCAGATTCAAACTCTAGCCAAACATAATTTCAGTTAGGTGGCATACAGGAAAAGCGGGTGAAAAATAAAGAAATGTACATGCTGGTAAACAAACCGTTATCACGTGTTGTTGATATTAGAGCTAAGTTACGTTGACAGCTACAGAAAAATATTTGCCGCTATGTTACCTTATGTGAAAGATTTTCCACGGAAGTTTACTATAACAATTTCATTACACACACAAAATTTACTAATTTTTCGCAACACTTTCAATAATTTTGACGAATCCCAGAACTTTTCTAGGCCTGGAAAATGTGATTGTTAAATTCCAATTGACCGTAGGTACCCTGATTCCTATATGAACATGCAGAGCAATGCAAAGTGAGTCCTCTATTGGTTAAAGATCAAAGTGTCTGCTCCTTATTTTTAGGAAAACTGTACTGGTTACACTGAGCCAACTCCAACCACTGAGAGAGACCGAGAGGGTTTTTTTTAAGTTCTAAAAATATGTAAAAAAAAAAAACCAAAAACAAAAACAAAAACAAAAAAACTGTGAAACTTAACATGTAGTTTGTTAAATTGCCCCGTTTTCCTCATGCCCATTTCTTTATATGTATGTCTATCAAATCCTTTCAAAAACAAATAATCATGTATTTGAGGCACAATGAAGTAAGACTCATGTAGAAGGGCTTTAGTGTATGTGTGTGTGTGTGTGTTTGTGTGTGAGAGAGATCCACTGTATTAACCTACAAGCTTTGCTACTTAGCTACCCTCCACTAATACACGAAAATGGACAGCCCTCTGAGACACTGACTCATCACACTACAGGTTACTATATTTAACCTGCTTACCTGGCTAAGAATAGAGAACACCTTAACAAATAGCCTCTTTAAGCACAAACAGGCCTTTAGTGCACAAGAATGCAACAGCTGGTTTTAGACCGGACAGACTGAGCCTGTATTAAAGTGAGACTTAGTAACAGTTTATCACAGTAGGCTATTTCACAGCGTGCAGTAAGTCTGTGTGCCACCCTCTGTGGAAATGTTACCAAACAAGGTGCTTAAAGAAGCAAGGGAGTCTCTGTTTTAGTGTTTACTTTGTGTCCAAGGTAAAGGCGAGGACAAGGTGGCTTTGTTAAAACACCTCTATCATGACGTAAAATTGAAACAGAGTTTTTTTTTTAATTACATATTACAAAAGCAATCAGTATATACTGCAGTGTGTTCACACTTGAAAAGTGACAAATAAACCCTAAATAAAAAGTCAGAGGGCATCCTAAATCTGCAGGACTTCGGAGTCTGATGCATACTATTATGCATAAGTCCACTGAATAGTGTTTGTGTGCAGTCTACTGTATTAGCTGACAAGCTTAACTTGAAACTATTAACAGCTGTTTGAGCTACTGACTCACCTGAGCTACAACTCAGGTTACTATGAATAATCAGCTTACCTGCCTCAGAATAGAGAGCAACTACATGAATAGCCTCTCTAAGCGGCAGCAGGTATCTAATTCTGTCAAATATAGCCTTCAGTGCACAAGAATGCAACAGCTGGTTTTAGACTGGTGAGTCTTAAAATGTGTAAGTGTTCAGTGGGCTAATTGGCAAAGTCGTAGTCTGTCTGTGTCTGTGAGCTTAGGAAACATGTTCCCAAAAGAGAGCGCCCAACTTTCTCTGCTAGAGGTGAAGATCAAGGCAAGGTGGCTTTGTTTAACCCTTTGAAACCTGAGCAAGTTGGCTTGATTTCTTTCAAAAACATGGCAGGAATGCAATGAGCAACAAAATGAGAAATGACACAAAAATTAGCAAGGTTTGTTTTACGAAAAAAGTACTGGAAAATTACCTGAAAGTTATTAAAAAATAAATTAACAAATAAATAAACAAGAAAGAAAATGAAGAAAGAAAGAATAAAGAAAAGAAAAGAAAGTAAAAACCAACAACAAACAAATAAACAAAACTTGGATTGAAAAGTGTTTAAAATTATAATAATTCTGTAACATAATTTTAAATATGTAGTTATAATCATGACAAATATATTTTTTATAATCACTGTACTATAGGTTTTTCTTTCTCCCCCAGACATTTTCCCCTACATTTTCTAAACATAATTGTCTAAATCTATGAATTTCTCACAATTTGTGGAACACTTCTTGCCAAGTTGCTTATTTTGTTTTTACCCATGTTTCCAAAAATCGCACCAATTTGCTCAGTGTTCAAAGGTTTCAATAGTTGTGAAAGGCGTGTGAAAGCAGCACAAGAAAAGTGATGTCGCTTCAGGCTTCAAAGGGTTAACTACAAAGCTTTCACTGACAGGTTGTGTGAAATATTTACCTCTTATATCATCAGGTGTATATATGGATTATTTCATCACATGTTCTGACAATGTACACGTGAGTTATTTTGAAAATAAAGCGCACAGATAAGAAGCTTGTCTAATACTGATTTGGCTAAAAAATAAAACTTTACACTGAGCTTGACCAGCAGGTGTAATGTAATAGATCTGGTCAAAAGTACGACTAACTGTTTCTTTATTCAAAACTTGCACACTGGTCGTCTTGCAGAATCTGGTTATGTTTGTATTAGCCTACAAACTTTTCGGTGCACTAATACACTAAAATCAGCAGATCTCAAGAGACACTGACTCACCTTACATGTTGCTATAAATAACTGACTTAAATGATTCAGTATAGTGACAACTTTCACTATCAGCCTCTCTGAGTACAACCAGGGAAGTTATTGATTTACAAAGCCACACCTGTACAATGTAATGTTCAGATTCTGTTCAGTCAGCGTTTGAACCTGTTCAAGCTCTGTTTAACTGAATGTGAACAGCAACCATAATACTATAATAATTATAGCACTGTAATTGACAACGGTTGACTGAGACTGCTTCAAGATGAGCAGTTGTTTTTTTCTGTGCAGTGTGCTTCTGGGGATGTTTTAGTCCCCAGATATTGATTTTCACATTACTCTTGGCACAAAGGAGGAGATGAGAGACCTTCTGCTTAGAAGTTGTGAATTTACAGCTCACAGCAACTTAATACAACACAATCTCTGGCTTTTGTTTGCTATCTAGTGTTGGCAAAACATACTGTTGCACATTTACAACCCATTCTTAGCGCAACTGGCTTGTTTACTATATTAAGTGAAAGCCACTGTCTCACTAAATGCCTCACAGAGCTCGTTAAAACTTTCAGACTTTGTAAGAAAACAAAATGAATAGTTGAATGATTGTGTTAGGCAGACAATCAGCTGGCATAATTCTGAATTGGGTACAGACTACAGGGTACAGACTGGCAATCATACATATTGTCAAACATGCAGGACGGTTTCTTTTTACTTTGACTATATTCATACCTTCGTTACAACTGGTCTGCTATAAATGAAGTGAAGGGGAGACATATGAGGAGCACCTTGACTGCAGATGCAAAGTTGCCAGCTGCCTGAAAGAAAAAGACACACCTCCCGTCCTTTGGCCACGATGTGATGATGACGGAGCAAAACCAAGAACAAGAGGCAGCTTCGAGCACCAGTCCCTGACCACATCTGGCAACCCTTTACATACCAAAATCTAAAAGCAACAACAGTGACATGAGAAAGTTCTTGCTTTACTGACAGAAAAACACAAAGATCTCCGCTTTAAAATCTCCTTGTCTAACCTCTTTAAGCTCACTGAAGTAGGTTGCACATAAGCTACCATAGGTGAAAATGTAGTTAGCTAGCAAACGTTAGCTTTGTTAATATTTAAAGTTATGATAAGGAAAAGAGAAGGAAAGAGGAAGATATGGAAAGAGAGGAAGATTGTTCGTATCTCAGATGTAATAACGTTATCCTTTGTGATTATCCTATTTGATTAACTGAGCTGCTCTACTCAATTAAAAAAAAACTAAAAAAGTGTTTTCAGTATTTGTGCAATGGCCTAAACAGAAAGTAACTAAGCATAACAGCGTAACTGTTTTTGAGGGATTGGTTTACAAAAAAAATTGGCACAAAAGGTTAAAAGTTGAATTAAGGAGAGGGAGGGGTGACAGAGATGAAGAGAGAAAAAGAGAAAAAAAGTGAGGAAAAGCGCGTATGTGCGTGTGTGTGATGTACGATACAGACAGGAAGAGGGAGTGGTGGAAAAAAGGGATACAAAACGTCAGTAAAGTGAGTGAGGCAGAGTTGAAAGTGAGCAAGATAGAACAGGAAAGCATGCAACCCCCAGTGACAAACAGAGACAAACATTGCGTTGCCATGGCAATAACAAGGAGTTGGAGAGCGTGACACAACCCGTCTGGCATTGAGAGAAAGCCAGCCTCTCCGATGACATCAACGCAGTCTTCCTACTTGGAGCAACAGTCGATGTGTTTTTCACACTGCTAAACACCTGCTCTGTGTGCTCATGGGCAGACTGCACTGTGTCTGAAACCTATTTCTGGTCAATCTGAGGTCACGCTCCGGCTAATTTTGATTCAGTCAAATGCCCACCTCTGTAATGCAGCTCATATGCTGTACACCTACACACTGATGGCAATCGAGCAGGCTGACACTTCAGCACAGTTAACTCTGTCACCTGCAGGTTTAAATGTCACTTATAGGATGTGCTGACACTGAAAGCAAAACTATTAAAAAGGTTTTTTTTTTTCCCAAATCAGTCTCTTTCATTTGTAGTTTTGCAGGAACCTCTCATGGTCAGTGAAAAAGAAATAACGCTTCACTTAAGTCTCAAACACACTTCCTGGATGGCCTTCACTGAAGCCTTGACTCGCTTATCTACTGAAATTAGTAAAGGCTGAAAGACACATCATGTCCAGACTGTGGTGGTGGAAGGCAAAGTGGAAATGACTATTCATCCTCGATTTATGCTTAAAAGACATTAGTCTATATGAATATATCAATGCAAACGAGGGAAAAAGGAAGAAAAGTGAAGTCGAACATAGTTTATCAGCTTTGACCTTTTTTGAGAGCCGTGACTAAGTGGCATCCTCCGGGGCTGAAAAATTAAGCCAACACCAAAAAGCCAAAGACTGCAGACTGCAGAACAGGCTGTCTCGGAGGCAGAGGTGTCTCAGACACCATGTTTAAACGCCCATCTTTCTGCAAAAATAAACATGTTTACAACCTGGTACAAAAAACTTTTTTGGTCTCCATAGCTAATTTCAAAATTCCTGACAACTGTGCGGAGGTAAATTTTTATATAGCTTACCCGTTTACATTTCAGGAAGGCTTAAAGTTATGCCTAATTAAAGGCGGGGACGCTTTCAGAGACAGTCTGTCTGTCGATAGCGTCCTCAGCAACTCCAAAAAAGCTAGTTCACGGATGTGGATTGCAAGGCTTCAAAAGCCTTCAGTTTGGCCTATGCTACCTTAATAGACCCGCAAAATGTCTGAATTGAGAGAGGAGATACAGAATGATAAAAAAGCCACAAACCACTGACCTCTTGTTGCTTTCAGAGGATTCGAGCAGTGCCGAGTCTTTACTGGTGCCATTGGAGCTGCCCATTGACTCATGGCCATTGCTGTCGTTGCCATGACTCTCGTTGCCGTGGCTTTCGTTACCGTGCGATTCGGTTCCACTCCCGCTAGACCCACTGCTCTTCATCTCCACGTCCTCCTCAGGGAGTGATCGTGAGCGGGCGTTCTTGCGATGCTTGTGCGGCGAGGTGGGAGGGTCCTGACCGCTGCTGTCACTGCCCTCCGACGGGAGGCCCAAGTCAGGCCCACCTTGGCTGTAGCTGCCCATCCGATGCATCTGTGCCATGGAGCTGCACCCTGAGGCCCCCCTTGGCATGGAGCTGCACGATGCTCCATCTTGGTCCTCCAGCACCGAGAAGCGATACGGCTTGGAGTCTGAATCTTCCGACATCAGGAGGAATGCTGTCCTGGGCTTGTTCCAGGTGAGTTGTGATTAGATGATGAAAGAACACAATCACCCCATTTTAACAAGGGCGTCAACGGAGAGAATAAAAGACGATGCGGATTGATCTGAAAAGAGAAAAAGATTACACGTGTTAGTAATGAAGTAACACTTGTCCATTGCAAGTTATGCATGTTTTAAAATATGTAAAAAAAAAAACAAAACAGACAGTCGGCGGGATCCTTCAACTGCAACAGTTCATTAGTGTTCAAGTGAAAAAACTAAAACAAGACTCCTATGTCACATAAGTTTCAAGTCACTGCAAGAACATTTTAAAAGGATACTTTTTACTTTGCCAATTTTCAACCAGGTCTGTATCAAAACAATGTGGGTAGTATGTATGGATGATCTGTAGTAAAGTTCCCTTCATCTAACCAGTTCCTAGATCTCCCTCCTCCCCCTATGGAGAAACTCCGCTGGATGATGTAAATTGATGCAAAACACCTCATCTGGCGGAGTTTCGCTCACTCTTGGGGCTGTTGCTCGAACTACAAGCTGTATGCATTTTCACTTCCCCGCCATTAGTCGCCACTGTGGACACAAAGCATATATAGGCAGATCGAGAGACAGTCACCCATCTCTCTGTCAAACTCCGACCAAAATATGATTAAACGGGAAAACTAGGCAGTGATGATCATATATAAATCAAGATTATGTTACTGTGATGCCTATTTCATGCCTAAAATGTTTTCAGAAACATATTTAAGAGCTGTATTTAGCTTTAATGGCTACGGTTTGTTAACAGGAAGTGGGGCAGAAACAACTGAGATGAAATGCTAAAACTGCATTGCATATTTGTCACCTCAGATGTATTCATTAACAAGTTTTTAGCTTACTGTTTAACTTCATACGAGATTGTTTCACATGTACGAGTCCGAATTACATCACCCACCAGAAGAGGATGACTGTTCATTGATTTAGTGTGGCGCAATGCATCCTGGTAGTTGTAGGTTTTCTAACTCTTGAGCAAAAGCAAATCTATATATTCTATAATATATATATAATATCTCTATTTTATCAATATAAAAGTTATGGCATGCTTCTGAAAATGGTAAACAATAAGCAAAGTATACATAATTTGCAGGACATTAGTCAAAACATGCAAAATCACTAACAACGATGTGCTTACATATTTTCGCAAATGCGCACGCACGCACACACACACACACACACACACACACACACACACACACACACACACACACACACACACACACACATAGAAATAAATCAATGCTTCACCATGCCTTCAAAAACATGTTTTTTTTCTGTTGCGATATCAGAGCACAGTGCAGCGTTTAACCCCTGACCTCTGCAGAGCCCTGCAGGTGCTTCTCTGATGTACAGTCAAAATTCTGTACAGACAGTGTGGCCTTGAAGAACAGTGAGGGGTTGAAGGGCTCAGATGGGGCAGACCCCATCTGAGCCCTTCAACCCTTTCAAAAGGATCATACACTCTAGGGACACATAAAACATCTGAGAGCATTGATCTAAATGCCACCATAGGTTGCTGGCCAGCAGTGTGGAAATTATGGCCCTGTTTTCTGTGGCTTTGAGTTGAAATGTAAAACCGAGAGTAGGGTTTAAAATACTGCCCTACAAAAAAAACGTTTCATCTCATACAATCATGCTATATAAATACTCGATTTCAACAGAATGACCAAGAGGGATACGTAACTATTCAAACCACCCAGTGTTGGGTAGATCTTTCCGAGGAAATTTCCTGTGGTTATAGGAAGAGACACGTGTTGCATTTTTGGGAACATCAACAGACGTGTGTTTGGAATGAACACAAGTGACACTGGGAAAACATTATCAGAGCAAGAGACTCAGATAATGACAGAGTGAAAAAGACATTACGGGGAAGGCAGTGCTGTATGTTAAATGATTAAAGGGAAATGAAATTCAAAAACACAGCAAAGACAAACAACTGTGAATTATTAATTTTGGTTAACAACAAACTAAAAACAATGGAGGCAACTGAAAAACCGACTACAGATTTCCAAGATAATTTTTAAAGTAGAAACTTTCTGGCAAGAGCAACACTGAGAGTAACTAAAGATCAAATCATTGAGGTATTGTGAGGTATATGCTGCTTCAGCCCATAATAATATATCATCATGTTAATTATACCAGAGTGATGTAATGTAACCCAAGGCTTGTATGACTGTTTCTATGTGAAGAACTTCACTTTGTAAAGTCACCGGATTGAATTGATCTCTCAACTTAGTGATACAAACATTAGTTTGATCTGTTCATGAACATAAAACTTGGAATTCAGAGCACAGGTGAAAAAAAGAAGACTAACAAAGACGTGTTTTCATGCACATAGTCTGGTTTTGGGGCAATATTTGAAGGTCACATGAAAGCCACAAAGTGTTCATGTATAACTTCCTGCCTGGGTGTTTTCCAGGGATAACCTGGCTAAGCGGTGGCATGCCTTCCTCCCTGCCCCGGAATGGATAAACTTCTATTTTCTGCTCTGACTGAAGACACACAGCTCTATGACCTCCTTAATTCAATTCACCTGAGCTCTGTGGGGATGAGTATTTGAGTTAATTTAGTCTAACCAAGTTATACTTAAGCCAATGCATCTTTTACATAGGCTTTTCCGAGTGTGGTGCTCAAATTGTGCAGATCTGCTAATGATTCATTGAAAACTGATTTTGACTGTGAAAATTATAAAGGCTGCACTAACACACAACAAACAATGAGCATAGATACATTTTATGATATCTCAATATGTTGTAGTTTGAAATGTGTTTAGGCCTTCAAAGCTGGGGATCAGTGAATGGAGCACAGGACATTGTCATGTGTATATTTTTCCTCAACAGCAGTTTATGATGTTTGGATGTCATTATGAATTATTGATCTGGTCAGAGAGGAGCAGCTGCTGCAGAGGCAAGTAAATGTAAACTTTTAGAACCAGTGCAACTTTTATAAACATATTTTTAAAAATGGACAAAAAATTTGGGGCCATGGTAGCAAAAATGATTCAACTGGCAATTCTAGAGATATTACATAAGGTATAGTAAGGTGAAATAAAAGTTGCAGTCTCTATAAATTAGTTCTTATGCAGAGGGAAGGCTGAGGCTTCAGCAACAGCCCAATGAAACCCCAACCGTAGCTGATAAACTGTATCATCAAGTCATGAATTATGCAACACAATGGTTGTGATTTTGTCAAGCTTGATGTCAAAATGAGTGGTAAAATAATCCCATTCATAACAATCAACATGTTGACCCTGTTAGATGGAGGACAGAAGTGAGTTCACAGTTGCCAGTGTTATCACTGACCTGCCACAAACAGGGTTTTTTACACTGTGAACTGGGTCAATATAGAGATAAAGAATTGCGACAATCAAAAGAAACTAACGAACAAACAGATTTTCATAGTTTACAGACTGCTTTGTCAGATAAAATGAAAAAATGGCTTTCACTATGACTTATTTTCTGTGCAAAGTGCAGCACTTATTTTGCAGGATAAAAAGCCCCTTCATAAAAAGCTGTCCGTTATTACTCAGTCGACGTGCTATTCATACTGAACATTCTGCACAAACCACTGACTGAAAAGTTTTTGTTGCACAGAGAAGTGTTTTGACAGGCCCTGCTACTCAAAGTCTGGTCAAAAGTTAAAGAGCTGACTGCAGATGTGCCCAATATTCATAAAGCCCAAGAGTTTACACTGGTTACCAACTACAGTCACTGCTAGACATCAACCTCATTAGCTCGTTATCACACATCTTTTGGCTTGACACCAGCAGACAGAGAGAGAAGATGAGACAGTCAAGCTCTTAAAGAGACAGATTTACAGGATATAGAGAGAGACATCTAAACATGGTTTTGAAATGAGAGCTTTAGGTGTGCATATCCACTTGGTGAATAGATACAAGCTCAATGACACTTTAGACAGGACATGTATAAACACACAAACAGCCCCCTCTCTACTCTAAATGCAATAATACAAAAGGAGAAGAATAGAGATTTGTGCAGCTGCAGACCAACAGGTGACTGATGTTTAAGCATTTGGAATAGACAATCAAATGTTTACTTTAGCACCACTGAAATACTTCTGAGATGATTAGACCCACTTCACTTTGCAAGCCGATCGCCAGAAAAACATGTTGGCAAACAATAGATAAGGTACATTTGCATACTATTATTATTATTATTATTCAAACTTTTAAGATTAACTTTAACTTTTTAAGCATGCTGGGGCTACATGTGGTTAGTTTTAGGAAAAAACCCACTTAGTTGTGGTTAAGAAAAATGTTATTTGGCTGACAATCCCCAGTTCTGTGGGCATAATCTACACTGGAAACACAATCTATCACTAAAAAAATGTATGCCACTATCCCAAAAGGAAACACAGTAATGTCATGGTGAAAAAAATAATGCTTTTTTGTGGCACTATGCTTGCTGGAAAAACAGTTACAGGTCACCAAAAAACATTCATGCTTGGGGGCTCAAAAACTGCTGGAATAACAGCCATGGGTTCCTAAAAACACCCAACTTTGAAGACTGAAAAGCCACTGGAAACACAGCAATAACCCTGTAAAAAACAACCGGTTCTGCAGTTTGGTCTCCCAAACAGTCCGCTTTAATACTATGTACCTCTAAAAACATTTATATGACATATATGAGCTTGCAAATGTAACATTCTTGGTTTCAGAAACGTACTATACCACCATTTTCTTCTGTTGATTGTGATACATTCCTGTGTTTACAAAAACAGAAAACAAAATAAATGTCGCTAACATAGCGTTTAATATTGAACATATTTTCAGAAGGTTTTTTACTACAGCTGATAATAGTGTATAAGTGTCAAATCTATCTCTGCAGTAAGAGTTACCTGAGGTTACTTCAGTATCTCTGTGATCTCTGATTTTACTGCCATTCACTGGATCTTTTCATCCCGTTGGGTTGCTGCAGCAAAGGAAGTGGAGGAGAGTAACATGGATTTTCTTTGAAACTGAGTTATCTGGCAGGGATCTTGATGCCATTGGAAGCCATTACACCCTACTCTGAGGTGGGCACAACGTGTAACAGGTGGCTAACGAGGCAAGATGTGAAACACACCACAATTACAGGTTATATATAACTCCTCTTTAGCCCTTTCAGTCTTTTCAATGTAATCAAAAAATCGTTCTCGGCTATCAAGAGATTAAACAAATCTCGACCTGTTAGGGACATGTTGCTCACTTGGCCTTTCTGGATCTTTGGGGAGGAAGGTAATTTAAAATAAATCACCTTTTCATTGTAAAAACATAGAACAGTTCATTCAGACATGGCTTTAAATCTTAAAAGTAAATATTGTAATCAGGGATGGAAATTAACATGTAACTATGCTTGGTCCATTGTTGGGTCTTGCTACCTCTGTAGTGGTGATCGCGGTTTTCCTTAACTGTTAGACAGAAAGCCTTTGAGAGATTTCTTTATTATCTTCTTCTGTCTCATAATTTTACAAACTGTTGCTGTTCTTCTCAGTCATCATAAAATTTTCCAATTCATTTTTGTCTGCTGTAAAAAAAATAAACACGTCACAGTGCTCTGATCATATTATCTAATACAGCATCTCAAACCATCTTATACAACAGCTGCAGTTTTATAACAGTGTATCGTGTTGCAGGCATTCATTTTCTTAATTAAAGTGTTTAGTCACCATCTTGTACAAAAGACTCTATTTGCATGATGACTTACATAAGTTTACAATGAGTGATTCAGATAGAGTGAATATTTACTTAATTATTTTTAGCTATTATAACACGCTGGAAGGGGGTATATTAACGCATAACAAGTGCAAGATGAGAAGACACCTGAGCCAATTTCATTCACTGAGAGGCTCTGATTTTTAATGTCTATTTGCTGACCATCAGCATGTAATCTAGTGTTTTATCAGTCTATTACCAGACTTCTTCATATTGTATTTTCCACTTCTTTTACGTGATTTCACACTGTGATCTCGATCATTGTGTCGGCAAACATAGTGGTTAATATCAAACCGTTGGGGTAACAAGTGCTGTGAGTTTTTTAACATGGAGACATGACTGGGGTTTATCAACGGAGTTGTTGACCTACATCTATTTTCAAGGATATCTTAAAACAATCATAGTAGGTCTCATGCACACTTCCCAAGATGCACTTCCCAAGACCACCCAAGGCTTCATCCATTTTCATTGTGGCTCAAAAGAGGGTCTGGATAAAGCAAAATGAGTTTCTAAACACATTAGCAATGTTAAAAAACACTTATTGAAAACGTGAAAAGACCAGGAACTGTGTAGTAGCCTATCGCATGGTGAAGTTTTACCATTTTGTAGTTTTTCACCGTTTCTGCATCCAGAAGTTTTTGGCGGGCCTTAGAAACTTGTTTAATGACGCCCTGGAGCCATCCTTAACATAATCCCTCTCCCATTCTGTCAAAATGAAGAGGGAGCCACTGCAAAGCAACAGACTCTCCTAAGCAGCTAACTCAGTAACTCAAAGCAAATATGTCCCCCAGGATGAGGAGAGAGCTGCTGAAGAGCTACCTATTCTCGTTAGCAGCTTAACCAGTAGCATAGTCATATACACAGAGAGCCGCTCCATGGGGAGAGACTCTCGTTAGCAGCTAATAGTAGCTAACATTAGCACAAAGCACTCACTCAGTAGCAGTGAGGCGAACAGGGCTGGAACAACTGAAAGTTACATTCGTTCCCAATATTCTGCTTTTGTTTATATGATTGTGGCATTTAACAGCCTTGTTTATTCATGTTTTTATTGCACTGAAAGAGCTAAGCGGGCGTGTAGAACATAGTGAAATTGCCGCTCACACACAGGGGATGAATCAAACGACACTAACATATAACACTATGAGCTCAAACACTGCAAATAACCGTAATGTAGTATCAGCTTCCTCAGGGGACATGCCCTCAGCATCTCAATGCAAAGAATACTGCCATTTTTTCCCCCATTTTGAAACCTAATTTTATATACTTGTCTATTTCTTTTAATAATTCAAATTTGGCTGGGTGGTCAGTAACACATTTTGTGTGATGCAACAAACTAATGACACATATTTTTTTATATATAAAGTTTGCCTGACAATAAGTAAGGAAAAACAAAGTAATTTGCCAGCCCCTCCCCTCTTTCTGCGTTTGTGGGCGTGGAAGTTTGTACCCTGTTTGATGCCACGTTTGGCTGCTTGCAACAGTTAGATAGGCGACCCTAAATGACTTCTCCCTCACCAGCCTTACATGCGTCAGCCATCATCTCCCCTCCTTTTTCAGTCACCATGGGAAAGCTAAATATGACTGCAGTCACTTTGGACATGCGGCTGATATTCTGCACGGCGTCTAACGGTTTAGAATCACTGTTAAATTAAATTCAATGTTATAATGCTATATACTGTCTGTTTTAAAGGGCAAAGGCTATTGTTATCATTTTAACACATCCTAGCAACATTTGTATTACCAACACCTGATTTTCTAATGCTTCTGTCTTGACTTATGTTCCATGCAGTCAGGTATCAGAAGTGAAACTACTACCTAGAGAGACTTAAATTGTCAGACCACTGAGTATTCAGTGGAGTACTTCACCCAAAAATGGATATTTGTAAATCAATGTCATGCCATGTTACCTTGAGGAAAAAAAAAGGTTTTCTTGCATGCCTCCAAAGAAAACAGCAAAGATATTAATTGATCGGGGACCATGTTGAACTATAGCAAAACTACATCAAAACAATCGTTTAGAAACTCTCACACAACTTGAGCAGTATAGTACGTCTCATTTATCCAGTCGTTTGCTCAGTACTTCTGAAACAAAAGCATTTTTGCAAAAAAACCCAAAACAACCAAAACACAACAAAACAACCTTATTATCAGAGTCTGGCTTTGAAAACGGCTTAGATGAGTTTCACTCTCAGTTCAGTCTTAAATAGCTTTCACAAAAAGTGCCATGTGTTTGGAAAGTAGTGAGCATAAGACTGGATAAATGAGACTTAGATTATACTGCACAAGTTGTGTGAGTTTGTAAATCCAGTTTTTGATATAGTTTGCTTTGGTAAACTTGGTCCCCAAACAATCGATAAATCAATATGGGCACTATTTTCTGTAAAGGGATGGAGAACGTTTTCTGCACAAATTAAAGGAAACATGGCATAAGTAACTGATATACAAATGGCCACTTTATGGGTAATGTAATCCTTTAAATGCTGTTTAAACTACAGGAATGATTGTACTAGCAATTACGTAAAAACTTTTTTCATGTCTTTCAGCTTGCTGCTGCCCAGGATGAGACAATTCTCCACTTTTAAACCTCTTTATATAATGTGAACAATGCATTGCATCATCAGGCAAAAAGGGCAGATTTTTCCATATTTCCTGTAAAAGCTAACATTTTTTGAGACAAAGATTTGTATTTGACAACAACAAGATGTAATCTCCTACTTTGCCTGCAAGCAATTATATCCCCAAATTCACAGCTGAACACACCGGCACAAGTATAGGCTAACCAAAAGTAAATACTTAAGTTTCAGTATCATGAAATTGTACGACAATTCGTTAACGTGTAAGTACTTCGCAGCTCTGCCATAGACAGCTTAAACACAATGAATAAATGCTTCCAAGAGGCAATGCCGTGTTTATGTAAGATTTTTACCTCATAGCCAACTACGCACTAAGCATCGCAGCATGATGACACAGTCTTTTCGTGGAAAACCATCGCTTACATCTCGAAAATTCTCTAATCGGTGCTGCATATGAGCTCCTGCCATGTGCTGCTGCAGTTGACTCTTTATGTAAGGCGTAGTGCCGGAGTTTTCATGTGACAGTGACACCAGAAAGCACGTCTACATTGCACCATATGTGACTGACATCCCGACCTCAGTTATTTCTGTCTGGTCTGATCTATAACAACTTCATGGCATCGCGATATCAGTTTTATTGCCTGCTGCATTGAGTTTCGTTATGTAAACACAAGTTCCTTTGATCGCATGTCACCGTTGGTATTTCAGCTTACAGCACTTTAAGGTTACTCCCCTAATGATGGACTTACGTCCCCACTGTCATGTGGGCAGGGCTGGCTGCCTGCTGTAGCCTTACTGACCGGGATTGAGTCTCACTGACACAGTTATGCAACTTCCACGCTTCCCGCTTAAATTAGTATTTCACACATTCAGAGCACAGCACGTTAACACTGATGTTATCTTCATATGTCGCAGTTTAAAACATCTTTATCGCACAGTAACACTGATAATGCACGCTAACGTTAAGGCTCGAACACACAAGTAAAACTCCACCAACCTCACACAAGGAATCCTCTACTAATCCCGCCGTGAAATAAAGACTTGTTTCATATCTCTTTATGGTCCCGAAAAGAGTTACTCAGCTGGTCCTGGGCTGGTTTGACACACTGCTCTCCGCGCATTAGGTTCACATACACATCGAGACGCTGCCCTGGATCTCCAGTGAAGGCAGTGACCTCATTTCGAGCTCCTCCCCAAGCTCCACCTCCAGATCTTTTCCCATTGGCCCACAGAACCGTCTATCTTTACGTCAATTTGCTTTGCACCAATCGGAGCTGCCCGCCCCCCATGAGGGCGGCTCCGCTCGCTGCCGCTCCGCGCTGCTATTGGTCCCTCGGGCTGTCAGTCATTTTACATAAGGATGTCATCGCTTTCACGTGGAAACCCACGGCTACCTCCGGCGTGTGAGAGGCAAGAGCAAATCACTACGACGGAGCTGCCTGTGAATGAAGCGGTGCCGATGGTTGGCTCACAGCTGCTCAGCACGGCCGGCTGTTATCTAAACGGTTATACAAGTGTGTGTGTGGCCAATGTGGGTGAACTGTTTGGTGTCATCGTTCGCGTGAGCATGCGAGTTCCTTGACTATGCGAAAAAATGTGATAACACTGAAGATATCCTTGATTTGTGCTTGTTATTTAACTTATAGCCACGCTTACATAAAGATCACCACAATGTCGCGATGATGTTTTTACGGCGTTGCTTTTGCAGTTACGTTACATTACAACACGTTTTATTGTTATTTAGTTTGTAAAGCACGTTTTAGTGTTATTTAGTTTGTATTTAATTTTTTGTTTTAAGATCCAGTGTGTAGGATTCAGGGGGATATATTAGTAGAAATTGAGTAATATAATAAGAAAGTTTGTCTTTATCACCTGTTATCCATTACCTCTTATTCTTAAATCACCTGAAAATAAAAGTTATGTTTTCCTTACATTTGAATTGTTTTGTCTACATATAAGAAGGTCCTTGTTCATGGAGATAGCCATTACCATGGTTCTACAGTTGGCAGCTGTGTTTGTATAGTACAATTCATACAACAAGGCAATTTATAGGGCTTTATACAGCACTGAAATAGAAAATATAAAAAAGGATACTTATTTACAATAAAAGAGTAAAGAGATAAGATATAAAAGGTAAAATTAATTACTTAATTACTTTTTAATTAATTTAAAAAGATTTACAATTTTTTAAATAAATATCACTAAAAAAAAGAAAAAGCGCAGACAAGAGATACAAAGATAAAATGATTGATCAAGTT
Source organism: Plectropomus leopardus (assembly GCF_026936395.1). Lineage (NCBI taxonomy): Eukaryota > Metazoa > Chordata > Actinopteri > Perciformes > Serranidae > Plectropomus > Plectropomus leopardus. Next base: position 21,792,697 of record NC_142187.1, on the reverse strand, counting down.
TAAGAATGAGTTTGCAGTCATTAGGGGGTGGAGTTGGCAGTTGTAAAAAAAACATTTTAAACTTTGACTTAAAAGTGGCCGGTCTGGGGTTGTATAACATCATCTAGGAAGTTGTTCCAGCCTTGTGCTGCATGTTATCAAAATGCTGCTTTACCATGTTTTTGTTCAAGGACAGACAAACCAAACACTGGCTCAAGACAGGGCCATTCACGATTTCTCATCGGCCACTGTGGTTAGAAGCCCATCTACAACAAGCAGCGTCTGAGTTACACCGATTTGTAGCATGAACCTGCTTTCTTCAGTGTTAACACCACTTTAAATCAATGGGTCTATTATTGTGGAGAGGAGACCACTGTGAATAATTTGGCTTCCGGTGACAACTTCCTCAACATCTGAATTTTACATTATCGAGAAAAAACGTGAGCATAGATTAGCAGGTGGTGGGTGAGCCGTCTGCAACACCATGCCAAACAGTGTCAGTGCAGGCGGCGCTGGTTATTCAACTTTGAACTGCTTTCTTCAGTGTTTTTTACTGGTTTAAATCACCAGGTTTTAACTGGTTTAGGAAAGGACACTTATGAAGATAATCTGGCTTCTATAACAACCTCCTGAGCAATGACCGCTGAAAGAATTCTAGTGAAGTTTTAGTAGACTGAAACCTGAAATTCACCGATAGTTGCCACCAATTCCCCCTAAATCTTACACACTACCTTAAAGATATGTTGCAGAGGTGTGCTCTGACAAATAGACAAACAGAAAAGACAAAAGGAGATATTTAAATTCAAAGCTCTGATTTTTTATCTATTTGTCTAGTTGTTTTAGTCATTGATCTGTGAATGTTAATGTTGAAAAGCCTGTGGAAAATAAGGTGTATTCATATATAAAATTTTCATATTGTCTAACAACAGGATTTTTATTATTTCAGCTGAGTGTTTGGGGTTGTTTCAAAGTCTTATTTTCAGTCAATTTAGTCCCTCTAGTGGCTGGGTTTGGACTCATGTCAGCTTGTGATGAAACCACTTGTCAGTGGTGAATTTGTGACCTGTTTTTGGCACCAAGGGTTTGGTGACCAATGCAAACACTCATTACTTCAATTACAGTCTAACAATACATGTTGTAATTTATGATTTTGACCCTCAATTGATGACACTGTGTGCATGTGTTTACTATACTTGTACTGTGATACTTCTTCCTGTCTTGTTTGCAATATGAATCAGACGCTGCTAGTTATTCCCATCATGACACATTAGTGTCAAATGTAGTGGATGACGAGGACAGCTCTTGATAAGAAGATATTCAAATGCCTACCCAAAACTGAAACTTCCTTTAGAGATTCCTTAGATGAACCTCGGGGTCAGCTAATGGACCTAACTGCCTTGTTGAACTTACGACTCTTGTAAGCAGAACTAAATTACGACAGATTTTATTGCCTGACCGACAGTTCGAGTTAACGTACGACTCAGTTGGGGCAAGGAGCTGTCAACTGAGCTCCTGCAAAGACTCAAGGAGACATCAGGAGATCTCTACATCATAGAAACCGACAATATATGTCTTTGTTGCACAACCAACATGTGACATACCAGAACATCTCCAGACTGTAAGAGAGAACCACATTAACTGATTTCCGTATTCAAAGTAAGACATACTTTGAAATGTGCTACACATGTTCTAAATGACGATTTAGAACCAGAGGATTTTGCACGAGAGAGAATGTGAGACAAAGAGAGACTTCTAATGAGACGAAGCCTGATAAGCTGTCATCGTGATCTCATCTCAGCCACATGAGGTGTCAGAAGATGATCCAGCTGTTCATGGAGAGAGAGAGATGGACGAATCAAACTCAAGCCGAATTTGCAACGTTCAAACCAGCCGAGGCCAGCCACCGGAACCGCACGAGCGTAACCGAGCTGCCCGTCCTCACAAAGGCCACACTCCAACTTTCCAGAGCGAACCGTTTCCCTGGCATCGAGACTTCTGAGGAAGGTGAAACGATCTTTCCTGTTGCTGTTGGGGTTGATGCTCTTAAATGACAGCGGCACATAGGAAGTGTTAGACTTAAGTTAGGATCTCCCATTAATACAATTATGGGTTATTCTCTGATCAGGCCTCTTCTTTATCTTTTACCTCAATGTTTTATGGGACGGGCTGCCTCTATACTGTTGATCGATGCTTGACATTGCCTTTTCTTTAATCTTAACTTTTCATCTGCTTGATCATCTTGCACTATTTCAGTGCACCTGATCAAGTCCAGATGTCACATCTAATTCAGTTCCTCACTGGTTTTCATCCCCTCATTTTTATTGTTGCTTCATTTATTAGTTTGTTGTTCATTTAGTCATTTTATGCACTTGGTGTCTTTGCTGTATTGACTGTTTCATCATGTATCCCTACTGATGATTAAACTCATTCATTTGTAGTTTTAGGAGTAGTTTTGCTGTGTAGTGAGTAGTTTAATAAAATTTAATTTATAAAGACACTTGATCTTGTGATGTGTGTATATAATGTCAGGTCCCTGTACACCTGGAAAAAGAACTCTGGAGCAAATTTCACATTATGAAACTAGATTAATTTATAAGGCAAAATGGGCTATCAACTTTTTTATTTTAAAGAGTGGTGCTCCAAGGTTTTGAACTCTTTAATGTAAATTTTTAATGTAAATTTATTGTTCCTGATAGCCAAAGTTGAGTCCCATTACTCCACTTCATCTTTATACCAATTCATGTTTCTGAGTCATAATTTTGCATTATGAGTTATAGTTACATATTTTGGTATTGATTTATTAATGAATTAATCATTTTAATTAGTTGCTAATTAATTAATTAATACATCCCCCATTTAAATCGCTACACAAATTAACACGTTTCTCACATTATACTGACATCGGTTAACACATTTAGAGACACTTCTGTAACCCTGTCTAAGCATCTGCTCCAGAGAGACGCCTTTCATCAACTGAACATCAAGACAAGGCGGTGATTAATGGAAAAGAGTCAGCTCTAAGAAATGATGTCTGAACTGATATAAAAGTAGGTCCATATACTGATAGTGTATTTAACATATTTCATTTACTTTAGTTCTGTAGATATATTATATATTCTAGTATATTCTTTCAAATCTATAATATGTAAGTCTATATACACATACACACACACACACACATGTACACACACACAAGAACAGGATATCTCAAGAACACCTTGAAGGAATTTCTTCCACTTGGATTAAAAAAAAAGGATCAAGGACACAACATATGTTTTTGGCTGTAACTCAAGAATTTGTTGCTAATTATGACAATATTTCACCCAAATGTCTAATAAGTATAAAAAATATACTTTTCTGGCCATTACTCAACTTCATATATCAGGAACAGAAGAGGAGACATTTGGTTGGACATTGAATTGGTGACACTAATCCTGAAACTGTGCTTGGTGTATAGATCTTCAGTGCTGACAGGTTGTCGATGTGCGTGAAGCATCCATGTTTTCACAGACATGGATGTAAACATTACATTAAATGTAACTGCAGCTTGACTGGCGTGCGGAGGCATACAACCACCAGGCTAGAATTCTATTTTTTTTGGTATTCTGTAATAAGCTATTTCAATTTATTTTATTTGTTGTGGATTTTTTCTATTGGTATATATTTCTGTTTACATATTTATCTTGTAGTGTTAATTTATATGCATTGCTCCCTGTATAGTGCCTGAATAACCTGCTGCTGTAACAAAATATTTTCCCAATTTGAGATCAATTAAGTTCATCAATCTACCCACCCATCCATCTTTCTATAATTGGACAAAAGCCACAAAAAAGTTTTGAACATGTATGATTTGTATGGGTGGGGTCAATGAAGTCTAATTAAGCAACATGCTGCATCAATATAAAATAGCTTTGAAATGTTATGATTAAAATACTGAAACTGTTAGCCACTAAAACAAAAAAAAAATAAGCCAATTAAAATGGTTGTTGTCTTGATTTCTTCAACTGGGCCCACAGATGGAAGAGAGTCTGTTGTGTCTGTTGTGTTGTCTATACTGGCACAGAAAAACAAGTTTCCACATAAGGAACAGGCCAGCACCAGATGACAGAGAGAAATAGCTGGTTTTACGGTTATCGCTTGCCTTGTGATCTGCGTCAGGCTGAGCGAATGCAAAGAGATGAAGGTGAGAGGTGTGTGGGCATGACATCAACATGTAGGGCGCACATGTTGTATATTATAACTTCCGTACCTCAGTCACAGCCTCGTGCACTCACATTCATGTGAAACAAATAGATACTGACAGATATATGTCTATAAAGGGATAGGATATATATAAGGGAATATATTCTGTGCCTCATTTAAACGTGTTTCAGACACACTATCAGCCTGAAGTGAATAATACGTTACTGTAACAAATAGCACAAAATTAAAAAAAAGTATGCATACTATCACTGCTCTGAAATATAACCTCTCAATGGAGTTATTTTATTCTACCTACCATTCTAACTACCACCAAGCTTGAAATAAAACTGCCCCCTCAGCATTAAAAAAAACGTCAACTTAACATGAAATAAAATCGTAAGCGATTTGACTGCCTCCAGCTAATCCCGCCTTACGCAGTCAGTGACGCAGACATCCAAATCACAGAACCAGGATTAATAATACACGATGAGATCCACACGATGAGGCATGATGAAGTGTTCCCTTGTGTGATGCCTCAAAGTAAAAGTGTGAGAGTGACGCAAATCAGCTCAGCACAGCAGTCCTAGTTGTTATCCAGGCCTATCTGAAAACAAGGGCATCCCCGCTATGAGGGGGTGGAGAGAGACAGCTACCATATATGAGCATAAGTATCACTACTAGTATTGCTCATACAACATGCTGAAGGCAACAAACAGCGAGCCAAGTATGATAATCTTGCAAGTCGGTTGCAGTGAATACTGACATGATCATGTGGGTAAATAATGATACACAAAACTGATTTAAAGGTGTTCAAGTCTGGAGAACAAGGTTACACACTGACCCAGCATGGTTGGTGTCTAGAGAGACCCAGGCTCTACAGATAATGCTCTGTAGCTGAGCGTGTGGTAGGCAGTGAACCCAAGAGTCATGTGGTACTCCCAACAGTTAAGCAATTAGTACATTGGGATTAAAGGGACAGTTCGGCTCTTTTGAAGTGGGTTTGCATGAGGCACTTAGCGACAGTCAGACAGTGGTTTCCAATGGGGAACTGAAGCCGCTATGTTGCTCTCTTCAAAGCCAGACTCTATTAAGAAGAACAGTAATTTAACATCGCTAAACACAAGAGCTGCTGGTCTACTGCTGCCTTGACTTGTCAATTTGTGTTATTGTGTGAGTTTGGCATTTAAAAGAGTTAGTTCAAATTCAACAAATTCATTGATTGAGGCAGTTGTTCGCTTTTCTGTCTCAACCGCCTGTCTCTACCAATATATAATATATTGTACATCTAAACTGTTTCTGATTTTTTAGAGTGGGACTTTTTTAAGGAGTCCAAACTACGTTTTGCTGCTGCTGCCGGCCAGAGGAGTACATTGCTTAGACTCTGTGGTGGTAACTCTGCCTTCTTTTCCAAACTGTGGGCAACCTATTGGAGATAATAAACTAACTGTGAATAAGTACCTCATATTTGAATAAAAGAACAAATTACACAGGAAGCACTCAGAACCGGTCAATATACAACCAACCTGGCTGTCAGTCTTAATATTGACCTTTTGGCCTGGATGCTACTACTGTTCAAAAATTATCATAAAGTCACTTCCTTCTCGCGCCCTTGAACTAACCCTCTTGCAACTTTTACTGAAATCTTTTGATTTTAAGGTGACATTTTTGAGGTGACATTACTTTTGAAACATCCTCAATTTCCTCTTTTATCCAAAAGTTTAGACAATAGTAAGTATGTTTTTCTGAAAAGTGACACCCAGGGCCTCTGTGTGCTGAAACACAGTAAGAGGACACAAACTAAAGCATGTTTTTCTTTACATACAGAATACCACAGAACTGGCATCCCAGTTCACAACAATATAAATCATATTCTGGGCACTAACATCTTGAAAAAAGTGATACAAAGTATATGGTTAGTGGTAGAATCCCTGTTATCATAAGTCCACCAATAACATGATACTATATTGCATATGGAGGTTGTGCGTGCTCTCCCACAGGATAAACACGACTGCAGTCTTCCTCCCACTCGCACATGAAGTGGTGCTATTTCCACAGTAACAACAGTTTGAACTACGTCACTAGTGGAGATGAAGGGACGGCTGCCAGATGATGTGGGATACTTTCACATCAGGCTACAGATATTAAGATGCATGATGAGATGGACTGCTGCCAGCTCCCACTCTTTCTATTTTGCATATCAGTGGTTCTCATTTGGGAGAAAATGCTGCGGACAGTTTTTTTTAGAAACTTTAGATGTCTCTTTGAAAAACTTTGGAAAAACTGATGGATTAGGAATTGGAATCTCTTTAAAAGAGAGCTCAAGATCATGTGGCTACATTGCCTGCCTTCAGTATGTGGGTGGACAGTACACAAACGTGCATTACGCTATCCCCTTTCCTGACAAGAAAGTTACAGTAATGTGACACATATTCCACAAGCACTTTTTGATTTCAAAGTTTTGTCAGATTGACAGATATTTTCTCTCAACTGAGCAAATTTAATCTGAGCCACATCCTGCTGTTCAGAGAAAGAAAAAGCACAGTGGTACATGACTTTGTGACTCAAACACGCCAAACTGTCTCTCCCCTTGCATCCTACAGAAAGGCACTGTGTTCATTATTAGAGTGCTAGGAGGACGTTATCCCCTCCTTTACTTTCAGTCATTAATTAGATGGAACACATAATACGCCTACAGTACATCACTTGTGGCTGTGAGAGCAGCACAGAAAGCTTTTGAATGTAATAAACTCTGCAAATTAAGCCAACAGGGAGATGAGCGGAGAGATCGAGAAAGATTCTGAAAGAAGATTTTAGGACAGAAAATGTTAACTTCACTTTTCACAGCAGCATATATATTCCAGCAGCTTTGATTCACACATAAACATTTAGCTCACCATTTAGTTTCCATAAGGGTCCACATTTTTATGACAAGTCATCATACCAGTACTGAGGGACTTCTATTTTTTTCCCAAGCAACACAGACACTGGTCATTAGCGTTCTTGCTCTCTTATTTACATGTTTTCTTTGACTCATGACAGGAACAGTGTAGAGGACAATAACTTAAGTTTTATCTGTTAGTCAACTGAAAAGAGTTCTGATGCTTTAGTGATGTAAAATGTTTTATTTTGGTTTTATTTTTTATAAGGCAGATGATGCATGTTTGATGGTGTTGGCCTGAAAACCACAAAAGCACAATAAAAGCATTTTCCACCTCCTACTCTTGAATCAGAAATGGGTGAGAGCAGATTTGTATGGTTAAGAACGTTTGGTGCATCTGGAGTTAACTTCTCTTATTTTTTCCCTTCATAGAAAATTAAGAGGAAGTATAAGAGAAATTAAAGGGAATGTTGCTGCATGAGGCCCATTGTCTATTTAATAAACTCCAGCAAAGTTGCTGATGTGTACTAATAGTTTCCATTTGGTTAAGAATTTTCATATACACATTGGCCATTTTCTTGAAGGTAAGACATGTGCATCACTGCCCAGTTAGTGTCGAGTGGGTATTAATGCATCCCACTTTTAACAAAAAATAACTGTCAATACTGTTTTTTACTACTAAACATGAATGCCAGCCAAATACAGATCCACGGACAGTTCTTTACGCTTATTAGCAACTCTCCATCCCACAGCCAATTGGTCGGAAGTGATTCAGATCCTTCATCTCGTGGGCACCCTCAAACTGGCACCCATGGCTGTTTTGAAAAAATTGATTTTATTGTGACTGAAACGAAAATGGTGCTTTGTGTATAAAGTGTGTTGGATTGCTTTGTGGGAAACTATATTAAGTCTTTTATATTTTAGCAAGCAGGTGACTTGCATGCCTGTTAACGTGGTATCCCTTTATAGCACTTGGAACCCAGAATGCCTCTGTCTGTGAACACATTCCTTCCCACATGCAGTTTTTCAGTGATATGTAGGCGGGTGTCAGTAGTCCTATATGAAAACTCATGGAAATCTGCTGCTAACATGACTTGGCACAGATGGCGTTGTCTCATCGTCAGAAGGTACACTATAGCTGTTGCCCACCGCCACCAAACCCAACTGCCAATGATCAATAGCTGTAGCCAGGTTATTTTTCATGCCAAACTAAACCAGCTGACAGCTGATACAACGTGTCACACAAGGAGCCAGAAAATCCTGTTGAACAATTTTCCCGAATACTTACATTTTAAGCCTTAATATCTTAAAATTAGAACAGTAATTTTCAGCATCAACACTTACATACATTAGGCAGTGATAAATTAACTGCCAAGACGCTGCCATTTTATGGGAAAGTGTTCACTGACTAAATCTAATGGTGGTTTAAGAAGCTTTGTCTTAAAAATATACTTTACCTATTTTCACATTATCGTAACAATGTTGATCGCATGTGTTACTGAACTGAGGTAAATTTTCCATCTTACCAGCGCTCAGATCTCTCTGCTCATCTTTCGGCTCAAATCCATCGGATATCACATATTGCATCCTTTGTGTCATCCGGAGGATTTTTGCTGGCTCTAGCACTGTTGCTCGAACTACAGATTGTACTTTGCATTTTCGTATGCCCATCAGAAACAGTTCAAAAGAGAGAGGGGGCCACCCCTCCGACTAGCTCTATCTCAAACTCAGACCAAACTCTGATCAAATGGTAGTGCAGGTCAAATATAAACCAAGATTCTGTTAATGCATTGCCTGTTTCTCTACCTAAAATGTTTTAAGAAACAGAAAAAACACTGAGATTAAATGTTAAAACTAAGCAGCAACAAGATTCTGTTACTGCACTGCCTATTTCTCACCTTAATTGTTTTTTAGATACATATATTAGCTCACTGTTAACTGTAATATGAGATCGTTTGTTACCAGTAGGCTGTTGTGGCTTGTGTCAAAACTGAGAAACTTGCATTACATCAACCACCATCGAGAGTGTTTGTTAATCTGGAGCAACACAGTGTATTCGTATAGTTGTAAGTGTTCTACCTCTTGAGCAAAGGGGAATGCCACAGCCCTTTTGCTCTGTTTCTCCAGTCAGGTAGCACAGGATTTAAAAATTATTTGTGCCATTCTACTGCATTTGAAGGGCTAAGTACAGAAATCCTGGGGCCAAATTAAGTGATTTTATCTGCTACTTGAGGTACTCTATAATCCAAAACTCATGAGTACAAAGCAGAGTGATACTGTAATAGTAGGCTTTGGCCATGTTAGTTCCTTAGGCACAAGGATACAGAACAGCTCCAAATTTCTTGTGCAACCCCATTTCACCCACGGTTGCAAGAGGGGCAGATGACAGGATTTTTGTTTTCCTTTTTATGGCCCGATTCCTCCTATCGATCAGTGGATGTGTTTTGATAAAATGCAGAACAGAATGATTTCCATATCTAAAGTCTGAAAGGATCCCACTCCCAACATGGTAGTCGGAAATTAAAGCTATTAGTCAGCAGGCTACAAGCACCACTTCACACCTAAAACTGCACTCTTGTTCAGCTTCTCTTTCATTGATGACGATGAGGCACGTACACTGTTTCAATGCACTTTTAAAGGAAACGGGTGAATTAATGTATTCCCTCTCGTGAAACAAAAGCAAGGGTGGTTTTGAATGAAGTGCTTTTAGTCCTGAACAGTTCATTGATAAAAAAAGACATGAACAGACTATGATTTTCAAATGTATTAGTAACAGACAACAGCATCCTGTCAGAATTGTTACTTAATTTTAAACAGAAACACTTGTCGCTCTTTTCTAAAGAGGTTCTAACAAGCCCTGCATTGACAAGTACCTGACGCCTCTCTCACAGAATACAAGACTAACAGAAGGCCACTGTGATGCATTTCGTACTTCGGTAGCTCCCCCTCTCTGAGCCAATCCACCGGTAGGAAGTGATTCAGTCGCTCCATCTTTCCACTTGTTGGCTTAGGCGGAAGAGACGGATAACCCTCAAGCCAACACCAAAAACGGCTCTGACAATTTGGATGGATCTACAGGTGCACTATTGATTCTTTGTGATTTCTAAATAAAATCTGACCTTAAAAATCTACCCATGATAGAAAAGATCCAGCCTGTTACTTTGGACTTGGAGCCAAATCTTCCTCCATCAGTGAACAAACTCCCTCCCACATGCAGGTTGTCAGTGGCGTGTAGGCGGGTCTATACTTCTATGCGCGAATCACAGAATTTTCTCTAACTGAACTTGACATATGGCACAGATGGTGGCTGCTCTCCACCAGCAGGTAAAGTTTCACCATCACCCACCACACACTTCCTATTCCAAACTGACATGCTCTGTCATTCAGGTAGTTTTCAATGAATTATAATGCCTATAATGATGAAATGTTGCTTCATTTGTCAAACCAGATTATGTGGATACCATAACTATAAGTATAAATAACAAGGCATTATTCTTGACAGGAGTGAAAAATGGAAATATTAGGGATGCAACTCAAAACATCCTGTCTATGATAATGCTTAATACCTGTTTGGAGTGGCCATGTGCACACCACAAACTGGCCTTCTCCAAATGTCCACTCAAATCTCTTAGTGTTGGACCCTTGGAAATTTGAATTTCTGTGTGCTCAGTACTAATGTCAGGGGTGCTTTGGCTAAAAATTAATTATACAGAACAGGAAAGCACTCTTTAACTGTTTTATATATGAAACATACGCTTGACACTTTTACTGAATCTTGGTCTTACCAGCAGTGGGGCTGGACATTTTATCAATGTTATATTGATATCACTAGATATCTTTTTTAATTTAGTTTTCAAGGCTAAAGAAAAGCAATGTAATATTCTGAATTTACCATACTGCTCTTGTTGTTCTATTATTTGCCTTTATCCATTTAGTAATTAAATCCAAATAACTAATGATTATTTCTAAAAAAAAAAAACTCAGTGTAAGTATCATGCAAAAACAGCCATAGTCCACTTCACAAAATCATCGCAATATCAAGGTCTAAGGTCTAACATATGGTGACATGTGTTACTCCGTACCCCATGGTCCTAACCTGCAGGTTTGCTCCACTTTTGTCTCCATGTGATATACACACCAAATTTCTGAATTAAGCATGAGAGCCAGTCAGCAACAGGTCAACCACTACCAGTCTGGTCAAAGTCACAGACAGTGAGCCTGATAGAAAACCTGCGAAACATCAGATTAGCGCCTACATGCGCTGAGAGTCAGGATTCATATTTATTAACTGGCAATGGCAGCATCACTACACTACACTAAAAGCCTGGTAAAAGCAAACTTGGTACAGCGCATCAGTAGAGCCTCAATACTGAGCCTCTATTGCCCTCTGCTGGCATTGAACAGCAAAGACACTATTACATCTTTATGGTGCTCTACAAGACCAAATTTGATAAATTGATTTTGTAAATGTTTTGTAACGTGACTAATGAAGTTATTTACTTGCATCAAATTTCTTCTCAATTGTAAATAAATTTGTCAGACAGAAATCTGAAGTAATACAATCATTCATTTAATTAATTTTTCTATTAACTTGTACAAAAATCAACAATGTTCAAGAGCCATCCCCATATGGTCACAGTATTTCATCAAAGGCATGGGCCTAATACTCTGATTTTCACAATGAGTAGACAGCGAGGGACTGTCCTCCTATCATCCCACAAAATATGCAAATTATACATCATTGTGCCAATACAGGCACATCTCCAAGTGATGACTCAATAGCCTAAAACCAACAGCCTACAATTTCCAATATCTAACAAGTAAACTTGAGTTCATCAAATCCATTTCCCCCAAGTGTTTTAATAGTATAAAGGGGAAAAAAAGAATCGTTTAACTGCTTAATGTGTGTATGACTAGTAAAAAACTGGTTTGTTGTGGTGTCAGTGCCAGGTCTGATGTTGTGGTTGACAGCTCAAATATCAGGTGAATAAACTGGTAGCAACTGCCCCATACCAATAAGACCAAATCAAGGATGCTGATGAAGCTGAAAATTTTAGAGGTCAGTAGTGACCACAGGAGTGACCCCGTGAACGAGCAATGTTGGACCCAGGTCTCGACTCAACACATCCACCTGGTGCAGATAGGCACGGTAACGGCCTGTGTCTGCCGGTGGCCGCGGCAAATACAGGAAGCGCACAGCAGGCTGTGGGGCGCCATGTCTGCGAATCAGATTGTTGACAGCACAGATATAATCATCTGTTAGATGAGCAGCATTATTGGGAAACATTTGGATACCATCTTCCTTCTCAGCTATCTCCGCCTCTAGTTTCTCCCCCCTGTCCTCATTCTGTGCAGACTCTACCAGATCTCTCTCTCTTCTGCCTCGTCTCTGCCAGTGCAGCGCCACCACCTGGTCCCAAGCCACCATCTCCACCTGAGCTGAAATCCTGAGCTCCTTTAACATCACCCGCAGCTTCTTCTCCTCCGCTTCCTTCAGAGTGCAACCAGCCTCAACACACAGGAACAGGCGAAGTCTTGCCTGGCTCCAGGCACGGGTCTCTTGAAGCACGCAGGCCAACTGCAGTAGGAACAGTGAGCAGATGTCAACGTAACCCCGGCTGTCTGGTCGAAGCAGATTTAGAGGCCACACGTCAACGAATGGCCCCATCGTGCTTCTGTGGCCCCCAATCTTTCTTCCTGAACCCAAGACCTGCTCTCGGTTAAACTGGTTGAAGTAACGAGCCAGTGTCACATTCTTCCCCATTTTTACAGCGTCAGCAATCACAGACACATATTCTTCTTCCTGAAGGTCTTTGAGTTCCTCAGCACCCCGCACATTTGGGAAGAAGGGTGACCTCTGCTCTCGGGGGTCTATGGATGGAGAACCTGCATCCATGCCAAAGCCTGTAGACAGGAGAATTTTACCTTGGAGGTCATCTTGAGGGGTGCAATCATCATAGAAACCCAAGACAAGGGTGTTTGGCCTCATTCCACCTAGATGCAAACAGATGGATCAAATGTGTGTTTGAGAGTATAACCGTGAGGTTTGTGAGTAACAAATAATCATATTTTAATCATGAGAACAACCAACATTATCATACAGCAGCAAATTAAACTGGCCTACCAAAGCCTGTGATGAAAAGAAGGTTCTGAACTCCATGTCGGACAGAGTCTGCCAGGGTCAGGTTGACAAATGCCTTGATGTTTAGATGATCCACCAGAGACAGCCATGAGTCATACCGGCTCTGCAGAGGATCAGAGGGCAACCCATCTGCAGTATCACACACAAAAACACACACAGAGTCAATGTGTTGGAAAGAGCAAGGGCAGGATGTGTTTGTTGCAAGTTATCAAAAAAAGCAGCTCCTTGTGTAAACAACAAAAGGCTGCCACGAATCAGATTGCATGGTGATGAGAGTATGACTGACTGAAAACAGCCAAATAACAACAGCAGGTGACGCACTGTGTAACTTTAGCAGGGATACATAAAGTTTTAAGTGCCTACTACTGACAAAAACACATTCCACGTGTTGATAATCTTAATTTATCATTCATGGGAGAGGACAAAAAGCAAACAGGATGGTGCTTTCTGCTGCCACCTTAAAAAAGCGCTATAAAGGTGTCCATGCATAGCTGTCCTCCTATGAAAAGTCATTAGCACTCTGGTTGAAGCCATGCTTTGGCCAGGTGCAGCCTTAAGCAGCTTACTACTTGGATGTACTGAAGCACATTTTGCAAATTGCATTTCTGAAATTGATTGCATCAATAAATCACCCCAGCCCTAATAAAAACTTTGGGGTTTAGTATATCCATTTAAAAATATACATGTACATTGGCCTCCTACCTACACAATTCTTACCCAGTAAACCCAGCTTTACATGTCCCAGTACATAGAGGCCACTCTTCTTCAGGTCATTAATGAAAGTCATAAGACCTGTACAGCTGCGAGGGTTTGCCACCATCAGCAGCAGCTGGGGCCTCCAGAACTTCACGTGGTCCTTGCGAACATCCAATCTCAACAGGTACTTGCGCACCTGAGTGAATAAAGATGTGATGATGTAGTGATTCATGCAATCTTTCACCATATTATAGCTTCAGTGATATGGCTTGTTTGTGTGACCTGGTGGAAGATGAGAGCCTGGCTGATGTAGCCCCAGTTGCTCATGGGACTGAGGTAGTGGATAAGCATCAAGAGCAGCAGCATAAAGGCAATGCTGGCAAATGCATAAATAGCACTGATCAGGAACATCATGATCAGGCAGCCAAGCATGCCCAGAATGCAGGTATGCCATGTAAAACAGCGGAATGCGGGTCTAAAATAAAAAAAACAAAGACAATGATAGCTTAAGGAATGAAAGTGACCATTTCACCCTGAATGTGTAAATAAGATCCAAAACAGTAAGCCTGTCAATATCCTGAACTGTACCTGAAGTTTGGTGCAGAAGCCCATTCAAGAGCCAAACAGGCCAGGTTCACAGCAGCATAGACCAACAAGAAGAAAATGGTTACAATACCCGCAATGGTGTTCAATTTACCGGCAAACAGCACCACCTAGTGGAAAAAATAAAGATTATCTTGTCTCACATAAATATATTTTTATCTTGTTCTGCAGAGATCTCACAGGTTGCAGGTACAAGTTTTAAACATTGATAATTAAAAAAAAGCAAACTTTTTAACTTAAAGTCTGGATGCTTTGGCCCACGTATTTAGTGGTACGGAGAACAATGTATGCAAACAATATAACTTCTAATATCTGGACTACCTGATTTGCCTTACACTTCTGGATGTCTCTTTAGCACATTATGAACTACCTTAATAAATAGCTTAAATTACAGTTATACTATACATGCCCATGACTTTGTAATAATAATTTAACAAACCTTGCTATCTAGCTAATAAGCTGATGCTAAGTACCATGGTAGTGAAATGAGGAGTCACTTACTAGTGCAACAGGACAGTGCCCTGCTCTGTCTCCCTGGCAAAACCTTTCAAGCCTTTCTCTTCACAAATGGACAAAAGTGAGGATAAAATGTATTGCACTGCAGAGTGGTAGGCGAAGGACGAGTAGATCAAAATGTGACAGTAGTCCATTAGATGGTCAGCTGTTAATTTAGCTGCTCTTTCCTTGCTACTACCTTCCCCTAAGATGGGCAGCACTGCATTTTTCACCAACAAATTTAAATAAACAAAAGGCAGTGGCTATACACAGTATAATGTTAATGGTGATGTAATTTCAGCAATTATCGATAATACAATTAGGGAAAAAACATTCAAACTTTGTCCACTTCATCTTTCACGTTACTGGAACCCTTTTTTTTACTTACTTTTACGTTACTTTTAAACATTAGAAGCAGAAAGCAAAATGGAAACCACAGTTTAAAACAAAGATTTAGGGTACATGACTCACTCACGCACTCACGCACACAAGCGCATATTTCTTTAATAAAAGTTTATGGCCAGCTAGCCATCAGTGTAATGGTAAAAATGTATCCATTTGGAGGGTGGCTAAAAAGTCATTTCATAGGGTCAAATTGTAAAAGAGGCCACTAACCTGACATGCAATAGAGCAATATGAACAGGAAGAAGTTGAGGGCAAGATAAGTGACTTTGAGTCACCGTCACCACTCCTTGTATACGGTATACTCGCCTACCTGTACAAGCAACCAGGAGATGAGCACCGAGGCCCAGGGGTTCCCACTCTGAGAAGTTTTCCTCGCCGGAGCCAGGACACCACCTGTAGAGATTTAAAACATTAACAAAAGCAATAGTCATGCTGTTATTGCTCATGATCCTACATCAGATAAACAACTGAGTCATCTTGCTCTCGACCTTAAGCCTAACACACAATGAGAGGATTTTTTTCCCTGAGAAAGTCAACACTGCAAGCCATCTGTTGTCAAACGATGCCTTCCAAATTAACATGCCTCCACTTGGAAAACGAGACATGATGAAATTAATAACAAGTGTCAATTTCTCACATCTGAGATGGCAGGCCTCTTTCAACAGATGGCAGATTATTAAAATGTTGAGTCAGCTTTATAGAAAACCAGCTGGAGTTGGATATGCTTTAATATACTCTGGATCAACCACTTAGCCCTGATCATAACCCACACAAGCAAGATTAGTAATTAAATCCTTCTCACTACAATAAAATGGTCAGAGGTAACATCAGCTAATACCCTATTCTGCAAAAAAGAAACAATAATATGCTGCTCTTTGGTATCTAGTTCTTAATGTTGGGGACAACTGGCAACACAAATTGCAAACACTTGGCAGCAGGACACATGTTGAAGAATCTCACCAAACAGGCTGTCTTTGGAGAGGGCATACAGGACCCTGGAGGCTCCAATCAGGTTACTCATGGCAGCAGAAATGGTGGAGGAGTAAATCCCGATTGTCACCAGTGGCGGCCATACACTGATGTCTCCCAGGAAACTGTAGTCTTTTTGGAGGAGGTGACTAAGGATAATGGATAAAACTCCAAATATGAAATGAGTCAACCATTAGCAGAGTAAATGTATTAATAAAACCAAATTAATTTATATCATTTGACAAGTGCACAAACAAAACAATTCCAAGAACAATCTCAAACTATAGAAGTGATATTCCATCTTTGAAAAAGATGGCAATACACAACACACAAAAGATTTAGTGTCCCACAGACTCAACTGAACAGGTTGAGGCACTCATTTGTTTTACAGACTGTCAACCTATTAAATCAAAGTATGGCTTCTATGTAGCCTCAGGGTGCCTGGGTCAATCCCTACTAATGTGATAGGGAATGAGTAATATGATGCACTGCATCCACTTTTCGTAATGTATGATGCTATTTGTAGCATTTATTGTATGATTTTGTTGTTTGGCTTAATGTTGTTTTGTATTTATGTGTACTTATGTGACACAGTTGATGCTCTGGGCAACAAGACAGGAAAATAAAGTGAAATCAAATAAAAAAGTATGCAAAAAAGAGAGTGTTTATATGCAAAAATCTCTTTTGAAAAATCCCCTATTAAATATTTCAGCAAACATTGTGTCATGGGTAATTTAATAGTATGATATAAATATATATGGTATATATTGGTGGATTTCTGCTATTACTAACCGGTCACAGGTCCACGCAGCCAGCAGACTAAGTAGATTGTATGTGATGAAAGTTGTAACAACAGCTGCGAGCGTTCCTCTTGGGATGGAATAGCTGGGGTTTTTCAGATCACCTGGAAAACACATGACAAAAGTTTCAACAAATCTTACTTCAGTTTTGTCACAGTTTGGCTTTTCCCAAATATGTAAACATAAACTGTGTTGTATCTTAAATGAGGGCCTGGATTCACCAAAGTTTTCCTTAATTGGTTTTTAAAAAAGCTTCTCTCCAAATGTACCCCCCAACCCCTTGAAGTGACACGTTGGAAGAAACAATAAACTTTTGTTTGCCCTTAAAGAATTTATTTATTGAAGTAATTTTTCACTATCTTACCTGACATGTTGGAGCCTGCCATGATCCCAGTGCAGCCATTGAACATGACAGCAAACACTGTGGCAAAATTCATCATGGCACCAGTTGTGTAGTCTACTGTGTATCTGGCTGGAAGGAGTGACAGGAGGCTCATCATATATAAATATCAGGGACCACTACTACAGACATGGATTTCCAGCATGTTAGGTCATTTATTTTATATTTAAGCAGAGAAAACAAATCTCTGAATTAAAAAATCAGAACTCAATATTATAAAGGCTGTATTTATTCCATTTCAGTACATTGTTAAATTAGGTTTAGGATTATTATTAAAGCACAAAAATGTCCAAAGTCCAACACTTACGCAATAGGTTCCCCTCCAAGGTATGCAGCTGGAAGCCAGTATAATTGGCAGTGCTCAGATCAGTACTGTTCAGACCAGAATTATCTGGCAGAATCACCACAAATGGCCCCACAATGAAGAAATTGATGAAGATAGTAGACAAAACCACTGTGACTATGATGACAATAATAAAGGTGGCTTTGGCATAGATGTGGGCTCCCACCTGTAATGACAAGCAAACCAGTTAAATTTAGAAACTGCTGGCTTATATATCTTTATTCCCCTGGCACCACTGCAGAGTCTACTTTTCTCTTGACTTTCAATGGGGCCAAAGGCAAAGTATACTGACAACAAACAGCTATAGAGTAGATATTCACTGTCCTTAGTAGATCACTTGTTAAATGTATAATGACCTCCTTACCATTCCTTTAGCACCACCATCAGGCCTGATTTTAAACTTTTAAACAAGATAAACAATAAGTTATGGCATATAGAGTACTTTATTTATCCTAAGAGAAATTGTTGGAATAGACAGAAATAGCTACATAGGACTTTCTTCTTTTAGCACCATGTAGCAAAAAAAAGCAACTATGCACTCAAAATCTCTCTGTAACTCTGCAGATTCCCATGAAAGTTTTGAGCACAATCATAACATGAAGACAATTAACCTTTTAATTCTTAATTATTCGTGGCTTTTGCTTTAGGTTGCAGTATGGAAGAACTTCACATTTGTAGTAAGAGGTTACTTTTATTAAAATATTGTATATATTGTAGTTTTTTTATTCTGGGATGCCTGTTAACAGCAGACAAAGGGACTGTTGATGAAAACTAGTTTTTCAGCTAACTCGGGTGCATTTAAATTTGTTTGTATGTGGGTAAATGCACACTATCTCTTCTCAAGTAAAACATAAATCAAATTAAATTCAACCAACAGCACAGTATTTTTTGCATTTAAGTGTTGAATTCCACATTGAATATTTTTAAATTGTAATATCCAACAACAAAGCCTTTGCAGCCTGCCAGCATGGATTTGAACTTAAGAAACTTTATTTTAAATAGTTATTTAATTAGCAAAACATAGTTCTCAGAAAAATAAATCAGAAAACTCCCTGTATTTGCATAAGCCAAAGATGAGCTGCCTGACAGTAAAAAAAAGAAGAGCAAAATGAAAGCAATAAAATCTCACCAAGCAGACAATGAAGCACAGGAAGAGCAGAACAGTACCATACAGCAAAGACCACCAGTATCCTGAGGGCAACACCTGATGGGCACCAGCAGCACCCTCTGAGGGACAGTAAAACAGGGTTAGTATATTAAAACACTCACATGTCTAGATGTCCCACAAAGTCCTAATGTACCTTACCTTCTGATATGCCAAAGGTAGACATGATGGCTTCAACCAAACCCAAAACATAGAGAGCACTGCCGCAGACATTGGCAAAGAAAAACATGATCCCAATGCTGCCCCCAAACTCTGGACCCAGGGCTCGACTTATCATGTCTGAGGATCCAAGTTGAGAGAATTCTGACTCCAGATTTACAAATGAAATAGAAGGGATTCAATATCTTACCCTTAGAAAGACAGTTATAGATCAACCACTGGTCAAGAGAGGGAACCTGTGCTATTTGTGGAAAAGGCAAATCATGGGGGGACATTAAAAGCAAGGACATTTTTTCTCAAACCATTAGTCAGGCTTAATCACTGACATCCAGGTGAGGCTTTTCGGCTCTGTCTCAGCAGTAAAGGATACAGTAGGCACCTCCAGCGTCTAAAGCCCCATTGGTGGATATGGCACAGACAGAGAGCACAGTCATTGTGATGATAAAGTAGGCCACTATGAACATAGCAATGGACTGGTACAGCCCTGCTTGACCCACAACAAATCCTGCAAGAGGTAGGAAGAAATCTTATTTACAATGTAGCCTGATGTTCACCCCTTCAGCCCAGGACTGTTGCAAAGCAACATGCAGGATAATTATCCTACTTCGACTATGAGTTACAGAGATGCAACCATTAGTCAATTAACTGATCAAAAGAAAATCAGTCACCAAGAATTCTGATAACCAATTAATTATTTCAGTAATTTTTGAAGCAAAAATGTCAAACACTTGCTGTTTTTAGCTTCTAAAATGTGAAAATGTTCTGCTTTTCTTTGGTTTAGTAAATGAAGAGTATTTGGGATTTGGCCTGTCGTTTGGACAAAAAAGATGAACTGAAGATGCCACTTTATGACTTAAGGTTCTAAGAAATTGTGACAAGCTTTTTAAATTTTTTTTATTTCTTTAATTAGTCAATTTGTAGACAACTGATATACACGTTTACAGACTACAGTTAACACTCACTGTATCCCAGACATGTACTGGTTTTGACTCACAATATCCCAAACAGCAGGCCTTTCTAATGCTGTAAAAGCTATTTTAAAAGTTATTTTTGTGTATCCAATATTACTGGATATAGTTTGTTGTTTGAAAACACTTACAGGTAGTTATTCTCCATACTTGACAATAATCGGTCATCTCTGGCAGAGTAACATTACTTACACTTGTAAAGTTCATAATATCAGGTGGAATAACATGATTAAAGGCAAATCCTAAAACACTGTATGACTATTTAGGATTTTTTTTTTCCATTTATAGAGTTTTAGCGTGATTCAAAATCACACAAAAAATAGTATTTCACCAATACAGGCTATCACTTTTCCAAAGCCTTTGGTACTGCAGGTGTACTTTGGAAACTAACACTGATTTCTCTCGAATGAATGATGCTTCTTGGGTGATCAAAAGATAAAAAGGGAGGAAAAAATGATTTGATTTGTTACCTGGAGGTATTTAATTAAATAACTTGCACCAAAAGGTCAAGTACTGAAACACTGTGTCCGAATCACAGTGAGTCTAAATTAAAACATAAACTGATTAATTGTGTAAATAATCAGTCGATTGGTCATTAATAACAGTGTTAAATGCAGAATTTATCAATTCTAATATGGATAAAACACATGGTATTAAGTGGGCTAGTGACTTTCTTTGATAATTTCTCTATTTTCTCAAGAAAATCTTTAATTCGAAAATTTGCTGCTTTTCTCTTATACTTAATTTAAACCTAATACCTTGGATTGTGGACAGTTTGCTTGACCAAACAAGCTAACTGAAGATGTCCCCATGGGCTCTGGGAAACTGTGATAGGCACTTAATTGGTTAGCAAAACATTTAATTGATTAATCATAAAAGATTGACACATTAATCGATAGGAAAATGTTAGCTAAAGCCCTGAAAAATCATGTCAGACAATAATGAGTTAATCACTGACGCATTTTCATCAAAGTTAGCTTCTTTCACTTGTTAGCGTCAACCCCTAACCGCCAAAGGGTTCAAAAGGAACCGGAAGGACCTTTTTTTTTTTTTTTTAAACTTAACGTCGCTTGTGTTTAAGTTCAGTCCAAAAATATGCTGGTTTTGGGACAACATTTTTACAACATCGACGTTTTTTTGCTCTCCTTTACTGTCACTCACCAATTCGCAGGAACACGACGACGCTAAACATGGACAGTAAAGTGGGTATGACCACTCCGAACATTACTCCGAGCTTTCGGGTGGTCTTGTCCTTGGTCCGTCGACCGTCTCTGCCCTCCTTGGCCCCGACGTGTTTGGACCCATCTTTCGGCCCGGGACTGGCGCTGGCGGTGAGTCTGTAATGTAGAAGAGGAGCCTTTTCTGACATGGCGCAGATGTTAACGGTTATTAGCGGTTAACGCGGCACGGTGGCATCAACGGAAAAGCACAGTTTCAACTGCACGCGCTCTTTTAAAGCCTTCTAACGTGTTTTCCGTTACGTAGCTGCGGTGATATTTGATATATTTCGCGTTAGCGGTTAGCTAGTCCAGTGGCCGCCATTAGCCTCCGCGCCTCTCCTCCACGAGCCTGGTTCACCTTCCGCAGGTAGTGCCAGCTTGCTAATTAAAAAGTGACGTCGCCCCCTTCAATGGGCTCATCCAATAAGGTACACCTTCTCCGTGATTATTACTCTGTTTACGTAGTTTAGGCCAATAGCTTGTATTTAGCAAATAGCTAATGCCTTACCGTAAAGTCTGCCTTATCCAAGGTACCTAACTGAAGAGCCAAATACACAAATGAGTAATTAAACAAATGGCTGTATGAAATCAGGTTTATTGCTTATCATATTGCCAAGGTTTTGTATTATAAACAGCATTATATTTCAATACATAGTGTAGCAAAAATGTCCTCTTAAATGCGAACTCTGGTTATTTATTTACATGAAGAAATTCACCAATACATCTAAAGTGGATTTCCTGAAATGGAAAAACAATGCATAGACACAAGCACACATCTACAGCAAATCTTTGTAATGTACAGTGTAAACAAAGAAAATATCTAAAAGTGCATTGAGAATAAACTATATTTGGTTACTAAATTCATACCAAAATGTTTCACCATGATTTCCAGCCTACAGTATTCTTTACTAAGGGACTGCTTGTTATTTATCAGAGCGAGGGAGGTGGTACAAAATGGGCCACGCACTTTAATTATAAGCACTGGGGAGGGAGTTGTGTTTTTTGATTTGGCTCAGAGGAGGGGAATTCGACTTTAAATGGTTGTATTATGTTTTTAATTTAAAGAACTCAGAACCTACAAATCCACACGTGGATTTTAAAAGCATGTCTCTTTTCAAAATCTTTAAAAAAAAAAATCACACCATTTATTATAGCCACAAATGGTGAAATGTGGGTATTTTATGGTGGAGGGGGAGTGATATATTTTCCCCCAGACACTCAGGGAGGCTCAAGGAAAAATATTTGTAGCTCTAAGGAGGGTCATGATATACAACCCTGAAGTCACACCCCATACACCTCTGTACTCTGATAAATTAATTACAGTCCCTAAGTGTCTTTTTTAAAATTCAGCTAATGCGCAAGGACTGTATAGCAGTATTTATACAAAAACAAGAATGAAAATAAAAC
Source organism: Plectropomus leopardus (assembly GCF_026936395.1). Lineage (NCBI taxonomy): Eukaryota > Metazoa > Chordata > Actinopteri > Perciformes > Serranidae > Plectropomus > Plectropomus leopardus. The sequence goes on along the minus strand of NC_142187.1, from coordinate 21,769,886 downwards.
CGTTTTTGCACTGGGATGTAAATTCCTATCCACTTTGCAAGACCTTTGCACCACTGAGTAAGGAGCAAAAAAGTTGCATAAAAACATGAATTGTTTTTGTTGGCTTGTATTGATTCTATGGGCCTACAATGACATTTCAATTTAAGGCGATTTATGTAACATAAAACAAAAAAACTGCAATCCTGTCATACATTCATTCGTCTTTGATGCTCATCATCTTCCACATGTTGCTGTCCTTCATTTCCCTTTCCTCCTGCTGTACTTCCTCTTAATGACCAAAAGAGAAGAGTGTGTGTCTTCCTTTTACTATTAAAAAGTCACACTATACGAAAGCAAACTTTTCACAAATTTGAAATTTGAGAAAGGCAACAAGGTGAGGAGAATATCCAAATCTCTCCAGCTGTTGTGCTCCAGTGGATTGTTATTCTCCATCTGAACTCATTCCTCAGTTTGTGAAGAAACTTAAGTCCACTGAAGTTGTTCTTGTGTCACTGGGAAATACATCTGTCTTCCAGGTTCACCACAAACCGCTCCAGTTTGCCTGAGATCAGCTGGTTGTAGTTCAACAGGACCATGCTCAGACTCAAGGTGCTTTGGGGAACACAAGATAGTGCTGGACTCACTGCTGGTCCCTGCTGGTCAAAACAGAGAACACAAGTGAGAGAGTTAAAAAGTGAAAACCGAAAGGACATGAACAAAATGAAAAAAGAGGCTGGAAATTTAATTTAAAAAAAAGACGAGTAACATAAACGTCAACACATATTTTTAAAATGGTACTATTTACCAATAGGAACATATAGAAAAGTGATGGTTGTCAACAGAAATCCACCAATTAAACCCAAAATTTTATTATGTAAAACAAAGATCACAGGACATCTATCTTTCACTGTGTCTCACTGGGAAAGTATGCACCGCTATCTTCTTCCTGTCCCGAGGAAGGAAGGCTTGGGGTCGCACAACATAACATCATCACAACCCAAAGCCACAGATTTATGAGAAACCAGGATATTTCCACACCAGAGGAAACTGATAATGCCTCTGAATCAGATGCAAACCAGTGAGAGAGAAGCCCATCAACACATTTTCACTCACTTTGTGTGAATGTGCATCAACACCCTGATGAATTTCACTTGGCTTTGTTTGTGTGTGAGTGACGAAGACAGACTGAGCCTGGAAAGCATTGATTTGGTGATTTACAGGTCAAAAAGGCATCCAGATGACAAAACCAAAGTGAAAGTTTGTTAGAAGCCAATGCTGTTTTGAGAGCATTTTGTTGTTTACTGTATATTGATGTGCATTTGGGAGCTTCTCAAATTTTAATATAGATATTTAAACAATTATATATATTCAAGACATCCTGAAACTTTGCAGCTAAATTTATAATTGGACCTGTACACTACTGTAGACCAACAAATAACCAAAATCATTGCTTGTTTTCATGCAGTCTGTCTCTGTGATCATGTCTTACACTTAGCTGAAGGTGTGTGAGAATGAGCAGGTAGTTGTTGATGTTGTTCTCCAATCTCTGCAGTAGCGAAGTTGCACATGCTGGCTGGCCTGGGGCCCTCACAACCTTCACACCTTCAATAAGAAGCCTCAAGGATGCAACTATGTCTCCTCTCTTCTCCTGGTGCTACGGTAATACACAAACATACAGAAAAAATGAATGCAATGGCATGTTTTTAGATGATACAATTAAAGACAAGCCAAAACCAATAGTAAAAAAGTACAGGACTGTTTGTTATTTACGAGAGGGGAGGAGGTGGTGCAAAAAGGGGGAGGCATGTCAAATAATTTTTTAAGCACTGGAGACGGAGTTACGTTTTGTTTTTCAGCTTAGGGGAGGGGTATACAAGTTTAAATGAAATAAAAATAAAATCTAGCATCAATGGAGAGATGGTCATGCATTTTTGCAAGTCACTTGAGGACGCTCAAAGAAAAATATTACTATTGTACTAGAGGATTTTGGATTCATACATGTGCCAACATACTGATTTGTTTCCCCAGGATGCTACATGAAGTTCGGTACAAGGGAGCTGAACCAGTGTGGAGAGGGTCGTCAAGCCATCACAGTCATTCTGCAAGGGAGGAGACAGATGACAGAAACGGGACAAATAGATGGACAACAGAGAGACAGACTGATGGGAGACTACAGGTAAGAACAGACAGGCAGGAGGATTAGATACATCACCAGCAGGAGGAAGACAGCCAGAGAAATGTTGGGAAAATGTATCTGTAACAGTCGTATCCTCACCAGTGCACTCTGCAGCTCTGCCACAATATTCATAGCCCTCCTGGCACTTTTATCACACACAAATTCTATGGGTTTGGTCTCAGCATCCCACAACTTAGAGGCTACCATACAGAGCAGCAGGAGTCCTGGACGAACACATGAACACACACTGAAGCCGAGGTGCCACAAGCCAGCTTGTTCAATGTACAACAAGTGCATTCAAATCCTCACAAGTTAAACTTTTAGGACTCACTGCTTAAAGCCATGCCCTGCTCGGCCGCTCCCGATGAATCCTCATTTGTTCCATTAAGAAATGTGCCAGGTGAAAATCGCCCTGCGTCCACTGTGGAGGAGCTGTGTGTCCTTTTTGTCTTCTCACCACTTGATTTCCCACCTTCTCATTCAGCAGTGGGAAGTGCGAATGTTATCTAGCCCGAGAGCAGGATGCACTCCAACTTCCCTGCCGCGCAGCTCATCAAAATGTTATAGGCTGTAAAAGGCATTTCATTGATATTAGCGGTACTATTTTGCTTCTGATTTGGCAGGAGTTCACTTTCGGTGCGTTGAGGGGACAGCATGCTTGCTGACTAAAAGGTTAATGATTTATTATTGTGAAAGACTCCATTTACACAGCTGACACCGAATCCAGGCTTGACTGCTGGAGGCTATTTACTTTTTTCTCAAGGTTTGCTCCAGCCAATAACGGTAGTAATGTGGGTTCATATAATTCACAAAATTGGTGTCAGAGGGAGGAACACAGCCCACAGACAGCACGTGGGTGTGTGTAAGCTACATGTGGGTGTGTAGCCTCTTTGTGGTGACTATATTACATACAGTATATGTCAGGTGGCATGTCCCCAGTTTGGAGAAGCAGACTAGAGTTCAACACGGAGGCTAAGCAATCTTATGCTATGGAGGGGTCAGCAACAAAATAGGTTCTAGCCACCTAAAAATATCAATACCAGTTTAGTATACACTAAACTGAGTGTTTCCACTGCTTCACCTTACTGTCTGATAGTGATTTCCAACTGAAAAATGAGGCTGTTAAATCGCTCTCTTCAAAGCCAGACTCCATTGAGGAAAACGTTGATTTAACATGAGGAGCTGGGGGACTACTGCTGCCTCAAACAGTTATTTTGTTTGTGTTATAGTGGAGCTTTGGCATTTAAAAGGGTTAATTTGGATTCACCAAAGTCACACAATAAGACAAACTAACTAACTGATCAAAGCAACTCTAGACTAGCAGCTTCAGTCAGCGGGCTAAAATGACTGTTTTTGTCAATGAAGTCTGGTGTGGTGGGTTTGACGACAGCATAGATGGGGAACTGAAGCTGTTAACAGCTTTCTTTATCGAGACAAGCTGTCTAACAGAAAGGTAAAGCACTAAAAATACTGTCAATATAGTGAACACTTAAACTGATATTAATTCATTTTAATTGGGACTCTTTAGATGGTTAAAGTATGTGTTGTTGCTAACCCTCATCCACATTGCTTAAATTCTGTCTGACTCCAGCCTGCTCCTCCAAACTGAGGGCATGCTGACTGATATCTACTGTATGTAATACACTGATATTGGATAAGTACAACATGCAACCCTACCTTAAAAAATCCTAACCCTCTCTTTAACTGCAAATAACAAATGACTTGGAAAAAAGTGTTTTTTTTTATTTTAGAAACTCACAGTCCCAAGTAAAAGGCTAATGTATCAGCAAGACAGACTTTTCACATTTAGGTTCACAGAAGCTTACAAAGGGTGCAAACTGCAGAGATTTTTATTTTATAACTTGTTTTGCATTATAAACACTAAGATATTGACTAAGCTGCTTCCTGTAGTCTTACAAGCCTGAGGTCCATGCAGGCAGGACAAGGTGAAATAACTACCAACGTGATTATCCCTCCAAGGATCGTTTAACAGCCTTACCAGCTGTATCTATCACCCAGGAGCTAAATTGAACAAGCGGTCTTCACCCGGACACATGCAATCGTCCATCGGGTTGTAATGCCTGGGGGGCGCAGCTGGAAGACGCGGTGACGCTCCAATTCAATTGCCATGTGGGGGGGCTTGAGGAATAGCTGTCAGAAGCACGGGTAAGAGAAAATGGGGGAATGCACCATCTATCCTCATTTCAGACCACACGTGCTCAACCCCATCACCTCAGCCTGGACATTGACTGAGCCCCTGCCCTGTTCTATTTGCGCCCAAGCTGTTTATTAAGACGCATGGATGGCGTCTAATATTAGATCCCAGGAGTGTGTGTGCACATAGGCTACAAAGGGGGGGCAGAGCAGAGAGAGAGAGAGGGAGAGCATGAACACTTAACACATGCTTTCTTTTTCTCCCCTCAAGCCACTTGGTATCTCTGCAGACAATCCCGACCGCCGTTAATTAAGACGAATGTGCGCCACGGCTCCGCAGATAATGACCGGAGCGCCTGGATTTCAGCACACGAGGAGAAAACTGCGGGCCATGGCACTGACGGTACCCGCATTGCATCACGGACACGACACCCGGTACCCCGCTGTCTCCCTCCCACCTCAACTGGAGCCGATGAGGAGATTGTAGCATCTTATCACAGAGTTTCTTTGCCTCTCAATCCCATGCAGCCGCGCACTCACGCGGCCGGCTGTTTGTCGCTCCTGGTCTCCAAAGCCAGCCAACAGCTGCCTGCTCTGCTGTGCGCAAAACCGGTAATTACGCGCCGTGTTGACAACTTTGGCGCGGTGCTGTATGGATTGCGCATCAGCAACGGGCCGGTTTCTTGGATCTGCCTTGATTTCCCTCTGGTGGAGTGAAGTGTGATTCCCCGGGAGTCATCCTCTGCCCCGATCACATCATCGATTAAGCGTGCGTTGCAACCTGTAGCTGTGTGCCCCTTTATTTCAGTCATTGTTCCGCCAAGGCGTAATGGAGGGACACAGCTGACGGTTTTGAATTCGTAGCCCTAGGAGGAGAGAAGAAAACAAGAGGAGGAAAGCAGGCTCAGGGGAAACCGTAAGTATGCTGCGTCCTGACAAGATGGATTACAGTCTCTTTTTTTTCTTTAAACTGTCTTATCCATGAGAGTGTCCTGAACTTTGTCCATATCTGGCTCAAGGGCAAATGGTAATTGAAGGTCTGATTGGGTTGTGTTGTATTTGCGGGTGTTCTGGTGACCTTTTGTGGTTATTTCTGATAGTTTCGAGTATTATCTGGCAGCTGAAGCCAACGGGAATCACTGACAATTGAGAAACTTGCCATGCAAAAGGGGCACAGGTGGTTGTACATCATAATGTTGCGCACCAAGGGCTCAAGGTCCTTGTACTATGCTGTAGATGAATTGCAGTAAAGTATATGTGTGAGAAAATGTCCACATCCCTGCCACATATATAAGATTAAATTATATTTTTACTGTTATTTTCAGTCCCATGATAATAATGATGATGATGAAAGGTAAGAAATTGAGATTGTTCCTCTGAAGTCTGTAAATTTAAGACAAAGCTTTGCCTATAGTGAGGAAACATGAATTTAGAATTAGAGCAAACTAAATCAAGCCTTCACTTAATTTTAATTACAACCTTATTGTTTTAAACCAGTTTCTAATGAGGTGAGCTGTGACCATTTTCTTTTCTCATCATGTGGTCGTTGAGCTCTTGTAATACAGGGCAGCCACTGATCTTTGTTTTCACTGTCACACCGGACAGGATACATGCAACTCTTGTATTTTGGTACCAAACCTCCACACAGAGGTGGGTGGTTTACATTTCTAAAGCATCCTGCAGAGATGGAGAGATGTGGGTCAGTGTGCTGGTGCTCGGGGCTGCAGAGCACCCAGTTCCTCCGCTGCCGGGCCACAGCACCCCTGCCTGTCTGTGGCTGCCAGCTCCCTGATAAAATGAAGTCAGTGACCCTCAGCTACAACGGGAGAGAGATGATGTGAGGACAAGTTGTAGGCGCAAGGTGCGTGTAAACCTGAAGTGCATGAATAATGAGATTTGTGAATGACGTGTGTGTGTGTGTGTGTGTGTGTGTGTGTTTGGGTGAAATCCCTCCCATCACTCAGTGGTCCCATAGGCCGTGGTTCATTCTGGTGGTCCAACGCTTTGAACTGGTTGCCTTGCCAACAGCCAATCAGCTGCAGTGTTGTGCAGGACTGTTTTATGTGTCAGCCAGTCAAAGGCACTGACTCCCAGAGGAGTTAAGTCTTTTAACCTGTAAAGGATCACAGAGTCTGAAATTCAAATGCACGCTGGCCTGTGACAAGTGAAATTGTTTAAAGTAATGCCATCTATTTAGAGCTTGAATTCCTTAGGGACCTTGCTGTTTGGATGGTGGAATTTTAAAACAATGCTGGGAATGGTTGAGGAAAGCTTATTTGTTTTGGCCTGAGAAAGTTCTGAACTCCTTAAAAAGTGAACTTCCTGGATTTCCCATCCAACTAAAGGGCATGTTGGCAAGCATGACGGATGTCTGGCTGCCGACAAAGCAGCAGTGAATCTTTGGAACAGTGGTTATCTTTCAGGTGCGAGTCTCACTTGGCTCCACATCTTTCAGTGCAATAGATTGTGCTGCCAGTGAGTAGCACCTCCGAAAAGCCTTTGGTGAGAGCCCAGACCAATGAGCTCACAGCATTGTAATACATGTGTCATCTGAGGAGAGGAAGTGATCTGAGAGCGTAACAATCCTTCATGTGTGAGCGTTCAGTGTTGAATACAGTATCTCCTGAGAAGTGCTTCTGCAAGCACACACACACACACACTAACACACAAGGCAGTTTTATGGCATATGAGAATCAGCAGTGACTGTTGTGGTGCCCATGAGCACAGCACTTCACTGTTAAATGCTCCTTGTGGGGCTGTTTGGCAGCCAGTAGTCGAAGGCTGCGGTTCTCCTGTGTGAAATACATGTGGATATCAGACAATCCATTAATCCCAACATAATTTGTCTTAAGTAAGTTGTTGGATCACTATGAGAACAGCTTCAATGCTGCTTTGCATTGATTCAGGTCTCTGGCCCCTTTCAGAAAACCATTTTCCTAAATGATGTTCCCTCATTTGGGTGTTTTGATGATGATGATGGTGCCGTCTGACCAAAATCTCCCATAGTTGTTCACCCTTCAAAACCTGTAGAGACGTCACTTTTCTTGTGCTGCTTTCAGATGCCTGTCTCAGGTATTTAAACCTTTAAAAACCTGAACAAGCTTGTGCCATTTCTTTCACACATGGGAAAAGGCAATGAGTAACTTGATAAGAGATGTGCTACAAACTGCAAGAAATTTGTAGATTTAGAAAAATATGTTTTTAAAATCTAGGAAAAAAATGTATAATTGTCATAATTACAAATTTTATTTTATTGTTGTTGTTTTTTAAGATTTTTTTCTAAATTTGTGTTTTTGTTTTATTTATTTATTTATTTATTTACAAATTTTCTTAAAAGTTTCTTTTAGTTTTTACTCATTTCTTGCAAATTTTGGGGTAATTTCTTCTTTTGTTGCTCATTGCCTTCTTCCCACATGGTTAAGTTGGTTTAAAATGTAAATGTAAACTATTGCTAGCAAAGGGAAGACTTGTCTCATTTTGCTTCTAATTTTCTTGTTAAAAGTTTGATAAAAGTTTTAGTATAAAAAAGGCCAGCCCTTAAATATGCGTAACTTTGGGCCTTATTAAAATGTTAACAGGTGAGTTATTAACACGATTAAAAAGATAAAACATTCAATTAAATTATTTTAACTTGATTTTATTTTAAGATATTTATAATCCATCCTCTGCATGTGCCAGACAAAATAGACAAATTACCACCTGTATTTTGCAGGACTTTATTGGGGAGGACCCTGTGCATTGAGGGTAAAATTATTTATTCATGTGACACTTTTAGTCTTACGTTATCAGCCCGAGGGGATCAAATCCAGAAAGTGGAGGTTGTGATGCTCAAAAACATTTATCTACTTACTTTACAGATGTCTCTTTCACAATGTAAGTCTGTGGGGCCAAAGTTTTTTTGAGCCTCATGGCATCACGTGACAGAACTGGGCATTGTAATTCTACATTTGGCCACATAGTAAAATTGGCTTCAAAGCTTGGTGTTGTTCCTGGGGGCTTAAGCTTGGCCCATACCAAGGCTGTGCAAAGGAGGCTGGGACATACTCTGACCCCATGGGAGCTGTAATGTTAGAGGGTTACCATAGACATTGCTAGAAATAAAGGGACGGTGTCGGCTGAGGTGCTCTTTGGGTGCACTCAGCCTGACAGAACCTTTGGTTACACTCAAATGTATGGCTGCCAGTATACAAGCATGTTTGCATGTAGAAAACATTTTTTATGGTCTTTTATTACAGATTGTTTCAATAGTTACAGACTGGTAATTCTTTTTTTTGTGCAAAACAATTTCAATCTTGATCGCCACCTGGTGTCTCTCTGCAGAATAGGTCATATAGCCCGCTCCCGGGGCACCTGGTGGCTCAGTGGATAGAGCTGGCCCCCCATGTATAGAGGCTGTGTCCTCGCCACAGGGGGTTTGATTCCGGCCTCGGCCCTTTGCTACCTGTCACCCCCCCCACCCCCACCCCCCTTTCACCCTTTCACATTTGTGCTGTCCTATCAATTAAACACAAAAATGTCCCAAAAAATATCTTTAAAATTTGAATGAATGAAGCTGCTTGTGATTAGTTGGATGGGTGTTTTGGCAGGAACTCCTCCACTGCAGAGCTACTGCGCAGAATCAGGCTCTCAATGACAACATCGCAAGATGGCATCGCCTCTGTCTCGGATATTTTAACAGCACTTATGCGTAGCAAGGGTAAGGGGGGAGGGGCAGTGTCATCCATCTTTATGTACAGTCTGTGTTTGTACCCCAAGTGTCCTTGACCCAAACTTGGAACTCAGAAGTCCAGACTTGCTGTTATTGACTGTATCGACCATTCTTTATTTAATTTACTGTTTTTGGGACCTCAGTCTTTATGAAAGTGAGGGCCCCTTTAAGTTGATCTCAAACGGGGTTTTTGGTTTTTTTTAAACAGAGAATGTTAATGGAAAAGCATCTAAAATTTTATCTGAAATGATATCCAGAGATTCTAAACTGTACAAAATAGTCGAGCCAAACTGCTGAAACTACTTATACTACATGACAGAGAGGTACAAAGATGAGGTAAAAGGGCATGGCTACTATAATGAGTGCTAAGCCACCCTTCTTTAGTCACTTAACGAAAGGGACGGCCCATTATAAGGCTGTCGTAAAGATGTCATTCTGACATTGACAGAGCCATACATCCGCCCAACACGAGCCTCACCCTTGTGTATTACTCATCACACTTGATTAATCCAGTGATGACTCAAATCGGGAGCAAAGGACAGCGCAGAAATACCACGCACATACCATGCACATCATCATTTATCCAAACAGTCTTTTATTACACCTGCACCTGCACACGCCTCCACACAAAAGCACAAAAACATCATCAAATCCAGCAACTCCGGAGAGAGACAGTAGCACAGTGGAGTGGAGGAGGGAGGCGGTGTTTTGCAGTCAAACCGCACCAGCGCTGCTGCGAGGCGACAGCCAGCTATACTCTCATCTGGCTCACACGCGCACACACAAACACACGCGCGCATCTCGGTGGCGGCGGCGTCGGCGCTTTGCATCATGCGGGAGGGCTCATGATGAGAAACCTGTTACACGCTGCACATGTGATGGCACGCAGTCCTCCAACGCAGATTAATTAGCGCGCGGACTTGCAACTCCTGAGAGTGTCTCGGATTTGGGGGTCTTAATGAGGATATTGCGGCAATGGTGAAGGACAAGGCCGAAAACCGGACGCTTCAGTATCAGCAAACTTTGGTGAGTTTCGGATGAGGTCATAGATGATGTTTGCAATCGTGTCAGGCATGTGGGGGTGTCATGGATGCCGGTTTTGCCCGGAGGATAGAGACACAGCTGCCGGTTGCTCAACTGTGTCCTGCACGAGTATGAGAGGAGAGTGTGTGCAGCCTCTTATGGAGTATTACTGTATAAAAATATAAAATAATAGTGCTTAATAGCTGGTTTCATTGCCTTCTAGTCTGCTTTTCCTCCCTTAGTTGCTGCTTTGCTGCTTTTCATTCATGTACCTTGATCCACAGGTGTTGCATCACTCTCACTCTCAGCCTGGCCCGCCTTAATAATTCATTCTTATCAATTTAGATTTCACTAAACCATGTCAGATTAATTTGTTCAGCCCGAAGAAATGCATGTAGGGCTATCTCTGATTGCTTTATGTGTGGCCTAATGGGTCATGATTAAGATGTTAATATCCTTGAAATATAAGATTAGAGCCTCACCCTGCTTATTGAGCTCTAATGTATTTTCCTCACGTCCCTCTGTCTTCCTTATCTCTCCTCTTTTCTCCTGCAGATCTTGTCCCCCCTCGTGCCCCCTTATGTATCCCTCTGTCAGCCCTTCCTGTTTGCTAGAGCGGCCCCTTCTACTTATGAACCAAAAAGTGGAGTGTTTCTGAATATTAATTGCCTCATGCACCAGTTTTCCCCACTCATGTCATTGCAGGACTGACAGTGATGCCCTGGAGCACTCCACACAGGGATATCTATATTCAGATAAAGGGACAGACAGATAGGCTGGCAGTCAGGCAAACCAGTGGATTAAAGTGTCCTTCCATCCTAATTTGTGAGTCTGTGGCTGCAGTTATCTCCCATCTTCCCTTCCTCTCTTCTTTCTTGTGTTTTCACATGTGCACAGTGTGTCGGTCAGTCTGTCTTCGTGCAGCAGTATTGGGCCCAAGTGGTACAGAGGTGTCCTTTTCTGCTCTTTGTTGGTTTGAAGATCGATGTTGTGCTGTGTATCTCAGTGCAAAGATCAATAGTAATGTAAAATGGCAGTCGGAGTCTCTGAGGATTGGAACGTGCCGTCTGGCCCCCTCGCTCTCCTCTGACCATCACACTCAGATCAATGGCTTTATCATTCACTCCCTGCATACCAGTCCATTACCCCCAAAATAACGCATGTGTGTGATTTTGCACATGTGAGTGATTGTGCAGCTTGTGTGCCAATACTTTAAAGTGTAGAGTGGCAGCACTATTCATCATATATCTCCCCTCTGGTAAAACAAAGCACGTGTGTTTTCCCTCTTAGAAAAAGGAATGATACGCAGAGATAGATATTAAACACAAATTCAAATCAGATAAGTGATGGCTCACAGAGTTTATTGCCTGTGTTGCTGCAGCCTAAAATTGGATTCAGATGTTGACAAAAGGATCCTCTGTGTTTTATTGTTTGCCATCAGCAAGATTCAGAGGATTTTCAGTCATGCGGTTGCTTGAGTTTTTGGCAGCGCAGAAGCGCTGGTGCTGTATAGCAGGGCTGAGCGGATGACATGAAGCAGATAGAGAGCATAGAGATCTGTCTGATAAACTTCTCCACAAGGAAGCAGCACAGAAATGTCATCTCATTCACAGCTACTGTACTAAACAATTCCATTCCCCTCCAGTATTTAGACATTTCTTGCTTATAATCTTTTTTTAGAATCAGCAGCTGATTGACTGTAGCGTCTACAAAGGCACTGGAACAAAAATAGCCCTTTAATTTATGGCTCCTGTTGGTTGAGTTGAGTTTTACAATCAATGGGCATTGCTGTGACAATCCATTAAGATAAAATGTGGTGAGTATCATAAACTTCCCACATAAATGAGCTGAACAGCTGAATAATGGATATAAGTACATTTAAATTGGCCATGATTACATTTCCCTGTGTGAAAAAAAACAATTATTTGATATGTTAATGATATCCATTCATATATCGTGTTCAGCAGCACCGATGCTGTGTTTTCAGCCACTGCACCAAACAGATTTCTTGGAAATTTCCTAGAAAGCATCCCCACTAACCTCTGAACTCATTATCCAGAGGGAATAGTAAAACAGAGAATAAACAGGCTATTTATAGCTGTTAAGATATTCATGAAAAAAGCTGTGTGGAGCAGCTCTTTATTTTAAGCAGCAAGCTGTTATTTTTGTGGTCCTGTGCCGAGATGCAACAGAGATCCTTTGTGCAGCGGCTGACACTTGGAAAGCGACCAGGGTCTAGTGCATGGGTCACTGGGTTCTACAACTGCCGTCAGGTGCAGTGCATGCTGGGACAGCCAGCAGTGGCTGTCTGCCGTCCCGGTGTCTCGTGGGATGGAGGGACGGAGAAGGTAAAATTGAAGAAGACGCAGGTCAGAATGAAAAGAAAAGGGACAGACAGTGTTGTGATGACTTTGTTTCGAAGTGTTGCAGCAGTCAATCTGGATTCTTCTCTTTTTACTTTTTTCAGAGGTGTGGGAGGTCTGGATGTGTCATTGGGTTCGCACATGTGCATGTGTTTGCTCTTTTTTAGAAGCGTGGGCAAGTTTTGCTCCATAGGTTCTGCATGTGCATTTAGTTTGTGTGTGTGTGTGTGTGTGTGTGTGTGTGTGTGTGTGTGTGCGTGTGTGTGTGTGGAGGTGGACCTGCACTGTTTACCTGACCACACATACGTGCTTAAATGAGCGTGTGGTAAGTCTCAGTCAGAGCAGATGTTATAGACGGCATGTTCACGTCCTTCTAGCAGCAGGGGGGATTTGGCTGCTGCAAGGATCAAAGTCATGATCCACCTGAAGTGGAAAAGCCGGCACACCTCACCTCTCCCCCTGCTCCCTGCCACAGGGCACTGCAGCACCACAAAAACGATGCACAGCACACAATGCATGTGCATGTGTTTGTTTCTGAGCTCTAATGGCTGTCAAGACAAAGCTGAGAAGATCCAGTTCTCATCTTTTTCCATATGTCTGCGATTGATGAATATTTAAAGCTACTGCAACAAAGATTTATGCATACGCATATAGTGGTGCAGAAGAGGAGCACACTTCTGTCTCACTGGGACAAAGTGTTGGCAGCCAGTTGGCCCAAATGTATCTATTATTTTTTCTGCAGCTACAAAATATGGGATGGATACATTTGCATGCACAGTAAGACTCCACATACCTATATATTTGCATACTGTTCTATTGCACAGTGCAGCATGCGGACATGATTGTCTCCTGAACAGCAGTGAGCTAGCACTCTGTCCACAAAGAACTGGACTGTGAGATCTGTTGCCTCTCCTCTCTTTTGTATTGTTTGGTGTAAAGTGTCACAGACCAGTTGGGTTGGTAAATACAATCATGCTGTTTGCAGTTTACTTCCATCGCTTTTAAGGATTTCTGTGTTTTGTACAATTAAACAATGTTACTGTACATCTCATAACCATTTGGTGCAGCTAAAAGGAGAAGCTTTATGAAGAAAACGCAGATATTTTGAATTTGATTTTCTTGTCATGAACGGCTCTGTTGTATCTCAGCATCTCTCCCTCTGTCACTGTTGCACACACACACACACACACACACACACACATAAAAGCGCTGTCTCTTCAGGGGGGTCTAGTTCCTCATAGTCAGCATTCTGTACGTTCTCCCACACAGAAGCTGGCTTGAGTCCATTTCAGCTCCTGTCACTTCCGAATAGTGCTGTTACCTGCACGCCACTGAACGAGCCACTGCAGACACTGCAGACAGAACAAATCCATCTCAATTTATTTGACTGTTAAAATACACCCTGCTCATTGTACTGTTCAGGATGTACTTGCAAACCGAAAAGCAATCTGCCAAGATACAAGATACTTGTACACTCTGTCTTAAAACCCCTCAGAGAATTTAGGGCCAATAAGCATTTGTAAATTACCCAAAATGAATATGTAGTACGATGAATTATTGAGATCCTTTACTTAAAGGGAAAGTTCACCTTAAACTCAAAATACGTATTTTCCTCGTACTTGTTTTCAGTCTAGATTATTTTGTGAGTTGCAGAGTGCAGGAGATATTGGACGTAGAGATATTTGCCTTCTCTTGCAGCATGATCTCAGTCCCAAGGTTGTTAAAATACACGGCTTGGGGCAGTGTTTCTTTAGTATCTGTGTGAGACACACTGGGCTTTCCACAAACTTCAATGTAAGCCCATTGTTGTTCTTGTTCGACAAAAAGCAACAGACGTAGTTTAAAGGGGGCAAAAGTTTGCTTAGTGTGAGTGGAAGGGGAGGGAGATGGGTCCAACAAGTTGTGCAGGTGTTTGACGCAGGTGAACTTTGTTCGAGACCAACGAATTACAGTATTGATTGTTGTGTTTGTGCCACTCAAAGCCAAGTGTTTTTAGTGACATCTGCAGTCTTTTCATGACAAAAAGAAAGTAGTTTTGTTACCCAGACCTTAACTTCTGATCCCTTCTGAGATACAATGCAAAAGGTTGACACCGGAGAAAATAAAAGTAATAGAGTAAAAAGTTCATAGTTTCTTCTTAAATTAGGAAAGTCTTAATATATGTGACTCAGCATGTAGAGCAGGCCCTCTATTAATCTCAGAGTTTGTGGTTCAATGTCTTCATGACCTTCAGCAATAAACTGTTGACCCAAATTCCACCTGATGGAAGATGCTGCCATCAGTGTCCGAGAGGCACTGTTAAAATAAAGCGCTGCATATTCAAATGTAATGGAGCATAGAAATAAATAGCAGTATTGAATGGAAATACTGACATACCTCCAAATTGTGCTCTAGTATTTAAGATTACAGTATTCAAAATCTAACTCCTTAAAATGTAGATTCCACCACAGGAAAGAAGGTGTGTGCATGGTTTGTGTTCACAACACCAACACCAGTCTTTGAATTACTTGCAACACTTTGTTTTTTATCTGTCCCAAAATATCTTTTTAATGCACCATTTGGTGTATTTTGCCTAATATCTAACATCCATTAGTGCCATATTGTCTTTCTTATGATAGTTCAAATATGAGTAGGAGTTCTTCATTTTATTTATACGAGTTTATTAATGAGGGCATTTTTATGTGTTAAATATCATTTGAACTAATTTTCCCTGAATAGTAATGTCCAATTAAAACCACTTCAGATTGTACATGGTCATAGTAACCAAACATGGAAACGTTTAACTATCATAGTTGGACTTACTAGATGTGCTGTGTAATAAATTGTTGCTGCAATGCGCGTCTTTCTTCACTCTTTTTATCAGTCTACGAATCTGTCCGTAACGGAAGGAATAGACGAGCTTTAAACTCCAATCAGTGGCTGGCTTGGCCAGATTTTACACAGTGCTGCTGTTGCATTGCTGTGTCCTCTTTTCATGTTGCGATCACAGATAAAATTAATTAATTATAAATTGCAAAGAAAGTGTCAGCATGGGAGGAAGTTTTACTTTGTAAAACATCAGGAATCTTATCCATTTTCCGTTTAAATTTTCACTTGACTTTATATTTCAAAAAAGTTGCTGTGAACTTGCTGTATATGATGTTTAAAGTTTCAGTTTTGATTAAATATTTGCTAAAAGCTCTTAAAGTTTTTTGTAAGAGTTTATTATATTTCAAATTGTAAATATTGAGAGATTGAAATTTTTATTGTAAATGCATATCGGTTACAAATATCAGTTATCGGTCTCATTAACTACTAATTATCGATATCAGTGTTGGTCCTGAAAAACCAATATTAGTCGACCCCTAATAAATATGTATTCACTGTGTAGAAAATAGACGTGTGGCATGAGAGTGTGTGAAAAGTGTCAGTTACATGAGCCTCACAGTCGGTGCATGACAGTTTGCAGCCGTACACAGTATAATTTCAGCACCAAGTTATGTGCACAGGTGCTTAGCTGAGAATTACGTGTGCTGCTGAAATTGTACGTGCGCTACATTGCATATGCATGTGGTATTTTGAGCTCTGAGTAGACAGACCTTCAGTGCGTTTATGTCTCTGTTCTGACTCGCCGCAACACTCATTTTCAAAACCTGTTGCAAATGTAGTCTCTGTGGATGAGTGTCATGATGTACGCAAAGCCAACCAGACCCCCACCCCCCAAGTCTTTCTCTGACAAGATGTCACTCGCCCAGTTTGATCCTTCAGTCTCCCTGACATCACCCCCCAACCCTCCCCCATCTTTTGTGCTGCTTTCTACTAATATGATCAGAGTGTGTTGGTGTATTTTCACTTGTCTGGGTGTGCTAGGAGGGGCTGCTCAACAGCATCAAGGTTTTTCATGTTTACTTGTGTGTGTGTGTGTGTGTGTGTGTGTGTGTGTGTGTGTGTGTGTGTGTGTGTGTGTTTGTGTTTGCATGTGTGAGCTCTGACTCACAGGTAACTATTCTAAAAACAGCCTCCGCTACCTATATTAATGTAAATGTAGACTTCAGGATGAGTCAAATTTGTCACTTCCTCATCTAATTCAATTTTCACTTTCGTCCCTGGAGGCTTTGTGGCTCAGATTAGCCCGAGCGCTTTAGTCCTCCCGTTATTCCCCTGGCCTCATCAATACACACTCAGCTCGTGTTAAAGTAATCACACTGCCACGACAGTATGAAGGAGTTGAAGGGTCTGAAACATCCATCTTTCTCTCCGCAGTGATCGGTCCCGTCACTCTCACATACATTACAAAAAGAAAAGGAGATTAAAATGGTCTAATGAATATTTATTAATAAAAAGCAGCAAGGATGAGAGTTTTAGACGTTCAAGCCTTCATCATTAAAGTGTCAAATATTTGTCCTTGCTGTCTCCTCACAATGAATAAATTATCCTGCAGTGCCTTTGAAATAGCTGAATGATGAAGAACTTTTTATCTCATCTGTTGTGCTAGGCTCAAGGGTGGATTACCAAGCGGACCAAACAGGTCCAGACACAAGGGCCCAAGTACTCAAGGAACCCCTAAACCAGAGCTTCTGCTTGAAGTCGTTATCACTTTACATTAATCCCGTCATCAAAGGGCTTAATCGTTCATGTCAATAACAGAGCCCCAAAAGAACGTCTCTTTTTTTGGGGTTGAAAGAGGTGTTTTTTTGTTAATGTGCTGTTGGCTTTCACAGAGTTTTCATAAATCCTTAAAGTACTTAAAAGGCATTGAATTCATTTATATTAAAATAAGGCCTTAATTGGTAATGTTTTTAATCAATTTTTCAAAAGTCTTAAAAATGCAACAACATTTGAGGTAGGATTTTATGAATTCTTTTTCTGACATTTCACTGTAAAATCTCAAAATAATTGATAACATCTTTTCTTTCTTTCTTTTTTGAAAAAAAAATCCCTCATCTTAAACTCTTAAACTCTTAAACTCTGGTATTTAAGCAATAGAATAATCACACATACAGAGTGAGACACCAAATCAGTATTAAAAATCACCAATAAATGCTAGATATTTCCCAGTTCTAACCAGATCTAGCCTTTTCACCGGTCCAAAAATCTGGGCAAAATTTTTCTTAACTCTATGTAAAAAATGCAGGTTCATGGTTCATGTCTTCCTTTTTTAAGTTTTGGTTTTTGTAAAACTGGTCTTAGATGTCATCTC
This sequence comes from Plectropomus leopardus, assembly GCF_026936395.1. Lineage (NCBI taxonomy): Eukaryota > Metazoa > Chordata > Actinopteri > Perciformes > Serranidae > Plectropomus > Plectropomus leopardus. The sequence goes on along the minus strand of NC_142187.1, from coordinate 21,752,304 downwards.
GAGTGGCATTAAAAAGTCTTAAAAAGTATAAAATTTGAATTTGCCCTAAGCTTTAGGAACCCTGTTTTCAATAAATGTACCTGTGCTGTAAATCCTTTGTCACTGAGCTACAGGTAATTTTAATTTTACTTATTGTATTGTTGGCTTTAAATGTTCCTGTGCTGTAAATCCTGTTGAGATGCAGGTAAATGTATGTCTTAGTTAAAGGGGACCAATATACAGTACCCCTTTTATAAGTTCATACTTGCATTGTGGGTTTCTACTAGAGTGATTCTGCTTTAATTTTTGAAAAGCATTTTATTTTCCACATACTGTCTGTGCTTAGCTTCGGTATTCACCCTCTCTCGCTCCATTTTAGTGCCCCGACACAAAAAAGCAGAGCATCTGATTGGCAACTTTTTGCGGCTCTTATGCATCCTGGCATCTCTGCAGCCAGGGAATGAGTGTCACAGAGTATTGTGACATTTTCTCCAATGAAGAATCACTAATTAAAGCTTCTAAACACAACTGGACTTGTTCCAGAAGGAATATAATAGAAATTGTTAAACATTTGTGTCCGGAGGACCATTGTTTCATTATCCCCCTACGGCTAGGCTTGCACATGGTCTGACTGAGAACGGTGGCAGATGAGTAATGTAGCAGTAAAGTGGGAGGTCTGATGCAGTACAAAATTGGTGGCCATGTGGGGCTCTTTATGTTATACTGACAAGTTTTCATCTAGTAGGCGAACTTGTGTATTTGGTGTAGATAGCTGGCAGTAATAAGGGTGCATTGTTCACTAGTTAAATATAATGGAAAAACTGAAAAACATTAAAGATGGAACCACACAGCCATGTGTCTGTTACTGCGAGTCAAAGGGCAGTAATCAAACACACTTTTAATGATAATTAAAATTTGAAACAATAATACAAACCATAAGGAATTTTAGAGGGATTTATTGTGGAGCCAGTAACCATTTAACTCCTAATCTACATACACACATCCTTATTTTAAATATCTCTTACACCTGTAATGTGGGGAATGTTTTTTGTGAGATATTTAAAGCGTTACTATAGACCGTATTCACAGTATCAATGCATATTTTTGACGGTCATCGCCCTGTATTCCCAGAATATCTGGACTGAACAAAAGCAGCTCCTCTGTGTGGTAAAGCTGCTGTGAAACAGTCTGAGGCTGCAGTTTCTCACCGGATGCAAAGTCAGTATATTTTTTTCCTACAAGCAGTTTTGGTCTTAATAGTTGTTTTTACCTCTCCTCATTTGTTTCTATGTAGCAACAAGAAGGATTGTTGTTTGATTAAGGAGATACCAGGGCAGAGAATTATGATGTGAGCCATGTTTGACTGGTTGATTGACAGATGTCTCAGCCTGTCACAGTCAGCCTTGATAGCTGCTGCTCCTCAACTCCACTCTAGCCTCTTCCCCTTTTTGGCTAAATTGGGATTTTTCTGGATTTTTGGTCCTTGATTGTCTGTATTAGTTGCATTGGATTAAGTTTTTACACCTATTTTTTTGTGGTGAATCGTTTTGCACCAAACTCTACTCTTGGTCGGCATTACGGTCGATAACAAACCAGTCAATAACAAGCTGTGGGAGGCAGGAGTTAAACTGGTGTAGAGTGTTGTGATGTGGGAGGTAAACTGACTAATGTAGATACAGAAGTTGGTCACGTGGGAGGTGAACTGGTTGCAGATAACAGCTCATTTAACCCACAGGGTCCCACCTGCTGCTCTCCCAGGGGGCCGTGCTCCAGATGGCCAGTGATTGCTTTCGCACAGGCCAAAGAAAGTATCACTAACAGGCCCCGTTTAAACTCCCAGTGGGTGTTTGTCTGGTGCTGGTGGTGGGTTTATGTCTATACTCTGTGTGTGGGCGCATGAAAATTTGTTCACACAAGATTCAATAAGAAAGTTGCCGTGAATAGATTTTAATTTCCCAGTATAGTGATGATAAAAATGTACACCAACCAGGAAAAGCAACAAGTATCAGTCACTTTTTCTCCATGCACTTTGTTGGTCAAGCTCTTTAGAAGTTGACAGATGTGGGTCATTTAATTTATGAAATACTAACAGCCATATGGATTCTCTTTTGATGAAGAATCAATATAGCCCTCCAAACAGTCATCATTTTAGGAGTTTTCAGATTCTGTGTGGATAATTTTTTCCACTTCGACACCGACTGTTTTTTTTTGTGTATCAAATATTTAAAGGGACAGTTCACCCCCAAATCAAAAATACATAGTTTTCTTCTTCCCTGTTGTGCCATTTATAAATCTAGATTGTTTTTGGTTTGAGCAAAGTGCCAAAAAAACCCAAACCAACACATATTTAAAAAACTCTACAGCAATATCTCTTTCCAGAAATCATGACCCAGTAATTCAAGATTATACATAGACCTTGTTGTGAGCAGTTTCATGTAGGAACAATTTCTTTCTACTAAACTACACCTGCCAATTATATCACTACGCAAAGGGAAACAAGCATGCATCTGCTACCTCACCTCGGACCACTGAACATTACAGCTCAGCCGAGGAGGACGCTAACAATGTTTAAATCTTACGTTGTCACAAGCCTGTCGTCCATGAGTAGATGCATACTTCCTTCTTCATGGTAATACAGTTGACAAGTGTAGTTTGGTGGGAAAGAACATAATTCCTGCATGAAACTGTTCACAACAAGGTCTCTGGTGTATGCTAATCAACTGTGTCATAATTTCTGAAAAGAGACATTGCTGTTAAGTTTTTCAAATGTATTTTTTTTGCACTTTGAGCACCACAAGCCGAGTTCTATCTAGTTCCATTATATTGGAGAGAAGGCAGACATCTCTATGGCAGCTATCTCCAACACTCGGCAACTCACACCAAAACAACCTTGACTGAGGAACAGCACTAAAGGTAAGAGGAAAAATATGTATTTTTGATAATGACATGAACTGTTCCTTCTACTGCGACATCACCGCTCTGGTTCCCGCTGGGGACCTTTGTTGCTTTCTAGTAAAGGCAAAAAGCCAAAAATAATGTGAATATATAATAATCTTTAGAAATTACAAAATGATGATGTTGCACATCTGAATGCCTTTCTGAGTCTTAATTATGCTGACCATTGTGGTGTGAAGGTTGTGTTGTCTTTGCATTAAAAGCCTCGTAAAGCTGAATACTAAATACTTAATTTAATTTTTTTTTTTTTTGTCAGTGCAGCTTTAAGAACAAACAGAATCCACTTTAATAAATAGCTCCAAAGACAGAAGACCTAAAAACAAAAATTTAAAATATAATTTTCCTATTATTTTCATTTAGGATTAAAAGTAGACGAGATCTGGAGTCTCTTACTCACAAGGGTGGTAATTTGTTCAAATACAATGAACAAAATAAAGAGCTGAAGGGTATTGGTTTCACTCTGTGACTCATTTGCTTAATTCCTCCATTATTTAGCATGCTACACGTGCATGCAAACTGCTCTGTATCCACCAGATTGCTTTAATTGACAGCATTTTTAACCAGTGCCAGTGTGTTTACATTGTGCTCAGCTGACATGTTTATGTATGTCCACACAACAGCAGTTAGTGTTTGTCAGCTGGCAGCTATTGGCAGATTCCTTTGGAATTTGCTAGCTTATACATGAGGCTGTGCAGCTGTCTGAATATGATGTATAGCTACGTTTTGCTTAAATGCTCCTCAGCAGGTTGGAGGTTAATGTGGATGGAGATGAGCATCCATGGCAGCACGGGCCTTCTCTCTGTTCGTCAGTCAGACCGAATGTATACGGCTGCTCTACTCTCCCTCTGCACCTCCTGAGCATGCGAGCAGAAAGAGCGAGTCTGGAGGAGTCGTGATGCCCATCTCAATGAGAGGAGGGGGTGGACGGGTTGGAGTGGGACAAAAAGGGAGGTGGTGCATAGAGCAGTGGAGGAGAGATGTTGCAAGTTGTAGCATACAGAGAAACCTAGAGGGACTGTTATCAAAAAATAAAGAGTGAGAGGGGGAGAACAGGAAGGAGACAAGCAGTGAGCCTGAAGGAATCGTGATGCTCATCTTAATGTGTCTGTGGCAGGCTAAAAAGCAGCCCAGTCACCAGCAAAAAAAAAAATGGCGCTGTTTTGCGATTCTGCAAACGATGTTGCATTTGTAGTTTATTTGTATGACACGAACGTTTTGTGATGTAGTTCTGACCGTCATCAGGAGGTGGGAGGGGACTTTGACTTGTACAGCACGGCTGCAAAGATGCAGATCACTTTGAGACCACCAGCTGTTTTTAGCGAGACATCGGCAGCAAAGACTGATGTTCTTAGTGTGTCTAGTTAATAGCAGTAAAACAAGTTGCAGTTAAGCATTCAAAACAAAAACAGCTTTGAGAATCTCATATTTTCTCTCTGATAGAGTGCCTGTGAGACCATTCAAGACCACTCCACCAAAACTAGATAAGCCGGGTATTTCTAGCCGTTTTCCCCCACCAGTTTTTAATTTGGCCATAGCTTTTCAGGTCACAGCAGGCCACACATTACTGCCACTTGGTGTGTTTTCAGTGTTACTCTATAAGGGTTGCAGAAAGATCAGTTTTGTGGTTCTGGTGGTATGCACAGCTAATCACTGTTTTTTTTCCCCTTGAGCAAACCTTCTGTAGGATTATAATCTCACCGTCAGCCACAATTTCATAGCTGAAACGAATTTCTCATTATTCATTTGTTAGATTTAGACTTGCAAAGTATTCAGTTGTAATGAAACCCTGTGATTTCTCAGCATAAATCAGGAGGAGGTGTTGCATTACGTGATGTGACTACACCGCTCTGCACAAAATCTACCTCAGCAGAAAAGTGTATAGTGAGTGACCTTCAAATTGCAATTCAAACAAGCCCCAGTTGCAAGCATGCGCTGTAACAAGCTTTTATTAAAAGTCATGACCAGTTCTGGCTGCCAGTGGACCATCATCTTTTCGATTTAGTGTTCGATGTTCTCTGATCAGTGAGGATCACTTCTCCACTTGAGACCAGAGCCCTCTGACTAGAGGAAACTTTCCTCACTGCAGCCAAAGCTCTTCCTGCGAAGAGAAAAGGTCAAAGTGCAGCCGTTACTTTAACATTTGTCAAGTTCAAGATGCAACTTTAACTCTCAGTATCAGTTGAGGGTGTCTGCAGATATGCAAGATTCCTCATCCTGTAATTGATTTTACAGCCCATGAAACTTTAAGGTCGGGGATTTGGTACAACAGCTTTTCAGCAGACTGCTGTGGCTTAATGAAGCTGATAGCAGAAACACTGAATTTCATGACATGGGTTAGTTATTCTGGATCGTCAGCCATTATATTAGACTGAAAACTGAAAGGATAAAAATTGTTAGTCACAACTATATTTAAAAGAGTCGAGCCACTCACGTTGCCGGTGGCATGGCTGATCACAGGAGTTTGTGCTGCTGGGATAGCACACTTCCGTAGCACAATGGATGAACACCTGAAAAAGTTTGCAAGTTGCATATTTAGTCAAGTAAAACTATGTTACATGCAGCTTAAGTTACATATATAATTGTGTCATGAATAACTGTACCGTGTCTTGCTGGGGAGAATAGGTGTTTTTATCCACAAACGTGAACATTTTAACGATGAAACGTTTGTAGTGCGTTGGGTACTGTAGCCCAGAGGAGCCATCCACAGGCGCCACTGTGGTTAGATAACGGTCATCATGGTAGGGACACCTGGAGCCAATAAGAGCTCATTTCAGAGTACAAAATTGCTTAAAGTTTAAACAGTTCTTACACAGCCATGTTACCCCCAAATCCAACAAATTCTCCTCTTACCTGTAGAGCTATTTATCAGACTGGATTGCTGCTGAGTGTTGGAGATACATCTGCCTTCTCTTAAATGTAATGGAACTAGATGGCACTCAAAGCACCAAAAGTACACATTTAAAAAAAACAACAGTGTCCGAAGAAATCATGACCCAGTTACTCAAAATAATCCACGGACATGGGAGTGAGCAGTTTTTTGTAGGAACTACAACTGCCAACAATATCACTTTGCAGTAGGAAGCACACAGCTACTACTAGCTCACCTACTACAACTGAGTTAGTGTTAAAGCCCAGCTTGAGGATGCCAGTAATGTTAACATCTGGCACTGTCACGAGCCTCTTGTCCATATGTAGTTGCACACTTCCTCTTCACTGCACAGTGATACAATAGGTTGGGGTAGCTCCATAGAAAGACAGTAGTTCCTACATGAAACTGCTCATACCAAGGTCTGGATTATCATAAGTAACCAGGTTGTGATTTCTGTAAAGAGACTTTGCTGTTGAATTTTTCAAATATAGTGCCATCTAGTTCAATTATATTGGAGAGAAGGCAGACATCTATACAGCTGTTACCTCTGACAGTCAGCAAACTAAAGCAACACCAAAAATAATTTAGACTAATTAAAAAAGCACTGCAAGTAAGAGGAAAAGTATTTTGATTTGAAGTTTTCTTTTAAAATGCTCTCTAACATACCCATCAACCAGGAGGTCCCACTGCGGCAGGCTGTCAGGATCGGGGGCAGAGGTGGCCCAGCAGTGCTCCAGGTTCAGGATGATGTTTGGGTCAGACCTCTCCAGGATGTGCACTTCAACATAGATTGGTTCCCTCAGCACTTTAGTGACGGGGTAGTCCGCTGGAGTGTAGAAGGAGCTGTACGCTACCTGCTCTGTAATGAAACAGTGTCAGTATGTGTCAAATTCTGCAGTAGCTGGCTTTGTTTTAAGGCTCTTGTGGGCCACTCACCCTCCACACATCCCTTTGAGTGACACTGCCCGTTGCCCAGTTTAAGCTCCACTCTGAGGGGTCCAGCAGCAGCCACCGGCACAGGAGGAGGAACAGCATTCACCTCCAAGACGAGAGCCTCCACAGCTGTGCCAGAATACCTGCACTGAAACAATAACCTGTTGGGAGAGAGCAGATGGCTTTACATCTCAGGAAAGCTCAGCTGGGCCACAAAAACCAATAAGGGAGATCGATTTTACACAAACTCACTCAAAATGGCTGTCCCTGGTGATTGATCCTCTGGGTCCAACTCCCACTTCATATGAGGAGGACATGTGGTTCTCGTACACCACATAACCCTCTTCCTGCATGATGAACAGAGAGATTAAGAAAAATGTCTTTTCTGAAGGAAAAACAGACACTGTTTCAAGCTTAGCAAGTGTGAGCATTTGCAGATTTCTCTGGTTTACATCATTGCAACTGAATCTTTGATATTTTATAACATGGAAAATGTAGTGGCAGACTTTAACCATGTTTAACTTCTCACATTAGGGATGCATGATTTAGAATTTTGTTTTTGCCAATATCCAATATATAACAACTCTTTAACTGGTATATCCTCTTTTATCCCCACCTTATTGTAGTGACCATCAAGTCACTTCTGTTATATTATACATACTCTTAACATGATGGTCCACCAGCAGATGGAGACATAAAATACAATGCATTTAGTGTTCATTAATTTTGCAAAATAATGCATCAATTTAGGATTGATGTTTTGTACATGTTCACTTCTGTAAAAATATCACTTTGTGATAGCGGCAAAAATAAGCATGTTCCAATATTTCATTTTAAAACCAATCTCTCTTGATGCCGATATTCTCACATATCAGCTGAAGCAAAGACTGCACCGACCTCCTTGAGTGTAGTACCACATGCAGTCACAGGGAACTGAAAGATGGCAAAAGCAGAGGTGACAGCTGCAGGATCACAGGAGGGATCGTTTGTTTCCAGCAGGCTGACTGACTCCACATCGATGTTGGGCAAAGTGGTCTCTTTAGCCACAACCACCACAAACTGGCCATCCCTGGTACACTGCACAGTCACTGTGAGGAGGAGGAAAAAAGAAAAAAAAGCATGGATGAGGCCCTCAGTTGCAGCAGATATGTTACACTCAACATGTAGCATTTGTTTGAGAGGCACTAGAAACCACTCTAAAGAGCTCAGGTACCCGCTTTCCCATAGTAGCACTGCCAGCCATCAAAGCAGCAGTTAATGTTTTCACACTGCTCAGCGGTGATATCTGCAGTCCCACACTGGATCTTGTTGCTCTGCTCCACCTGGCACTTATCAAAGGGAGCAGCAGGTGGAGAGACATGCGACTGTTGCTGAGGCTGCTGAAAAGGAGGAGACGGTTGGTGTTTCTGCAGAGGCAGCGTCCAGTGATGCTGGGCAGTAACATCACAAGCCAAAACAAAAACCACCACCACACCAAACAGATACTTAAAAAGCTCCATTATGGTATTAGTAACTGCACACTGGCCAAAATTGCAACAACCCCTATGGCTCCGACGCAGGCTTTATACATGATTGATTATGTGTCGTTCGCTGAGAACTCCACCTCTCATCGTTCGGAGTCAATTGTGTGGCAGCCCTGCAGAGTTAATCAGCTGGTAGCTGACAGGTGGAGCTTATTGTCTGCTCATCTGTCTGAAAAGAGGTCATTACTCGACTGTTGAGTCAAAGTGAAGTGGATTTTTTTTTCTGGAGAAAAGCTGTGAGCTGCAGGCGGCGAATCTTCCGACACCTGGCCCTGTTTACTCTGAGTTTGAACCTTCATGTGTTTACACAAACTGACTATCTTTACTGTGACCCAACACTATTATGACATTTCTTTCAGTGCCTCCCACACGTACCACCTGTATAAAAGCTGTCTTTTTCTGTCTTTTCATGCACACAGATGTATGGGCGGTACACCCAGGAGCTGGGTGTGTATGCCAAGGAGGAAGCGGCCCGCCTACGGGATGGAGGAGTGCGGGATGGCGGAGGACTGCGGAGGAACACCAGTGTTCGCAGTCGTGCTGCAGATCTGCTGGAGTATGAGAAGGACCCCTGTGCAAAGTGCCACTGTAAGTGATGATAATGCAACAAGCCCTAAATCTTTTGCAGGGACAAAGTGTGCAGGTAGTTTAATGGTCATATCATGAAGGTCAGACCAAAGCAACGTTCAGTGCTCATAAACAAAGTGGATCTGAAGTGCGTGTGTGTGCGTGTGCGTGCGTGCGTGCGTGTGTGTGTGTGTGTGTGTGTGCGTGTGCGTGCGTGCGTGCGTGCGCGTGTGTGTGTGTGTGTGTGGCATGTGTGAAAGTTGTGTGAAAACACTGACGTCTTAAAGTACAGCAGAGCGGCTACCTGACACGAGGGAGCAGGGGAGGATGTGAACACGATTAAATGTGACTGATCTGAGCAATGACCTCCAGCCAACAAGAGCTGTCTCAATGTCAGACAAAGACAGCCCCCTCTGCTGGCTGCCAGTGGCCCACCATGCACACATTTGCGTGCGTGTGTTGAGAGATGTTAGCTTTCCTGTGTGTGTGTGTGTGTGTGTGTGTGTGTGTGTGTGTGTGTGTGTGTGTGTGTGTGTGTGTGTGTGTGTGTGTGTGTGTGTTTGTTTTTTTGTTTGTGTGAGCATAACTCTGATCTGAACTGTCAGATTATTTTATGTCTAGTCTCCCCAGATGACTGCAGATAAGGGAGTGGCAGCAGAGAGAGCTCCTCTTCAGACTGATGTACTTCACAATAAAGGATTGATGGATCCTGACTGACTCTGTTCGGTGTGTGTGTGTGTGTGTGTGTGTGTGTGTGTGTGTGTGTGTGTGTGTGTGTGTGTGTGTGTGTGTGTGTGTGTTTATTTGTACTTTATTTAACCTTCATTTATGCAGGTTTGTAAAATTAAGAGGATTTTATTCTTTGTAAGTCAACGTAGCAGCAAAGCATTGCTTTAAGGGTCAATTCACCCAAATTGAAACATTAGAACTACTTTCTGCTGTAGAAGTGGTCCCTGTAAAAACTGTTCACACTGACATCTGGGGATAATCCACAGTAACAAGGACACTGTTCTTGAAAGACACTTATTTTCTCTGCACTGTGAGCTCCACAAATGACACTCTTCTCATCTGCATTGTATTGATGTGGTGGATGAGACTTAATTTTAATAAAACCCAAATTATCAGCCTGAAGAGATAGAAGAGAATGAGAAAATATGTTGGGTGTGTGATTTTGGTAAGAACTGAAAAGTGTTTTCAATTAGTCGATTAGTGGATAGACGCTAGTGATTTGTCTGTTATTATTTTAAAAAAGGCGTTTTTGTCTTTTTGTAGCAAAAAAGCCAAATTAAGCTTTTTGAATGTGAGAACTTTGTGGTTTTCTTCATCTTCTGTGATAGTACACTGAAGATCTTTGGGTTTAAACTGTAAAATCGCCTTAAAAGTAATTGAAAAGTGGCTCTTTATAACTCCAGAACTTGCTTGAGGATTATCACATTTTTAAGTTTTCTTCAGTATCAAAGTGAGCGAGTAATAGTTGTCTGTACATCCATTCATTCGTTGCAAAAAGAAACAGCTAATCCCATACTTTAAATTGCCAGTTAGCAAAATGAAAACAAAACAGACTCAAATGTAAGCCCAAAATCTAACTGTGAATCTCCAAATATGGGAAATGTAGTTAAAGCTGTCTCAATTCTGTTTTTTGGGATCCACAGTTTAAGACGTTAAAAACCTCTCTAATTGAGCAAATGATCAATCAATTTATTTGGCAATAAATGAATTAAATGATAATTAAAAAAAATTTAAATTATAAAATAAATATAAAATAAATTATAATAATAAAATATTTGTTTAAAAAAAAAGTTAAAAAAGCCCCTTTGTTTTCCTTCTTTTAAGGGACATAGTGAGTGTGTGTGTATATATATATATAGGCCTATAATGGATGGAAAGAAAGATGGATATAGCTCAGTAGAAGTGAGAAAAGGAAAGCACAGAGAACAGCAGTTTGTTTTCACACGTGTTTGCACAAGTGAGCCAACATGGCTGTTTTCTTGGCTCCGTTTCTGCCTCTTTGCCCTTGTGACTAGTGATCTGATTAAAGCTTGATACATTGCACCATAGGTGAACGCTACACTATATCAGCCTTGCCTCGCTCACTCGCTGTAATAGACGCCATTTAAAACAATCACTCTCAGATCAGGAGCCAGCCTGAGTGATTTGTGTGCTCGCTGTCTGTGCGCCGTGTGCTCATAGATCAAGCTGTGTTTGTATTTTTAGACCTGTCTTTAGATAGACGCTCAGGCTGGACGTGTTCTGCTGTTGTCCCGTTAAATAATGTGTGAGGAGAGAACCTTCAGATTGGGTGAAAGTGGGAGTTTTAGTGTTTTCCGCCGCTCATGTATCTGTGTGGGAACATCATCTCTGTGGGTGATGGACTTACGAGTGTGTGTGTGCCTCGGTTGAGATCAGTAACTGGAGCCGCAGCTTTTAAACAAGGCAGCCTACACATGCAGCCAAGGGCTCTGCTTGCGGTCGTGATGGCGAGCTAAAAACATGCACTGCCTCACTGCGCTTACATTGACTCATAGAGTGAATCTTTCTGGGGTGTTATAGCTGACGGTACTTAGATCTGCTCCCAGGATCAGCATCATGATATGTATTATGTCCCGTGTTATGCATTTAGTTTGAATAAACTCACTGTAGGTGAGAAATATCCCGTGTTTCTAGGTATTATTCCTGATTACAGCTTGTTGGCTTCAGGTGATGCAATGCAGAACTAGCAGAGGTGGAGAAAATGTCTGGCGTTGGGGGTGATTTTTATAACGGGATCAGGAGAAGACATCTGTGATCGCCGCTGAGCCTGCGGATGTGAGCGCGAGCCAAGTACGGAAGTATGTGCAGGTGCCAGTCGAGAAGTGTGTGAGAGACACAGGAACAAAGAAGGAGAAGCTGCAGCTTCGTTCACATGGGAATGTCCAATGAACTGTGAAATAAAAAATATAGATCCAGTGAAGAACATGGCAGTTTAATCTGAACAGATAGATTTATCTTGTATTGTTTCTCTGTGGTGTGAGTCGTCTGTGTAGTGGGTTTGCGTGTGTACGTTGTCTGTTGGCAGCTCACCATCCAGCAGGTGGCCTGGCTGCCGGGCAGCTCGTCCCGTCATGCACACACAGTTGCGCCCCACCTCCCTCGGGAGCCTCAGTATCCCCCCCGTGACCTGAATCCTGCAATAGAAAGTCTGTCGCAATGTCTGGCTTTTATTCTAGTTTATCGTTTATTATATCTGTTCAGGAGCAATGTCCTTCAAACAAGAAATGTTCGTGAACATAAAGCAGCACCTTTCTTTTTTTTAACTATAATTATAAACATTGTACAAGCAGCATAAAATTAGACTTTATTGTCCCTAAGGGGAGATTATTTTTCCAAGAACTGTACACGTACAGCAAATTCAGCAGCATACAATATCCACATGGGCGACATCATACAAACTGTAGAGTGACACACAGTAACAATATGGACAAACACAGTTGACACACAGACAGGGATGTACCCTCAGGCCTGTTCAGTGAGGCCTTTTATCAGACACACATCTGACAAATGTAAAGAAAAGTACAACTATGAGAGTTAAGTAAAGGATTAGGGGGATAACAATGTGTCTGAGTGATTTTTGTCACATGTTATATGTTTATTTGATTTTTAGAAACAATTTGGTGCCATTCATTTTAATTTTTAAAGCTTTTTTTAAACTTTTCTTGAGCAAAATGCTGAGATGCAGAAGTTTAAATTTGAAACTCATTTCAGCCTTAAAGGATAAGTTTCATCAGTATCAATATTATATTTTTTTGTGGCTGCAAAAATTAGGTTTTCCATTTGATTTTTGTGAACGTGATATCTCTGACCTGATTAGATTTTGAAGGTCAAAGGTCATTGTGACCTCGCATCCATCTCATTCTCGTGAACGCGATATCTCGAGAATGTCTGGAGGGAGTTTCCTCAAAGTTGATACAAACATCAAATTGAGGTAAAAAAATGAACCGATTAGAATTTAGTAGTTGAAGGTCAAAGGTCAAGGTCATTGTGACCTCACAAAACTTTTTTTTTGCCATAAAATGTGAATTGTGAATTCATGTGCTAATTAGGAAAAATCTCTATATATCACAAGTCTCTAATGTGATATATTGATGAATAATGACATTTTATATCTGAAAGGTCAAAGGTCACCTTCACTGTGACATCATAATGTTCTGCAGAAACAACGTTTCTGGCCATTACTCATCATCATAGTTCAGGAACAGAACAAGAGACAACTGGTCAGATACTGAACTGGTGACCCTAACCTTGGGTGTCCACTTTGAATTAGCTGATTGTAAAGATCTTTGCTGCTGGATTAAAAATGTGTGTGAAGCATCTGTTTTTTACAGACATGAGTTCACCGGTGTGTGAAGACATACAACAGTGATGTGGTCTAGTTAATATTTTTGGAAGAATGATGTAATGAAGGACACAAATTAATAACCTCCAAGGTTAGGAAGACAATACTCATAGCGTCAAGTCATTGGTGTTTTTATTCTTTGTATGGACAGTAATACTGACTGATCACTGTCTTCTGTGTCTCTCTCTGTTTATTTATCTCTTTCCCCTCACCCTGTTTTACCGTCATCATCACATCTGTTGCTCTCGTTGTTTCTCCTAAAACCCGACAGTTTTCTATGTGCCAAATGTCACTATATAACTTCCAAGCAGGACAGTAAAAAAAAAAAACAATTTTTAAGAAATATAGATCTGGTAAATGTGTTAGTAGCACATTTTGTGCGTCTCTGGGGACGGGCACATCTATGAATGCTCTGGATGTTGAAGTGAATTCCAGGCTTTGGCAGTGTCCGCAGACAAGAGGGAAGAAATGAGTCCAGTGATGCTTCTTTTAGCTGACCCAGCTCGGAGTTATAGATTATAATGTAATGGCAGAATTTATAACCGTGACCCAGCTTTGTTTTGTCTGTATTCTTCATATTTGAGGCGGATGAAGATAAAGCGATGCCCTCACTCTCAGCATATTCACCACATAATAAGCTTCTTTAGTTTGTTATTATTTTGTCACTGCTCACTCGCGCCGGGTAAATAGATTATATCTGTCCGTCCACTGTACTCACTGTCTTTGTAATTCATCATTCATCTTTAGTTTTTCATTTGAAATTGGATCCTTTATTCACACAGCTTGAGAACAGTAGTTCATTTTTCTCCATTTCTTTATTTGTCAGAAGATTAATATTGATAAACCCCTGTTGACACTTGTGTTTCTACTAAATTAGACTAAAGTATTGTTTTTTCCTCAGGTATAGCCTCCCAAAATCTGTCACAATGATGTCACCAGAGTAGAACCGTAGACCGTAATTTGCTACATTTTGTCTTTAAATCTCTCAGTAGTTCAGAAACAAAATACATTTCTGACTGCATTTTACCACAAAAAAACTCTAATCTGGTTGTTGGTCTGTGAACTGAGTCCAAACTAAATGTAGCCCCAGGGTCCAATATGCAAAGGAAGGCAAGGCAAATTTATTTATATAGATTTCATACATAAAGGCAACCCAAAGTGCTTTACAGCTTACACAGGTGAGCACAAGAAACAACTGATAAAATCGATCTAAACAAGCAATCAAAGCACAGAGAATAGAAACAAAGGCAAACAGCCTAAAGCACATAGAGTAAAACAATAAAAAAAAACAATAGAATAATCAAAATCACACAGAATGAAGAACAAGGAAACAAACAAATAAGAATTTATTTAATGCATTTAAGTACATAAAGCACTTTGAATTGCTTTTGTTGCTTTCCCTGGCCTGGATCCATCCATTCATCTCCTCTCCCGTCACGACATATTCGCTTCTTTCTTCTCACAGACACAGTTGGTTCTCTTCGGTCTCACACTAATAAAACTCTTTCTTCAGTCTCTTTTCACACCTTCAGGATTGATTTCAGAGATTTTACTTTTGCTTTTCCTCTTTGTCCTTCTGTCTCCGTTCCCTCAGTGTGTGCGTCTCGCTGCCAGAAGTTCCTGATCTCGCGGGTGGGGGAGGACTGGATCTTCCTCATTCTGCTGGGGCTGCTTATGGCTCTGGTCAGCTGGGTCATGGACTACGCCATCGCCTTCTGCCAAGAAGGTAGGAAAGAGACAGAGAGCCAGAAAGAGAGAGGGAAGAGCTAAGAAGACAGATGGATACATGGGCAATGAATGAAGGGATTTTCTTTGAAAGTATTAAATCCACAGGGAGCCAAGCTTTACAGCAAACAGCTAAAAGGCCTTGTCAGGTGTGAAGGTACATTTTAAAATATTAATACAAATTGACTGTCAATCTGCCGCAGAGTTATACATATCTGGAGATAGCTAACAAAGTGGCTTTCATTAATATTTAAAGGATCAATAAATATGATTTTTACTCGCACAAAGAATCCAATTCATCATCTTAACACTGACACTTGAATTAATTCTCCAGGCGTCCAAACTAATTTAACGACAAAGAAAATCCTGAGTTCAAAGACAAAACAGCACGCTCCTATACAGATAAGTAGTAGATTTAGTCCCTCTCTCTTGCATCAATAAAATATCTGTAAATAATGAAAATAACAACAGAGAATCATAGCTGTGTATTTTTTTTGAAGGTTGAATGTATATCCATGAGTATATGAGCAGGTATAACAGCTGACAGTTTACACTTGTACTCGAGGAAAATGTATTTTTTACACAGCTGCAGTTTTATTATATTTAGTTGGTAGAGATGACGTGGTTATTTTAGGAATATTCCCCTGATGGAGTCTAGACACTCTAGCAGTGGAGGTGGAGAGCGGCTGAAGGACGAGGATGGTGTGATGAGGAGCAGGACTGAGCATGGATGAGCTGCAGACTGGAGGTGAATGAGGAGGTCACGTCTGTTTGTCCTGCAAAGACAACTGACGGCAGCGGAGAAGAGATTGGTTGTAAAATTTGACAGCAGAGCTATGATTGGCTAAGGGAGATTGTGGCAAAATCTGGCTGGATTACTTTCGGGTCACATCTATGTCTGCCGATAGAGTGGGAGCCGGAGAGGAGCAGAGAAATTTGTGAATGAAATAAGCATAAAAAGAGTCTTCCTGACTGACCTTTCACTACGCTTCTTTTGGCAGCAACTGTTATTTTTTTAATTCTTATTCTTATTCTTATTTTTCATTTTAATATTTCTATTTATTATTTATTCATTGTACAAAAAACATTACAAGCTTATTAAAAACAATGTATTGTTACATATCAATTCATTTTAATAACAATTTGAAGTCCAAAAATAATCACACACATAAAAAAAAATAACCCAAGGTTGTGTAGCAAAACTTTTTTTTTCATCTCTCCTACTCAATACATCATCTGACGACGCCTTAGATTTGTCTCATGACCCTTTGAAGAGGGGTTTTCTTTAGGTTGTGAACCACCAGCCTAAGCCAGAGGTGGAGCGAGGTGGAGCCTCTGAGGCTCCAGCCTCATATGTTTTCTCAAATCTTCTATTTACAAAAAAAAAAACCCTTCAACTTTGTATAATTCAGATAATAGTCAGGATAACCATTTTGTTTGACCTACTATGCTGCTTCCAATAAAAATGTAATATAATTTAGTAAATGTTCTTGATCGCCTAATAGTATTTAAGAGTAAATAAGAGTATTGAAGAAAGTATTCATTGCTAGGATGTTTAAATTGCTTTTAGAGCAGCTTAATTGTTAAAACATAGATTCAATTGTTACAGATGTATCAGCTCAACATTCATTCTGTGAGATAAGATGTGCTTTATCGTCCCTGGGGGAAATTATGCTTGGGCAATAGTGCTACACCCAGCTGAAATCAGCATGAAGCAATTTATGTTGTTTTATGGTCTCAGACTAATGAATACAACTGGAAATCAATTACACACAAAACAGGATGTAAGCTCCACAGAGGCATCATGTTTTTTTCAAAATGATGTACAGATTTTTAGTTAATTTTATTTGTGTAGCACATTTCATACTTTATAGTAAAACATAGCAAATATTAAACTATGATTTAAAAAAAAACTTATGTTACTCCAAATAAATAAAATATTCTTCTCCTGGCATTCTTATCTCAAATAGCTTGTGAATAGCGTGTATACCTGCCAAAAATTGAGTGGCAGAAGCACGCCCCCGCTTTCCCACCCCTTGCAAAGTTTTGGAAAAATCACAGAATTTGTTTTGTGTTATAAAATCAATTGTTACGGTTATCTTCTGAGGATAACCTTTCATATTATGTAACTGGCATGCACAACCTGGAAAAAAAAGCAGACTCTCAAATGTGGATAAAATTTTAGGGTCTTAAATCAGGCTCAGGTCCCACAGTCAACAGTCACACAGAAAAAAAAAGTCAAAAATGGTTACCAAAATAAAACAGAAAACACAGGGAGGAAAAACGAATGACTCAGGGAGCTTGACAGGTCCTAACAGTAACATTTTTTATCTAATGTCACATTTATTTTCTGTAGCAGCTGATGCAACAGGGCTCCAATATGCGCTGATGTGCAACATTTTTTTAACCATTTTGTACATTTCTTAACTTTCTCCCTGTGTTCTGTGTCTCCCTCCATGTATGCCAACAAGCTGGATTTATGTTTGAATTGAGTTTGAATCCAATGTATTCAAATAAGAGAAAAATAATGTGACAGTGTGATTTAACACGTTGGATGATGAAAGTTTTCATACCGTGCTATGCCCCATTACAACTATTTAACTGTGCTGCATTTTTGAGATGTGGGAACACTGCAAGCTGCTTTAGGTAAAGTAAAATTCATGAATGAGGCAGAGACGGGAGGTCAAAGGGCATCGAGGAGCAGAGGAATCGGATGAATAAATGCGGTTGATGAGAAACTGTTTTCTACTGCATAATACTGAGATGAAGTTGTGTGTGTGTGTGTGTGTGTGTGTGTGTGTGTGTGTGTGTGTGTGTGTGTGTGTGTGTGTGTGTGTGTGTGTGTGTGTGTGTGTGTGTGTGTGTGTGTGTGTGTGTGCAGCACAGAAGTGGATGTACGGTGGACTGGACAGTAACATGCTTCTGCAGTACATCGCCTGGGTCACCTACCCTGTAGTGCTCATCACTTTCTCAGCAGGATTCACACAGATACTGGCGCCTCAGGCTGTGGGTAAGACACACACACACGGTTATATGCATTTAAATAAGTCATGCATAAACATGTGTATTCGTATCTCTAAGTCTTGGACGTATTTCTGTATTTGGATAATGTTATTGGCTCTATGATGCAGCGTAAGTCTTCCAAGGACACACACTGTACTGTATGTGTCTTAGTGGTCACATCTGCAGGAGATCCGTACAGTAAACCTCTGATGAGATGTGCATACAGAAAACTATATGAATATCAATCAGCTCCCTCGCTCTTTTTTCTTCCCCTCATCCCTCTCTCTGTAATTGCTTTCTTTCAACTCATCTTTTCTCCCCACTTCATCATCCCACCTGACCTCTCTTTCGTGCCCCAGGTTCGGGTATTCCTGAGATGAAGACGATACTGAGGGGGGTGGTCCTGAAGGAGTACCTGACGTTCAAGACGTTTGTGGCCAAAGTCATCGGTCTGACCTGTGCTCTGGGAAGCGGGATGCCTCTGGGGAAGGAGGTTGAGGGTTTACTTTTTTCTTCACCTCTTCCCATTACTCTTCTCGGCTGCAGAAATTACACATGACAGATTGCTTGACAGTTTTTGAAGTTTCCTGTCGGGGAGGATATAATAATCTTGCTTCTTCTGGTCTCATTAAAGTCATGCCTGCGAAAATTAAAAAAGGGATTTACTGCTAATAATACTTGCATTCCCCATTTGGAGGGTTATAAATTTGAATCTGAGCAGGCTGTAATCGTGCGAGGTTTTTGAATATTGACCGTGAACCTGAATGCAGCATGCTCTGCTAAAATGTGCTTTCAGTCACATCCTGTCTACTAACATCCTTATCTCTCTCCATCCTCCCTTTCAGGGCCCCTTCGTTCACGTTGCCAGTCTGTGCGCTGCTCTCCTGAGCAAAGTCATGGCTACTCTATTCGGAGGGATTTACATGGTAAGGACAGTAACCATATTTAAGAAAGAAATGCAGATTTACAGGCTCACTGATGCATAAATGAGTTACTGAACCTTGAAGGACTTTTACAGATTTTATCTCTAACTGAAACATTTACCAACTAAATGTGCTCTCTTAGATATTAAAGTAAAAGAAATGTTTTTTTTTAAACAAGTATTTTTGTTTGACTTTTTACACTGCATGTAGTACAGCAAAAACAAAAACTGAAAACAAGTATGGTACAATACAGAACATTCATTGAAAGGTATCATCTTGATAAAAATGCTATGACAGAACATCACATTGAGTGATTTTAAGATCTAAAATAAATAATCAGGGTATGAAAATGCTACCTATACAATTATTGCTGGTCCAGAAGAAACAGCAAATGAAAATATATATAATTATGTTGTCATCAAAGCATTAAGACAAGTAGACTTCTGTAGCCTTCTCCCCTTCTAGTAATTTCATAAAACGCCTCCATATTTTAACTAAGGTGGAACATGTACCTTTAATTAAGTAAAAAAAAATCGTTAAATAAATAAATAGTCATTCTTAGCGTCCCGAGGCGACGTGACACTTTCTCTGTGTGTGTTGTAATCTAAGCTTCTCTGTTCTTTGTTGTGGTAGATTGTCCAGCCATGTGTCAACTAAGATTAATTTATTTCGCCTCTGCGCCAGCGATTGCCATGGCCAGAGGAATTAGGTGTTTGAAGGTCAAAAGTTAATGTCCGTGTGACCTTACAGAACATGTCTGTGGCCGTAACTCAAGAACAAATATGCTGATTATGACAAAATTTCTCACTAAGGAAGAATGGATGACATTATATATCCAACTTTACATCATAATGTACCCCAAAAACATTTTCTAGTCTTTAGTAAATGCCATAACTCAGGAACAGAAGGGGTGACATTTGGTCGCATACCGAATACCTGACACTGATCTTTGATGCCCACCTTTCTAAGATGTGTGAAGCATCCGCTATAAGAACAACTTGACTGGTGTGCGGAGGCATACAACTGTGAGGCAGAAATTCTAGTTTATACATATCAAAAGTTATTTCTGGATACCCTTCATACAGAGCAGGTATAGACCATTGTCTTTAATTTACAGAAACGCAGCTATTAACCTAATGACCAAGCACTCTGCGACAGAGACATGGAAAAACTTTCTTTTAAGAGGCAGAAACGTTGAATAGAACCATGGTCGCCCATCAAGAGCCACATGCATTTCCTACTGATTAGCTAATTCCTGCTGATAACACCGTCCCAACCCATGGTGGTTGAATGATGTCGTTGTGTAAGCATAGCGCCCTCCTTCAGGTGTACCCCCAGATAATACTGTTGACTCTGTCAGCACTGTTTGCATTGTTAGCACAGTTAACTAATAATCGGCAGCTTAGCCGCCTCCATGTTGAGAGCCGTGTGCACACAATCCCGGCTCGACCCTTAAATGATCGATATGCTTTTAACACTGATGATTTAAGTAGTTGAAAACATTTTTTTTCAGTCAGAATGATGACTTTGGAGTGGAAATATTTCAACATGACATCTCTTTTATGTAGAGCCAGTTACTGTGATTTTTAAAAACAGATTTAAAGTATTGCAGGATGGGTTCTTCCTTTAATCCTTTCACTTTTTGTAGCTAAATAGTCGCTTTGAAGAAATGAGGATGAGCAACATTTACCCACATGGGAGGATTTTTCTTGATCTTTGTGTCTTTCCCTTTGGTCTTCAATAGTTTGAAGCGGCAAGAAAAGCACACACACACACACACACACACACAGTCCTGGTTATTCTTTAAAAAGTCTTTGATGTTTCCTTGACTTTCTGCCAATCCTCAGGACATACTCTCACCTTCACTCATGTGAGGCCGCACCCTGGACTTCAGTGTGCTGTGCTCCTCCTTCATGTTCCAGCAGCACCAACATCACTCTCCATCAGTACGGAGCAAGATAGACTGCAGTGATGAGGAGGAAGAAAACCTCAAGTCAGCACAGTTAGAAAGCCTGAAATAGTCCAGGGGGTCGACTGTGCAGCCATTAAACGTAATCAGTCTGGGAAAATGTTAATTCAGTTCGCTGCTGAATCAAGACTGTGTTTGCTGAAGCTCATTCGCCGCTTGTTTGATTTTGTGTGGTTTGGATAATAAGTTGGACGTCCTCCAGGAGCAGAAATGAAAGGTAACCTCTAACACTCGCACCGATCGCTCTCACACATATTTCTGTCTTTCTTTTCCCACTTTCACTGCTAAAGGAAGAACCCTTTGAGGGGAGCAAGGTATGAAATGCACGAGCCAGATAGTTTCTTTATTGGCAATTTCATCAACATTAATAATCCATGCTGTCCATTTCAGAAGCTGAAATAGATTGATGCTTTTCCATTTGTCTGCGCTGTTTGATGCTGTTCAGTGAACCGTCGCAGCGAGGCATCGATCTGTGCCGTCTTTGCTTCTATACAAACATCTCATTCCCACGATTCCAACACTCAATCCTGGGTTTTCAATTATGGCCTCCCATTTCCCATCATCCGTTTGTGTAATCTCTTCGAATGTGAAAAGATACAGCGGCAGCTTCACAGTAAAACTGTTGCATTTGTGAACAGTTGGTGACTTTGATTTTTCACGAGAAATGCATTTGTTGTGTGTTTGTGGCACGCACGCGTACACCTGTTGGGATTTGAATGTGTGTGTGTGTATTTGCTTGAATGCATGGCTGTGTGTGTGTGTCTACCTGTGTGTATATCTGACTCTTGTCGGACAGAACGAGCTGAGGAACACGGAGATGCTATCGGCTGCCTGTGCGGTGGGTGTGGGCTGCTGCTTCGCTGCCCCTATTGGAGGTAAGACAACATGGCTGCAGCCTCTGATTGAATGGTATCTAATTATGGTAGATAATTACAGCAGCTAATAAGATAAAGAGAATATGTGTCCCACTAGCAGGAGAGTGGTTGCCAATCTTGGTCAGTCCATACGTCTAACATGTTTTGATTCAGCGACTGTTCTCAAAGACGATGTTTCACATTGTTCTCAGGGGCTTTCCTTTAGAGTCACTGTCATGTCAAAATGTGCCCTCTGATCCAATTTTGTGTTTCAAATCAAAAACTACCGTCAGTACACAGTGTTGTGTTGTCCCAAACTGAACATGACTTTCTTGCACTTAACAGAAATGACAATCACAACATTAGATATCTTCTTCTTGTGATTCTTGTTCTTCCTCTTTCTTGGATTTTTTTTCTTGTTCTTCTCATTCTGGTTCTCGCCCTTCTTTTCCTCCTCGTTTTTTTCATGTTCTCCTTCTTCTTTGTCTTATTTCTCTCCTTATTGTTTTTCTTCTTCCTGTTCTTCCTATTCTATTTGTTCCTCTCCTTGTCTTTCTTGTTTTTCTTCTTCTTTTTTTGTTCTCATTTTTTCTTCTTGCTCTTATTCTTGTTCTTCTTGTTCTTGGTCTTGTTCCTCTTGTTGTTGTTCTTAATAGAGTGCTTCAGTAATGAGTCCTAAAACCCCGTAATGAGTTAGCATTTTTGCTCTTTTGGTTCCCTCGTCCTGAGGTCATTGGGATTTCTGAATTAGTTTTTGGTTAGATGCCCGAAATAAGGTCTGTGGTTAACAGAGCTTGTTCTACAACAGAAAATACAGCAGTAAAAACCACAGGCTGTATAAATAATGGGCATAGCTACCATGATGTCACCCACTGTTAGGTGGACTACCATTTGAGTCTTGAGTTTGGCTTCTTGGCTGTCACTATCTTGGTTTTTTTGGAGGTGGAAGGGACATTGTTTGGATGAGAAGTTGGAGCTGTGGAAGAGCAAGGGGTGGATCTGAGCGTGTCTGAGTGCAGTGACACCTTGCTGACCTCCCCTACAGTTGTTAGTTAGCTGTAGAGACCAAACCAGGCTGTAAACATGCTTATTTCTGCTCTAAAGTTGGGCATTTTAACAAAGGGGTCTACTGGGATTTACTCTGTTTTGGATCCAGCCTCAAGTGGCCACTCAAACAACTGCAGTTTTTGGCACCAACGCATTGGCCTAATTTGTCAGCCTCGGAGGCAGCGTGTGAACACACTTATGCACTCAAAAAAGCAGGTATAAGTAAGCAACAACTGGAGTTGAGACACAGTTTCTGATCCCTGTATGTGTTATCCCGTTTTTTTAAAATGATGAATCCTAACGGATAAAAAAAACAAAAGTTGCACTCAGTAGCCATTCTGCAGCTTTCAAATTGTATCATATGATCTACATCTGCATGTTAAGTACAAAACCTTAATTTAACCAAATACAGATTAAATTTCTTTTGCAAGAGTGACCTGAGAGGGCAGCACAAACATCACAATACAAGTAGACCAATATAACTGTCTGTTACACACTACAAATGAGTGAATAAAAAATTTGCGTAATATGCAATACAAAAGGAAAAGATTGAGATGCAAACTTGTCATGGAAATGTGGATGTTCAAATTTCTATTTTGGCCATTTTCTATATTGGCTGTTTGAACCATTTTATTGAATTTTATTGAATTTTATTTTATTTTATTGAAGTGTCTGTTTATGTTTGTTTGTACATTGCAGGGGTGCTGTTCAGTATTGAGGTCACTTCAACATTTTTTGCGGTGAGGAACTACTGGAGGGGCTTCTTTGCTGCCACCTTCAGTGCCTTCATATTCAGAGTGCTGGCAGTGTGGAACCAGGAGGAAGGTAAGGGACAAACAATTTGTTTATGACCTTATTGCTCATTTTTAATAACTGTTTTTTGTATTTGTGTATCTGTTTGTCTTTGTGGTTTTGCTCTGGTGTGCGTTTTTTCCCTAGCTGTCTGTATTGAAAATAAACAATGTCTCAAAATGATCTCCTGAAAAAAGTTAGGGAATGTCATTTGAGTTATATTATGCTTTACATTACTAATCACTTTAATGGGGCAGTGGTCAATATTACAGGGTTCCCGTGGATCTTTAAAAAGTCTTAAAAGGCACTGAGTCCATCAGTCTCAAATTCAAGCCTGAATTGGCATTAAAATGTCTTAAATCAATCTTTTAATTGTCCTAAAAATGCGTATACATTGGAGGTGGGATTTTTATTAACCTTTTTTTCTGATATTGTATTCAAAAAGCTCAAAATATTAGGTAACTTAAAAATAATAATTTACTGAATACCTCTTGCATTAGCATCTGTAACAAATGGACATATTGCTGTGCAGTGTACACAGAGTGACAACAATCCCTTTTCTCCCCAGAGACCATCACTGCTCTCTTTAAGACCCGTTTCCGTCTTGACTTCCCGTTTGACCTTCAGGAGCTCCCAGCGTTCGCCATCCTCGGGTGAGTGTGTTTCTCTGTACTGACGCCACATTAAACCCCTGATCCCAGAGCAGTTTGGCACCTAAGAGATCAGAGTCTCTATGTAATCTTGTCCTGGTCACATTCCTACTGAGAGTCTGAAGGTTGATTTGTATCCGAAGAATCGGGCATGAAATTAACTTTTTACTCTTTTCATTGAAAGTAGAAGCTGTATCGACATGGTCACATTACAAATTTGATTTGTTTGATGCCAGAATGTTTTAATGGTGAAAAATGAAAAAGTAACAGAAGTTGGTTTCTTGTCAAAGAACCCAAGAGAAGTGACCTAACCAGGCGCAGTTAAATTGTTTTTTAGCAGCAGTGAGATTGCTTTGTTTTGTCCTGAGATGTTCTACCAAACCGGTGTGTCTTTGTGTGTCCGTAGGATTGCCTGTGGTTTTGGTGGTGCTCTGTTTGTGTACCTGAACCGCCTGATTGTGGAGTGCATGAGGAAACAGAAGATGATCAACAAGTTCTTGCTGAGGAAGTGAGTATCTGATTTCTGATGTTACACAGCTTAAACACTTTTGTTGATCAAACTGAAGGAAACATTGCATCAGCACACTCAATTCAGTATAAAAATCCTATTTAATTAGCGAGCTTTCAGCCAGACCAACTTTCGGGGATCAACATTTTGAGGAAGGCCTTTATTCACTTATTTGAGGAGAGTAAAATAAGAGGATGGATATCACTTTCTGTCTGTACATTAAGTGGGAGGCCACTTCCAACAGAGTGTTAGCTTAGCTTAGCATAAAGATGAGAAATAGGGGGAGACCGCTAGCTTGGCTCAACTTGTCATTGTTACACTTTGTTTTTTGTGAAAATAGCCAGTACAAGATAAACAAATACCTTTGAGCTTTAGAGGTTCTGGTAGGTGACTTTTGTCACTTTGGGAGAGAAAATGGCTCGCTGTTATCCCCTGTATCCTGTCTTTGTGCTAAGCTAACTGGCTAACGGACAAATATGAGAGTATCAGTCTTCTTATCTAACATTTTGCTAGAAAACAAATAAACATATTTCCTAAATATTGTATTACTCCTTTAAAGGAGCTCTCTATGATGTTCAGAGCGTAGTCAGAGGTTGTCTGCGCACAGCTCTCAACATGGAGATGGCTTAACCAGCAGCAAGAATGCCATAGACTGTATAAAGTAATGGACATAATAGCAGCTATGATGTCTCCCACTGGTTTGTGGACTTGTGTTTTGAAGCCTTGAGTTCTGCATTTTGGCTGTTGACATCTTTTGTTTTTGGAGCCGGAAGTGACGATATTTGGACAAGATCTTATTTGAAGATAACCCTATGCTAACCTAATGCTAGGTGGTAGCTTGGCTAGCACCATGCATTTACTGCTATGGCTAACAGTGATGATGCTAATACTTATTTTCATTAGCAAAGAAACAGGCTTAAAACTGTTAAAATGAAATGTACTTACAGACAAAACTGCTTCTGCGACAACGTCATCCCAATATTAGTTGTAATCATCGTATGAGCACAGTGCATAGCGGTGGTGGTTAGCTAGCCAGTGGCCGGACATCTACCACAACAAAAGACAGAGAAGCTCGGATTACGGCACACACAGAAGCAGCATGACTGTATTCTTTGCTCACGAGGCGATTACGTCACCATATCTTTACATAGCGAATAGTTGTTTGCTGCTATGTTAATGCTCTGAATATCATAGAGAGCTCTTAAAATAAATATCGAGACACATCTAGAAAAGCCACTAAACTGTAAATAAATCCAAGAAGAATCAAAGTCCTGCTCACATCCCCCTAAACTTGTGTTTAAAATTGGCTTTGGAGTCTCAGGCGTCAGTGTTAATGTAATATAGGGGAATGTAGGTAAAGTCCTTGTATGAATTGGGTCAGTTTCACACATCACAGGGAGCTATTTATAGTTTCTCACCACCCAGAAATCAAGTATGCACACACAGTGTGACAAGCACACCCATTAATGACCCCGCAGTCCATCTCTTCCTGTCAGGCGCCTGGTGTATCCCGCACTTGTCACCCTGCTGGTCTCCACTCTCACGTTCCCTCCGGGCTTCGGGCAGTTCATGGCCGGACAGGTGAGAAAATACTTTCACGCTCCTCTGACAGCATGAAAGCCTCGACTGTTGTTGGGTGATTGATGTTAATTTTAAATGAAGTGAGAGTTGGTGTCAGGTTGAGGGTCATTTTGTGCTCCTTTTAACATGATATCATAAAGTGTTCAATAGCTCCCATGTTTCCTGTTATAAAGACAAAGAGAAATTAAATACCTTTTTTAATAATTGCAACTGAAAATTGACACTTATTAACACAGTCTTATCATTTTCTATTCTTTTCAACTCAGTTGATGAATATTTAAAGTTGCGAAATACAAAAATTGGCTGATGCAACACTGCAGTATTTGTGCAAAAATAAAACAAAGAAAGAAGCCTCTGGTTCAGATTAGGCAGATACTCCAGACACATTGTTCTGCCACTGCAAACATTTGACAATAGACACAATAAAGTGAAATGTAGTTCAAGCTTTTTTTAGAGATGCAGAGCACATGCTTTTTGTGCTGGTGTTGCCTGTGCACCTGTCGCAATGCACAATGATCCAAGCCATTTAGATTCATTGTGTGACTTTCAGACTGTCAAAACATGTTCAAAACATCTGTCTGTCTGAGTTTAGAGAATAACTTTTATTTGCCCTGTGCAGTTTTCAGACAGTGGCGCTCATTTATTGAAAGAATACTGACACGAAACAGAATAAGACAAGCGGCTGCACTGGCATTAAGAAAGTTTCACTTGTTTCTAGACAATATTTGAAACAAGTGAAATTGTATTATAAAGCAGGTAATCTCTATCAACAGATATCTGCATATGTACGCAGAATTTTTAGGCTACAGGACAAGATTTTCTGTATCGGAAGTAGGTATGGACGATATGTCTGTAAAATAAGATCACAATATTTCAGGGTATTTTTGTGATAGATATTCTCGACGATGTGACAGAAATACTGAAATTATTTTGTTGTTAACTTTAAGACCATACAATGTATATGTATAAAACAAGTGTTATAAGTTTATATTTGTCAACATAAATAGAGTTCGCCCTCAAATATTCAGTAAAAACTGCGGAAAATAATCTCTCAGTTCATTAGTTTGTAAAAAACAACAGTTACTCATAGTGAGATTCAGATTCTGTATAAAATATAAATATTACAACAAAATAAAATCTATCAAAAATTACACATCTACTTTAACAAATACAAAACATTGTCTTCAATCCATAAATGTGTGTGTGTGTGTGTGTGTGTGTGTGTGTGTGTGTGTGTGTGTGTGTGTGTGTGTGTGTATAACTGAGTTGTTTTCTCTTTACCTGGGCCTGTATGCGCTGCTATTATTCCTCCAACATATTGTTGCTTTTGTCACAGTATGAATTGTTCTTATCACATTAAAAATAATACCAATATTATTGTGGATGCTATGATTTGACACGCCACTGTTTGGAAGTTTTCTGGTTTCTGTTTGTAGTCCATTTGTGATCTGAGGTTGTGATATTGTAAAGCATGAGATTCTATTAAGACTCTATTAAGGAGCAGGATACTCAGAATTATCTTACTCTTATTTTATTATTATTTTTGTCATCATTTAAAATTCAATAACTCTCAAAATGGAACTTAAAATTGAGTTTGCAGTGCGCATATTACAAAAAAAAAACTTTCATTCCATTCAGTACACTTTCAGTACACTTTATTTACCAGGATGATTGAAGTGGATCATTATTGTTATCATTAGGGGAGTCATGGGATGTTCTGAAAACAAACTATTCAACAATAAAACAATTAAAATACCAGTTGTATAAAATGCAGCAGCGATCTCCAGGTACGTACTGTATATGTCAACACGGCCTTTACTGCTAACGTCTCTGGCCTCTTACACACGTCTGTCAAGTCTGGTGGAATAACAAACAAACATTCAGCTAACCTTTCTCTCATATCACCCCGCCAGCTGACGCAGCATGAGTCTCTGGTCGCACTTTTCGACAACCGCACGTGGTGCCGCCAGGGCGTGGCGGAGGAATTTGACTACATCAGCCACCACCACGCCTGGAAACATCCACAGGTCAACGTCTTCATCACACTCATCCTCTTCATCATCATGAAGGTAGGCCTGCGACATGTGTCGAGACAAAGTTGTAAAATTTGATGACTTGACGATTCGTCTCACATTTGTCTCTCTGTCTCAGTTCTGGATGTCCGCCGTGGCCACCACCATGCCTGTTCCCTGCGGAGCCTTCATGCCAGTTTTTCTTATCGGTGAATCAAATCTTTTGTGTTTTCTGACGTTTCTGCTGCAGTGGTAATAAAGAACCTCTTTAAATAACTTCCTCTATCTGTGTGTGACGGACAGGTGCAGCATTTGGCAGACTTGTTGGAGAGATCATGGCAGCCATGTTTCCTGATGGCATACATGCTGACGGCAGCGTGTATCCCATAGTTCCCGGCGGTTATGCTGTGGTTGGTGAGTTCTGTTTTTTATACCTTTGCGCCTGTGATAGCAAGTAGGAGGCATTATGTTTTCAGGTTCTCCGTTCATCCGGTTCTTGTGAACACGAAACCTCGAAAACGCCTTGAGGGAATTTGTCCACATTTGGCTCAGACGTCCATTTGGACTTTAAGAAGTATTTCACTGATATATAGAAAGCCTGCACATAAAACTAGGCCATCTCTGCAGTAGGAAGACACAAATACTTTTGGAATTGCTACATGACGAGAGAAAACTGAAAAAAAAGGTGTATTCTTGCTCAAAAGGTAGAAAACTTACATCAGCCAGAGTGCAGCACGTCTGACGTCACGTGGAATCGTCCGTGTGAAACAATGGCGGCCGGCCAGATCACGTTACAATTAAATGGTAATATTAAACATGTTTCTGAAAACATTTGAGGCAAGAAATAAGCAATACAGTTACAGAATCTCGATGTACTGTATATATGATGAGCGCTGCCTAGTTTGGCACAAACGTTCACTTGGACTCAACGATGGATTGATTAGATTTTAGAGGTCAAAGGTCAAAGTCACTGTGACCTAGCATCTGTCTCATTTACGTTAAGTGCAGTATCTCAAGGCCTTGTGGGAGTTTCTTCAAATTTGGCACAAACGTCCAATTGGATTTAAGAACAAGAATTTGATGGTATACGGTCAAGGTCAGTGAGGTCATTGTGACCTCACAAACATGTTTTTGGTCATAAATTAATATTTTTTTTAATAATTATGACAAAATTTCACACGTGTCTAACAGGATATAATGATAAAGTGATTATATTTTATATCTAATAATATATTATATTTAAGGTCAATTTCAAAGTGACATCATAATGTTCCGCAAAAACACTTTTTTGGCTGTTACTCAACGTTATATCTCATGAACAGAAAGGGAGACATCTGGCCAGATACTGAATCGATGACACTTATTTTTGTTGTCCACCTTGAAACTGTACTGATTGCTGAGATCTCCTGTGTTGCTGTGGGAAAATGTGTGTGAAGCGCCCACATTTTCATACTCAGATGAAAACTAACTGCAACTTGAGTGGTTTGGGGAGGCAAAAAATTCAGAGGCGGTTATTCTCGTTTTGCACTAAATTCACCATTTTGTATCTAATCTGCCTTGATAACTAATTTCCAGGCCACTTTTCACTTTTCCTCTCTGCTTTGTTATTGAAGTCATCCCCGCTGCACAGCTGCAGCCGTTTCTGTCACTTCTTACCGGTTATAGAATATGACTGATGAAAACTGATTCCACTTAAATTGAATCACATTTTGGACCAAAGTAAAATAGAAAATCGTTCCATACAAAATTGCCGTGGTCGTGGCTCACTGGTTAGCGTGACAGGATGGAGCTAAATGTTATGAATTAGCATGACATCCTGCAGAAAATCTGATTTGGATTTGCTGTCTTGCTAGAAAATCTTCTCTGATTGATAACACACAGATAGCTCACACATTCAACATCACATCTTACACAGTCTAATGTTTAATCCTGATTAAAAAAAGAGATGCCTGATCTCCTCTATTAAATTGTATGAATGGATTTTAAAGAGACAAGACAGAAAAAGATTTTTCTTTAATTCCCTCCTACACAGGTGCTGCAGCGTTGTCTGGAGCAGTCACCCACACTGTATCCACAGCAGTCATAGTGTTTGAGCTGACTGGTCAGATCTCCCACATCCTGCCTGTGATGATCGCTGTGATCCTGGCCAATGCCGTGGCCCAGTCGCTCCAACCATCACTGTACGACTCCATCATACGCATCAAGAAACTCCCTTATCTGCCTGAGCTGGGCATGGGGCATCACGAGTGAGTCTTCAGGATGGCGCTGTCCCTTACATTTTTACTCTTTATTCCAAGTGATTCTGTGCCTTCTTTTGTTTCGTATCTCCCCTCCCCTTACCTTTCATTTCCTTCCCTTTGTTGTATCCACATCTCTCTGCTCCACCTTCTCATCACTTCCTCTGCTCTTCCATGTTTCAGGAAGTATAATATCCGTGTGGAGGACATCATGGTCAGGGACGTGCGCTTCATCACTCTTAACTCTTGCTATCGGGATCTGCAGGAGATGCTGCTGACTGGTCATCTCAAAACACTGGCCCTGGTTGAGTCCAGCGGTAAGAATTTGGAAAAAAAATAAAATAAATCTTGTGTTTTCCAGCTAATAAGTTCCAGTTCTAGTCACCTGTAGCACCATTTCAAGAACATATTCAGGCAGAGACAAAAAAAAGTATTGCAGTGAGTTGAAACTGAATTAGAGAAGCACTATCACTGATTCTGATTCAGTTAACTTTAGCCTCGGATAGGTGTTTTAGAGGAATTTACAACCTTCATGAAGTCAGGATATATTGCTGTGCTGTTGCGTTAGACTACATAAGTTTTGTCTGAACAGCTCACTGAGGCCGTGATGGAGGGGTCGTGCAGGCATACAACAAATCCCCGTTACGTCTGTGAGCTTTGTCTGCCACATTTCAGTCTCAATGTTACAATCACAACAATTCATGCAAATTCAGCCAAACCCCATGAATTCTGCGAGACCTTGCAATTTTGTCCAATCATTGCAATTTTACCACAAATTTGAATATTTAAAACAGGTAAAATATCTCTTCAGTAGTGCTGCCTGCAGTGTATTGATCCGCTCCCCTCTCTATGTGTGTTTAAGTTTAGTTTATTTGAAAAGGGACAGTGTAAATTTATGAATACACAATTTATAGGCTATTTTTTATCTATAGTCCCTTGGCCAAGGTTTTACGGAAGGTTTCCCAAAACACAACAAAGCAAAATAACAAAGAAAGAGGGCATACTACTACTATGAAATCAGGCATTTTATTCCACAAAAATCACAAAAGCAGCGTACAAAATTGTGGAGGGACTGACATTTATATCATTCTCCTTCTTAAAATTCCCTGTCACCTTTTTCTTCCTCGTCCTTCAGACTCCATGATCCTGCTGGGCTCCATAGAGCGCCTGCAGCTTCAGTCGCTGCTCTCCCTTCAGCTGGGCCACCAGCGGAGGCTCGAGTACCTCCGCCAGCTGGCACAGGACAACGGCACCCACGATCACCTGCCCAGCCTGACCACCGACAGCACTCCCAGCTCCCCCTGCTCCCACACCCACATCAACGCCTCGACCAACACCAGCGCTCGCCAAGCGGTCCGCTTCCTGGTGAGCACCCAACAGGTGTGAGGCGTCCGGGGGCGCCAGGGCTGGGCTGGGGCCAAGTCTGGCTTGGGTTGGGTTGTAGCGGTAGAGTAAAAGTGGATCAGCATGTGTGAAGCATGTAGCAGTAGGTAAAGGCACAGATGGAGTTTGTGGACAGCTGTCGTGGTAAGTGTTTACTGTTAACTGTATGAATGTCCTTTATTTCTACATTCACATTAACACGTGTCTTCTGTGTCTCTGTCGTCTGTGCCCTTACCTGTGCTGTTTGTTTGTTTATGTGCATGTGCTCGTATATGTCTTTTCTGTGGCTGTGTGTGTGTGTGTGTGTGTGTGTGTGTGTGTGTGTGTGTGTGTGTGTGTGTGTGTGTGTTTGTGTGTGCGTGCATGCATGCTTGTGTCTGGCTTCCTCTGTTAATATATTTTCCATGTAGATCTCCACAGAGGAGTCTTCCTCCTTCAGCCCGGTGGTTTCCAATGTTCAACTTCCTCTGAAGTCTGCCTTGAAAACTGTGTCCGCCATCAGCGACACAGAGACGCCAAATAGTATGTACTTTACATCGCTGCAAACATACATATTAAGACACATAGGAACACTGACATGCGATACTGAGAATTGAAACTAATCAGATTGAAAATAATCATTTATCAAATTGGCATTTGGGAAAATTGGCTTGATTTCTTTGAAAAACATGGGAGGAAGACAATGATTAACAAGAAATTGCCTCAAATTAGCAAGAAATTACTTAAAAAGTTACAAGAAAATTACCTGAAAATAAGCAAAAATACAATGGTTAAATAAATAAATGAAAACAAGAAAATGACCTAAAAAGGTGCTATAAATGTTAATATAAATAATAGCAAATATATATTTATAGTTAGTTTCCTTCACATTTTTCCTTTAAAATTTTTTTTCTTATAAAGTTTTCTCTTTCTTTTACCGTTACTGTATTTTTTTATTATTTTCAGTTCATTTTCTGTCAGCTTTTCCTAATTTCTTGCAATTTGTAGGACATCTTTTATTGCTCGTTTCCTTTATGCCCACATTTTCAAGAGAAATCAAACCAGTTTGTTCAGGTTTTCAAGGTTAAAATGCTTGTGAAAACGTAGCCAAAAAAACTGATGGCAATCCAGGTTTCAAAGGGTTAAAAACAGATTATTTTTTTCCTCTCTCTGAGGCTCTCAGACCCTCTCCTGTGCCGACCAAGACCAGGAGCTGCTAGAGGTGAGAAAGAAAGACAGATACAATGTATCCGTGGGTGCAAGTGTACTGTATGAATGTGACATCGTATACGTGGGTGTGTGTGCTCTCTCTGAGTCCACGCGTATGCCGTCCTCCTCCTCCTCCTCCTCCTCCTCCTCCTCCTGCTGACGGGCAGGATCCACCCACAGGCAGCAGGGTTTTCCTGTGTGATCTCATGCTGTGGCGTTTTGTTTTAAAACTTCTGTGAGTCACTACACACATTCACTGCCAGTCAAACGTCTTTGAACATCCTACGTGTTAGCATCTTGGAGAAGACCGGACAGCACTCCAGTTTGACTTTTTGATGTTGCCCCACAGACGTTTCTTAACTTAAAACATCTGTTACATTTTATCAAATAGTGCAGTGGCCATTAAAAATGTGCCTGTTTGCTTGGCCTTATATCTAAAAACCTCACACTTGACATTGCTCTTCCTTGAGTCATCAGCAATAATCGCCACAACATAGTTGCGTCCGTTAATAATGCTACATTGTACGTGTCATTTGCTAACAGATAGCTATTTGGCACGGCGCTGTTTCTGTGAAAAAAAACCTAAAAGTTACATTTCCGATGCTTGAAATTTTTGAGTTTACTACAATGCATCATCTTCGCTCTCTTATTCTTCGTCTGTTCTTGAAAGAACTGTAGCCATGGATGTATAAAGAAAACTGGATACAGTGTTAGAGGCCAGTCATTCCTATCAAAGTTGCTCAGTGGTGCATGAAACAAAAAAAGTTCAACTTGCAGGTAAACAATTACTGGATCTTCCATAATCTTTAACTTTCTTTAACAACTTTATCCCACCAGGGACAATTAGTTAAGAGCAGCATGTTCAAACTACAAAAAAAATACACACAAAAAACACACATAGCAGCATTCACAATACACAAGCAGGAAAAGCAAAATGACACAAAGTGCTAGAAAAAAAAATGTTAAAATGTACGCTGTTCAAATACCTTTTTTTCTGGCAGTGTATCCAATGTTGCATTAACATTGGGGTTTCATGTACAGATTTTGTGCCCTCGCCTTCATCTTTGGTGTAGTAATTATACCCTTTCAGCAACATTGTGCTCACATCTCGGGACCTCTCCCAGTAGAAGTCAGACTGGGATCCAGTGTTGCGGGTAAAACTGTCCAGTTTCGCTGATGCTGTGTTAATGTTGTGTTGATGCCTTCTCTCCCCGGCTGGAAGAGCCCGGCTGGGCCGGCTCCTCCTGAAAAAAGAAAGCCCAAGCCCAAACGAGTGAGGATCTCCATGGCGGTAAGATTGTCTGCCGCCTAGAGACTGTTGCTTAGTAACCGTTGCCTTGCGACACACACGTAGTGAGTGCTGGACCAAAATATTTATGGTGCACCAGTCAAAGCATTAGAGTGGCTTTGCAGAGAGAGCAAGAGAAAGTGTGTGTGAAAGAGATGGGGCATTTTTTTATTTTATTTATTTTAAGAAGTAACAATTTCATCATGTTTTCAACATCAGCGTTAAAATGTTTCATCAGCTCTCACTCTGTTAGTGCTCGTTCTGCGTGTGGTGTTGTCATCGTGTGTTTTGGAGGATTTGTTTTGTGTTTCATTTGTCACAGTTAATGGTGTTATTGGTGTTGTCAGTATAGTTTTTTGGGTGCTGGGTTCACTGTTTCACCCATAAACCAAATGTTTCTCTCACCTTTACCTCTGAAACTCTTCCTGTAAGTTATTATTGGGTTACACTTCTGCATTTCACACACTACACTGACACCAACAAACAAATCACCCATCAGATTGCTGTGTTACGTGTATGTGTTTGTACACTATTTAGTGTACACAACTGTGTGAATCTTACTTTGTGTGTGTACAAACAGCGACAATGTAGATCTGACTCCATTTTGACTTTTAGGACTCTACTGAAGTGGAGGACTGCATGACCCCATCAGATGTGAGACCCACACTATCAAAAAAAGCACAAAAATGAGTTTTACAGCTCAAAAGTTGAGAGGTTTCAGTGTGTTGTCACCCGTCTCGTTGCAGATAGCAGAGTGGGAGGAGCAGCAGCTCGACGAGCCGGTGGATTTCAAGAACTGCAAGATTGATCCCGCTCCCTTCCAGCTGGTGGAGCAAACATCTCTGCATAAGGTTTAAACAAAATCCCCGATATAACATCGACCTTTATACCACAGTAGCCTGTTTTCTTCATCATTTGATATGAATATTAAAAAATAAATGTCCTGAAAGCTTTTATTTCACCACTGTTTTTTTTTATTTCATAAAGTGTATTTAGCAGTTACCTCATTTAGTCCTGTTACAAGTGGATCATTTAAACATTTTAATTTTTCTAACAGGCAAAACTATGTTGTCTGTTCCATATAATCATTTCTATAACCTTGATCTAAAATGCAAATGATGCCCCCCTCTGAGTCCGTATCCAGGCCATGACCCATCTCTTGTCCTCCACAGACTCACACTATCTTCTCTCTGCTGGGTCTGGATCACGCCTATGTGACCAGCATGGGACGTCTGGTTGGAGTGGTTTCTCTCAAAGAGGTGTGCATGTGTTTCCTTCAACTGTTCATATCCTGTGTATCAGCGTTTTCCAAACCTCTCCTCAGGTCCCACTGGATCTATAAAAAGTCTTAAATGGCATTTAGGTCAGAAGTCTTAAATTTGATTCAAAAAAATAGAATTTTATCTTGTTTTTTTAATGACATCGCGTTGTTAAATCGAAATCATGTAGCAGGTTTTCAGTTTTGTTTTCAGCACTTAAAAAAAAAATCGTCCAACTTTTGAACTTAAAAAAAAAAATTATTTTGTCCAAATGTTGATCTTACAACAAGGAACAATGTCGTCAAAATGTTTATTGAATAAACATTTTGACAAAATTGTTCCTAACCCTAAGTGATTGATGTGGGTTTATGTTTTGTTTTTTTCTTAAATCTTCATTATTGTAAAATTGGTTTTAAATTTATTTGAGTGTCATTCAAAAGTCTTAAATTTAACTTGTCTTAAGCTGCAGGAACTCTGACCATTTGTGCTGCATATTTTAGATCGCTCTCTGCTGTAACAGCTGAATTCAATGATCAGCTCGTTATCAAGCAGCTGCAGGAGTTCATAACGAGCTGATCATTTGAATCAGCTGTGTTGGAGCAGGGAGACGTCTACACCATGCCGAGTGGTACTTTGTGTGGTACTTAATTTTTTTGTCATCAAATTTTTATTGTTTAACATGGAAACAACCAACAAACACACTAATACAGAAAATAGATTATTGGGGTGAAAAGTGAGACATAGAAAAAAAATTGCATTCAGTTTTATATAAAAAAATATATATATATATATATATATATATAATTTAAAAAATGTATATAATATTTAGATATAATAAATAAAAAAGGGAAAAGAAAAATATCAAACTCGTGAAAAGCCAAAATAACAATAAAACATTTGAAAAATAAGATAACAACAGACGTATAAGGTCTATGACCCAGTGGTTGTGCACATAAGATCTTTCACTTTGTCAATAAGGGAGGCTCAGGCACAGATGGTTGACTGTTCAGCATTACGTATTTTTGCTGCTGACATCCTCATATATGTTTTATCCAAAAAAGACTGAAGCCAAAGATTCCGAAAGAGAGCATGAGGAGGCTGCTAACCGAGAGCTGACATTTTTGTTGCTGCTGTCAGGCCCACAGAAAGTGCACGCTTCACGTGAAATAAAAGATCTAGAGAGGAGGTATCATTCAGGACAAGTGGTACTTGAAGAGAGGTTTAGGAAACGCCTTTGTATTTGATCATTAATGCATTAATCACACAATGATTACCTTTTTTTACTTTTTACCTTCTGTTTTCTTCACCTCTTTCGCTCTTGTTGTCGTGCCGGCTGTGGCTCTGTGTCTCCAGCTGCGTAAGGCCATTGAGGGCTCCGTGACAGTGACTGGAGTGAAAGTGCGCCCTCCTTTGGCCAGTTTCCGAGACAGTGGGAACAGCACAACCGTATCCGAAGTAACAGAGCTACACAAGCTGTGCATCCGCCACAGGGGGCTCTCGTTGCCACGGGAACCCAACCCTCCAGATGTGGAGGAACAGCCAGATCTCCCGTACAAAGAGATCCCCGTCAACTTCTCGGACCAAACAAATTTACAGTTTGAAACATGCCCCGGGGACGTCTCGAGTCAGTCGTCGGAGTTGGTGCTCCAGGAGAGCCCGTCGTTCACCGAGGACCAATCAGAGTTTACCTTTGACTGCAGCCCCTCCCACACTGAGGAATCAGAGCTGGCCTGTGACTATGACCCCCCCAGCCACACTCCCGAGCCGGACGCCTCGGAGCAAGAACAGGGGAGTCCGTGTCTGAACAAGGACCAATCAGAACCTGAGGGAGAGGGTGGCCCCGCCCACACTGAGGATCAATCAGAATGATCAGAGGGGATCCATACCGTCGCCTCGTGAATGTTGACGTTTCTTACATTTGTAGAGGTCACTCTCACCTCCGAGTCCAGCCTAGATACCCGTGTTTCTAACGTTGTTGTGGCGTGAGTGAGCGAGTGAGAGTGAATGAGTCGGTTCATTTTTGTGTTTCAAACTCTGTAAATGCCTGTTTTAAAAGATAAAGCTGGTTTGATTTGATATTTTGTTTTACTGTCAACAAACTCCATGAAAAGGCCAAACCAACAACGGGTTTGTGTCTTTCTTTGTTCCCGATGGTTTCACACACTGAAGTCTTTTTAAAGGGAGCATAACTACACACACACACATATATATATATATATATATATATATATATATATATATATATATATATATATATATATATATTATGTTAAAATGCTCAACTTTACTGCAGAAATAAACACGTTCATATGTTTAGGTTTCAGTTTCAGTTCAATATTAAATTGTAAGGTTTTGGTGAAAAGACATTTCAGTTACCATTTCAATAAATATCACGTACCCAAAGAGAAAGACTTAGTTTGGATTGTTGACAGTAAGAAAATATAGAAAATTACCAGCTGTATCTTTCAAGTTTGTGTGTGTGTGTGTGTGTGTGTGTGTGTGTGTGTGTGTGTGTGTGTGTGTGTATTTGAGAGAGAGAGAGACTTTTTGAAACTTTCCTTGCTATGCTCATATCTGGTCCAGACTCTTAAACATAATTTGGGACTTTGTGCCAAAATAACATCCAGTAAACATTATTTCAGTTTCATTACAAGTAGAGAAAAAAAGTCACCTACAAATAACGGAGAGAGGGCAATAAAGGAGCATATGATGTCGACGAAAGCACAGAAGAACAAAGAAAATTATTCTCATGAGCACATGATGGTATGAATTCAAACTACTACCTATTATTAGCACGGGTCTAATACTTCAGAGGGCCAGAGTTAATGGCTAAAAATATTAAAGGTGTACCATGCAGGAATAGCTGGTTACTATTTGTGAATAGTATTGTCAGCAAGGGTTAGGGTTAGTGCTACGGGAGCAAATAAGTGAAGTAAATATTTAAACCTCAACAGTCACTGAATATTTAACACCGAGATGTAAACACCACTGAATTCATAGCACTGAAATGTTTTAATTTGAAAACCATGCATCTGAATTTACTTATTCTGAATCCATTCAATTCTTTGATACATTATCTGTGTCCTGTTCAGGGTCCACAGGGGACTGGAGCCCGTCCCAGCTGACTTTGGACGAGGCGGGTTACAACATGGACGCGTCGCCTATTTCAGGGCTGACACATAAGCTGTGTTCAAAACCGTTCCCTATCACGGAAATCGTGCACCATAAAGTGTTTTTGTCATTTTGTAAAAGTGTTTGGATTCTCAACAGTTTATTTCATTCACTATACAGTATAGTGCACTGTGAAATACCCACAATGCAACAATATGATGTACCCTACATTTTACTCCCATATACCACAATGCAACGCGGTCATGTATTTCCAAATGAGTGAGTGAGCGGTTTCAAACACAGCTATAGAGCCCTCACATCCACACCTACAGGTAATTTAGAGTCGTCATTTAACCCGGCCACCGGAGAAGCCGGAGAACCTGGACAAAACCCACACTGACACGGAGAGATCATCTAACAGTGCTGCCCACTGTGCCGCCCCTCTTTGAAATATATTTAGGTTGCTCCAAATTTGATTGGTCAGAGATTTCAAATAGTAACACGTGGGCTATCCAGGACAGGATTAGGCATTAGGACCAATCAAATGTGACTGATTTTCTGTTTGAATTTCTTTATTTCTTCAAAATTATTATTCTCATATTGGATCTCAATTCTTGAAAAATAGCAACAAAACAACAATGATAATGTTCAAATTCACATTTTGAGATTGCCATTCAAGAAATTTCACATTCAAATTTCAAAAAGGTAAATTCAGAAAAAAAAAAATACATTTGGATACATGGTTTTCAAAATAAAATATTTTCATACTCTGAATTCAGTGGTGTTTAAATTTAAAATACATGTGTCTCTTATTTGCTTCCATCAAGTTAAGGCCAACCCCAGATTCACTACGCTTGCTGTTTCGCCTTGCTTTATTTATTTTTTACTTTTTATGTATTTTTTGTGCGGTCTCGTAATTTTCGTACCTTCCTCTTGGATGCCTGCTGCTCATAGTCTGGCGCCTGGTTGCTATCTTTTTAAAAAGTCCCAGCCAGGGCAGAGTCTCGCGCTGAGAAGGCGAAAAATACTCTTGTAGTGGGTCATAAGTTTGAATAAGTCTTTTTTTTTCTTTAAGGAAAGTCCTGCATAGTACACCTTTAAGATACAATGTTGTTGGGCATATGTTGGCTGATATGCAATAAATTTACAGTAATAATGGAGTAAAAGGTGGTTTAACAGCAACCGCGCCATTAGTTTGTCCAGACTTCATCGTTAACAAGGCATTATTGTTTCTTTGTTTTGTTTTTTTCTTTTTACTACCAATCATTGGTGTCCACATCAGCCCCCGAAATCTCTAAATCCTCTGAGATCTACTGTTCGAAGGCAGCTTCAGTTCCAAAGGTCCACAGAGCTTAGCACAGGGCTCCGAATAATGGTGAAGCACATTGTAATTACCATGAGTATAATTTACTGCACATGTAGCCTTGTTTGGCTTTTAAGGGGCTGATTCAATAAGGGCAACTGTCAGTCTTGAACTGCCTCGACATTCTGTGCTACGTGACTTTTATTGCGTGTTTAACGTGTTTCTAGCATGATAAAGGAACAACACTTGAGCTCTGAGTGAGAGGAAGAAACCGGCTGTTGTACAGAGCGCACAAACACACACACACACACACACACACACAT
The DNA here is from genome assembly GCF_026936395.1 of Plectropomus leopardus. Taxonomy (NCBI): domain Eukaryota; kingdom Metazoa; phylum Chordata; class Actinopteri; order Perciformes; family Serranidae; genus Plectropomus; species Plectropomus leopardus. The sequence continues at coordinate 21,711,950 of NC_142187.1, read as the reverse complement.
ACACACACACTTATACGCACATGTGTATGCGGCCTGTAGATATTAACACCGTGATATGTTCCACGTATCTTTATGAAAGTACATTTAATCCAGCCTGGCCTCCAATGCAATGTTGAGAAATGTAACTAAGCACAGTGATAACCCACAAACTGTTGTAGAGCAAAAGTGTGTGTGTGAGTCCTTGTTACGAACATCACATGGATGTAAGTATTTTTAGCTTCATGCAGCAATTTTTGAGCCATGTTTCAATCTTATGTGACGTCATCGCAGCACACCAGCTCATTTTTTGTCTGCGTAAACATTTGTGCAACGATTTATTAACGTCTTGACTTTTAGTTTGCATATAGAATGTGAAGTAGTGCTCGCCATATAAGATAAGGAGTTTAATGTAGAGAGTGTCTAAGCTAATTTGCAGCGTATCTAGTTAAGCAATAAGTCTGTAGTATCTCCCTTTATATGGCAACTGGCCTGTATATGCTTTGTACATATGAACATACACGGAGAGATCTACGTACATGCTTTTGTACATAGGAGAATTATGCATTTGAAATCCAACAGCCATCGTTATTTTTCAGAGGACATGAAATTGTTTTTGTACATGAGTGAATGATTAAATTATAAAACACCTTTAAAAGAGAAGTTGTGTTTCTTCCTCGTGTGTTCAGTTTGTGTTTTTTATGCCTTTTAATGTTTTCATTATGTGTTTTTTTTATGTTGTCAGTCCCATTCTTGTGAACGTGATATTTCAAGAACGCCTTAGGGACATTTCTTCAAATTTGGTACAAACCTTCACTTGGACTCAGCGTTGAACTGATTCAGTCTTCGTCTCATTCATTTGAATGCAATATCTCAAGACCTTGAGGGAGTTTCCTTAAATCCTGGATTTCAGTTTTTTTGTGCTGCGTTCAGATGAATTTCACAAGCTGTTTCAGCCTCTGAAACCTGAGCAAACTGGTTTGATTTCTTTCAGAAACATGGGGGAAATGTCCCACAAATTGGAAAAGATTAGTTAACAGTGACATGGAAATTCCCTAAAGTTTAGGATTGTTAGAATATCATGCAAAAATAAATTAATAGGAAAAAATTGTCCAGAAAACTATATTTGTAACTATAATAATTTAAACCCCCCCAAAAACCTCTTTTGGAGTGGTTTTCTTGTTCGTTTTTGGGTTGTTTTTTTTTTTACTACCCCCCCAGCCCGTCATAAGAATGAACTGATTAAGATTTGGTGATCAAAGGTCAAGGTCACTGTGACCTTGTGTCTGTCTCATTTCTTGTGAATGTGATATCTAAAAAACATCTTGAGGGAATTACTTCAAATTTTAGCATCAGCATCCACTTAGACCGAACAATGAACTGATTAGAATTTGGTGGTCAAAGGTCAAGGTCACTGTGACCTCACAAAACATAACTCAAGAATTCATTCACAAATTGTGACAGCATTTCACATAAATGTCATATCGAATATAATGATGAAGGTTTGACATTTTATATTCAAAAGGTCAAAGGTCAACTATACTGTGACACAACAATGTTCTAAAAAAAAACATTTTCTGGCAATTACTCAACATTATAACTTATAAGGGAGACATTTGTTCAGACAGTGAATTGGTGACACTGATCTTGAAACTGTGCTGACTGTATAGAGGGGAAAAAAGACAAAAATCTTCTTTCAAAAAAAGTCATATTTATATATATGCAGGACATTCAGACATTCAGTATCAAACATAGCCCGACCCACATGACACTGCATGACCCAGAGAAAACAACACTACAAAATATCCATAGAAAACCAATGCAACACATGACTCTTCACAGAAATGTACAAAACTGAGTTTGAACAACAGCTTTACATTCTGGTTGAACTCTTCAATCAATATATATATATATACTGTTTACAGCAGCGATAAACGGTGGAGCGAGATCAGTACATGGAAGGCCTGGAGGATGAGAGACAGAAGGCAGCGAGTGGAGATGATCGGAGGGTGAGGTGAAGAGAGGTTAAAGGGACACTTCACCCCAAAATCAAATTGTTTTCCTCTTGCCTGTAGAGGCAAAAAAAAAATGATTTATCAATCTAGATACGATTGGTGGGCGTAGTTCGATTGAAAGAAAATAAATCCTACATGAAACTGCTAATGGCAAGCCCTGTGGGTTATCTTGAGTAAGGGAATCATGGTTTCTAGAACGAGACATTGCTGTTTAGTTTCCCCTTTTTTTTCCTTGTTCCATCATCGAGATCGCGAAATCTCCTCGGCTGATATCTCCAACACTCTGCAGCTTGCACTAAAACCATCTAGATTGATAAATAGAGCTACAGGGAAGACGAAAAATGGTTTTATTTTAAGGTGAACTGTCCCTTTAAGAGTGAAAGCAGAATAGATGATGTCATATCCAGAATCAACACGGACCCAAAGAGACATAAAGATGGACAACACATCACATCAAATACTCTTTCTTCTCCTCGACTTCATCCCTCTCCTCCTCTTCATCGAAGGACGCCACTCCAGAAGAAGCCCGGTCGGAGAAGAAGCTTCTCCGGCTGGAATGCCACATTCGAAAATCGTGAAACACGCTGCCTTCCTCTTCCTCGTCCTCCTCGTCCTCCTCTCCAGGCGACTCAGAGTGAGAGGTGGAGTAGCAGGAGTCAAACCTGCTGCTCCTGGCCCGAGGCCTCCACTCAGGCTTGTGGTGGACGCAGACCTCACTGCGCTGCTCCTGCAATAGAGGCGGCTGCTCCTCGTGACCATCCAGCCTCTCTTCTTCCTCCTCCTCCTCCTCCTCCTCCTCCTCCAGGAAGGGACTCAAGCAGTCGCTGGGTAAAGTAGGTGAATTGGTCTGGGATGAATGTGGGTCACTGTGAGATGAAGGCCTTCCACAGAGCAGGCTGCTGCTGCTGGAGCCAAGGTGACTGTCGGAGGGCGGGGCCTCGCCGGCTTCAACCTCAGGCTGGCACGGCGCTTCGGTGATAGGACTGGATGTGGCGGCGTCTGAGGGAGGAGCAAAAAATCAGAACACCTGGAGATGGATGGATAATCAGGGAGGGGGATGGGAAGATGAGGCGCTCTGTAAGCGAGGATGCAGAAATGGAGACGATGGGTGATGAAATGGACAAAAAGGAGGCGGCGGTGGATACCTGAGCCCTGACTGGAGAAGATTTGAGTCTGTCCGTTGACGTTTGAGTCCTCATCGTTGGAGTCTTCCTCCTCATCGTCATCTATAGACGCCCAGGCACGCAGCTTAGCCTCAGCGATGGCAAACTGTTCAGCCACTCCTATAGAGAGACGAGTCCAATCAATGAATGCAGTGGTTTCACAACTTTGTGAATTTGATTGTCTTTCCAAAAGGTTTATTTTTTTCTCCTCTTAAAGGTCCCAACACAAAATCTGGCTTATTGCTCGACTGAACTTGCCAGTATCTAAAACCTTTGTGGTAGGGTAATTCATGACTTTTTCCTTTCTTCTAATTTGTTTCTACTTTTTCCATGCATTTTTCTAGATTGTATGTTTTTGTTATAAGTTTTTTTTAATAATTTGTGATATGAATTTGATATAACTTTTTATGTGGTGTTCAGTTTTTCCTTGTATCGTATTGCTTTTGTTGTTTATGGTTTCTGATCATGGAGACTGACAATCAAGCTGATGACGAACACCTGAGAGATGAATGTGTTTGTGTCTTTTCATTGTTCTGCTTTGCGATGATGATTTGAAAATGCCTGACGAAGATCTCTGTTAGATCAAAATGTTGTAAAGTTAGCATTTAATGGGTGAATCTTTTGTTTGATTCTTTTGTTCCAGTTAAACCAAAGAGTGATTTTTAAAAATATATACTGGTATGTACCATTTTTTCCTTCCTGATACAGATTCTGATACCTGAACTTTCATATCAATCGATATCTAGTACTGATACAATAGCATTGGGTAAAATAAATAAATAAATAAATAAATAACAGCTGTGTACTACTAACCTATTTCAGAAACAATAAGCTAATTTAAAGAAAAAAAACAAAGATGGAGGCCATTTAAACTAGTTTCTAAACCACAGTGTGCTGGGGGTCTTTAAAGAAAATGAACAGAGTACTTTGATCTTGTATATGACATTATTGACTTTGGTGGATATTAAAGTTCATTAATAAATTATATTGTACTAATATTTGATCCAGCATTATAGGCAGGATTGGAGGTATTTCTGATTCTAATATTGGAGCAACTCTATATGTTTTATTAGAACTTAAAGATTTAAACATTTCTAATAATAACAAAAACAAATCTACAGGAAAGAAAAAACAATAACTGCTAAATGTGTTTTTTCTTCTGCTTTGACATTTTGCTAATAATCTCCTGATAGCTTATACAGTATTTGTTGTGTGACTCATTAGAGCAGAGATGAATCACTCATTTAATGTATTTGACAGAGTGAAACCAGAGAAATGTGATTGCTCAGGTGTTTTTGTCAGAACGTCAACCCTGTCTTCTATCTCTCTTTTGGGAGTTCATTTGTTTCCATTAAGCCGGGTTGTGTTTGTTTTGTTTTGTTTTGTTTTGTTTTGTTTTGTTTTGTTTTGTTTTGTTTTGTTTTGTTTTGTTTTGTTTTGTTTTGTTTTGTTTTGTTTTGTTTTGTTTTGTTTTGTTTTGTTTTGTTTTGTTTTGTTTTTTGTTTTGTTTTTTGTTTTCCTTTGTTTTGTTTGTTTTGTTTTGTTTTGTTTTGTTTTGTTTTTGTTCTTTTTACATTTTTGTTTGTAAAATGTGTTTTTTATTATTTCAATCTGTTTTAGGAACAGGCTACATTCATTCCCCCAATAAAAAAAACATGTACATAGCAGGGGACCTTTTACTTTAAAATAATTTTTAAAAAATTATTTTATTTCAATCAGTTATTTATTAACTTTGGAGTACTTTTACATTTTTTTATTTTTATTATTTAATTTTATTTATTGATTTATTTTTACTTTGACAGATTGAGAGACATTTACACCATAAATTGATGCAAACTGAAGCATAAAAAGTCACCAGAATATTGGTAATTAAGTGTTTGGTGCTCAATATTTTGCTGGTGGAGGACCCTGAAACATGTGTCCCCACCATTATTGAAATAAAACCTGCGCCACTGATTGTCAATCAAGTATCAGAAAATTGTGGAAAAACACCTAACACAGTTTCCTGTAGCCCAATGTTACATCTTGCTCGTTTGTCTGACCACCAGTCCAAAATGCAAAAATATTCAGTTTGCAATCATAGAGAGCAAAGAAGACCCCCCCCAAATAATAATATTTGATATTAGGAAAATGTTTTGCAAAAGTTACTATAACAATAAATTGATTTTTTTCAGCTAAGTGTCAAAAAGTGTCCTTTTTTCAGAACGTTTATCAGAGCGTGCAGATAAAAAAGACTTTATGATGTACAGTCACTGTGTGCCCCCCTCTCTCTCTCGATCAAACCACGTCGATGTCACCGATGCCAGAGAGGATGAGTCACAGCTGAACAACAGGAGCTGCTGTACCATTGGTGGGCAGTGAAGTGTTGTGGGAGAGTGTCTAATAGGCCACCATCTGCTGCCAAGTCAAGCCGTCACCCAAGAGACAGCGCAGTGGGCGGAGCGGACCACTGACATACAGGAGTTTTAGGGGATTAGGTGCATGACAGAAGGTGGGAGCCTGCCAGGAGGTGACGCTGCAGTTAAACCGAGCTAAGTAAGAGGACGCACGTGCACACTCAAACAGATACCAGCTAGTTAGTCAGTAAAAGCTGGCCGCAAAACTCATCTAAAGTTCACAGATCTGAATACCTGCAGCTATAGGCATGGGGCGACATGAAAACCTCATGTCACAGTTATCCTGGTCAAAATAATAGCAATATTATCCTGCTGATCATCAAAATATGGTAAAATGGCGCTAAACACACTGCAATGACTGGACCCTTTTTGAAAAGATACAAATATTTTTTTTAGCCTGGTGGACGTCACAAGAATCCCAGCAAGCTTTGTGCATCGAATCAGGCGTATAGTGGGCATACATCATAAGAAAGTAACTCTAAACACAAAGCTTTTTACCTGTGTTTATTTTTGAAAAGAGACTGCATTTATTCAACAAGCTGAAACTGTACAATTCTTGTGAAAATTGCCGTAATTTTGAAAAAACACAAAGCATGTAACAATGGTAAAGTAATATGCCGTCCCTTAATGTTTGCGTTTTTTGAGGTTGGTGTGTATGGAGCCCCTTTTGGCATTTATTGTTGGTGGTCCAGCAAGAAACGATATTCACGATTATCCCGATTATCCCGATTATGGAAATTTCTGTTGTGTTTTTCAATGCAACTCATGATAAAATCATATATTGTTTATCTCTACCTGCAGCAAACCGGGCCTCCTTCTCCCCCTCCGTCAGACGGCAGTAGGAGCTGAAGTGTGCGGCTGGCGGGGGGTCTGTAGGTTTGGGCCAACCTTTCCACTCAATGAGGTGAGCGACCCGACCCTGAGCCAGGGAGGTGGGCTTCGTCACATGATCCCTCACTGCCTGAGAGATACCTGCACACAGAGAGGTCAAAGGTCAGACTCTGAAGATGTAACTCAAGACATTTAATCTTTTTCTTTAAAAAAAAATATATTTATATATATTTATTACACTTTTTTAAATATACAACACAGAACAAAACAGCTTGGATATGACATGACAAAATAAAATGAGCAGCTCATATAAAAAAAAAAGGGAATTATATCTACAACATAGAGGCAGCAAATAAATAAACAGATAGCAAGGTCGCATGAAAACTGATTTGCAGGACACTTACAGAGGCTGCCTAAGCTGATTTAATATGGATGAATATAAGATGACAGCATAGTCCCAATGTTCTTTAACCCTTTGAAACCTGAGCAAATTGTCTCGATTTCTTTCAAAAACACAGAAAGAAGGCAATGAGCAAATTCACAAGAAATGGCCCAAATAATGAGCAAGAAATTAGTAAAAAATGAGAAAATCGAAATCATCTGGAAATAAGCAAAAACAGTAATATTAAAAAAAGGACAAGGAAATTACCTTAAGAAAGTTAAAAAAAAAAAAAACAAACCCAACACACACACACACACACACACACACACACACACACACACACACATTCTCTACAATAATATGAAACATATTATTATAAGAATTATAAGCATTTTTTATAAGCGTTTTCTCAACATTTTTCCTCTTTCTTTTTGACATCATCATAACATAAATTCCATCCTCACAGCTAATTTTCATGTCACTTTCTTGTCACCTTTACATATATTTTTTTCAATTTTCCTGACATTACTTGCCAAGTTGCATATTGCCTTTTTGCCGTGTTTTCAACTCAAACCATTTTGAGGTTTCAGTGCTTTTGAAAGGCGTCTTAACGTAGCACAACAAAGCTGGTGTCCATCCGGATTGTAAAGGGTTAACAAAGGGTCCGAAACTTTGTAAAAAGCATGCAGCGATAGAATTATCCATGACTTTTTTGTTGGATCAGCATCCTTGATCCAAAAGAGTAAAATATTTTTTTCCTGCCAGCAAAGGTCAATAGATTGAAGGGCCTCTTGTGTTTGATGTTTAATCATTGAAAAAAAAAAGACTTTTAAAAAAAGCAAAGTTATTACCATTCAAGGAGGATCTGGCAAGCGCTGCAAACTCCTGGATGCCAACACCTTTCCTCGAGTCTGCCGGAGATTTTCCTGACTTTGGAATCATTTCACTCTCCTCGAATTTCACCTGCAAGACAGATTACATTTTTGTGTTGCACCAAATGAATGAAAGCAGCGAAAGCTCTGTTTTTTCCACATCTGTGTGTCACATCCAGCACTTGTCAGCTTATCTCCACAAAAAAGGAAATGTTTACTTTGTCAATATTTACACTGTGAAAAACATTCTAATAGCATCTCAATGAAAAGCTCAAAATCAAATATGAATCACAGGATAAACACACGGCTGCGGCTTCCTCGCCAAAATAAATGCGTCCTCCCAAACAGAGATCTAAAGTGCTTTTAAAAAAACCTACCTCTTCCTCTCTTTGTCTCTCCCTTCTCTCTCTGCTCCTGGATCTCACCCTCATCGTGAACATGCAGAGATGGTGTCACAGCGCAGAGAACCAGCACAAATAAAAGTCACAGCTTGGGTTTACTGGTTTAAACCACCGGGCAGACAAGCAAACAGCTATGCCCTACATTTACTGCACAGATGCTAAAGCCACAGTAAGCCGGTGAAACCGGTTAGAATGGTTGGGATTGAGGGAGGTGAGACAGCTGAGGGCAGCGGTGACCACGCGTCGGGGGCAAACATATGGCGTGTGACCAGCTCCAGTAAGCAGCTCCAGCCAGGCCTGCTCACCCCAAAGCTGCTGATCCCTATTAAAAGTGATATTGCTACCTAACTTTACTACACGTCTAAAACAAACACACATATGTCCAGTAGATGTAGTGGGTCACCTACATCTAGTAGGAATGTGATGTTTTTCAGGGCAGGTGAGTGTCTGAAGGAGCAGCAAACACAGCTCTGAGCACATGTGTGAGTTGACAGATATCTTTAAGCAGATTGGCTCCCAAAGCAGCTAAGAAAGAAGAAGTGGTTAGAGGCTTACGTTAAAGTCAGAAATGACAGTAAATGTGTGTCAGAGGCACAAAGACGGGCAGGGAACTGGAAGGCAGCGATATGTTGGTGCAAACAGCTCTTACAGCTCTGCAACTCTCCTCTGAGGCGAGCTTCTGCTGCAAAAAAACACACCTGAGAGCGCTGCGGACGTCATTCATGCTCAATACTGATAAACACGCCACATGTTGGACATGTGGCACTCTGCTCAGCTCCCCTCCTGAGTCTCACGCACATGGATTTCGGCACCTCTTAAATCATGTTGACAAAATAGACACACCTTATGGAAATCAGCTTTTACTCTGAGGTGCTGTGGGTTACATGGGGGTCATATGCCAGTTAGCAGCGTTTGTCATCACCTTACACACTGTATAAAAGCTTCCCTCCCCAACCTCTTAAGTTCGTGTCCTCTGGGACAGTGGTTTCCAACTGGTCCAGTCACTCAGTCATTATTTCAAGGTCCACACATTCGATAAATTACCGGCTATTAAATTTTATTTTACAAGATGTAAACAACACGTCGGCTAAGAACACAAAGACATAAAAGGTTTTGCAAGAATCAACAGACACTGCACTTCAAAATAAAAGCTCTGTGATGGAAATTCACTATACTTCAAAATTAAGTTTTTTTTACGAACTTGACACATTCACAAGTCACTTGCAGCCCATTCAGAATGGACCTGTGACCCACTTTAGGACCCTGACCCACCAGTTGAGAACCGTTACTCTATTCACTGATGATAGAGGGGGTGAACAAAAACGGGTGAGGCATTTTTTTTAAGCACTGCTGATTTTGTTTTTTATTTGGCTTATGGGAGAGACATTTATAATTTCAGAGCCCCAAAAGTGGGTTTTAAATATATGATTTCTAAAAAAAAAAAAAACACCTCCAAAATAACACCATTTATCATAGCCAGAAACTGTGAAATATGGTTATTTATGGTCGTGGGAGGGTCGTGCATTTTCTCCAGCCACTCATGAAGGCTCAAGGAAAAATATTTTTAGCACTGGGGAGGGTCTTGATATTAAAAAAAACCTATTGTCTTAGTCTTAAAAAAACGAAATAAAAATACAGTTCCTAAAAACAAAGTCATGTTTGATTTACTCTTAGATAAAGGTTTGGGGAAGAAACTAGGAAAAATTTGAGAAAAGTAAAAAAAATGTGTACAAAGATGTGTAATGTAACAATGTTTTCCTCTTTCCTCTCCTGGTTACCCAATGCAGAGGTCGCGAACCTCCGCTATAAAAAGTATGTAGGTCACATCCCCGTCATCTGGTTTAATGGTCTTCATTGAGCTGCTGATGCAGTAATCTGTTTTAGTCAACAGACAAACATTTAATCAACAACTATTTTAATAACTGGTTTGAGTCGTTTAAGGTCCGGTCTGTAAGATGTAGCAGGATATATTGGTAAAAAGTGAAATATAGTATAATTTCTTTAGTGTTTAATCACCTAAAAATAAGAATTGTTGTGATTTCGTTACTTTACAGTGAGACGTGTATATCTAAATAGGCGGCGGGTCCTCGTCTGCGGATATTATCATGTTGCACCGCTATCTTTCTGCAGTAGCCCAGAAAGGACAAACCAAACACTGGCTCTGGATAGGGCCATTTGCATTTTTGCATCGGCCACTGCCGTTAACAGCCCTGCTGCAACAAGCAATGACGGAAAACCAGGAGATGTTTTAGCAAAAAGTGCAATTTCTCTGTATTTGTTTATTTTTCTATATATTTTCTTTTTAATGAAGCCACATTAATGAAGTATTGATTTGTTGCTTGTCCCTCATGTTCTTGGGGTTATAGCGGAGGATGGGGTTAGATTTAAGTTGTATTTGTACACTGAATTGGTGTATTATTTCTGTTAATTAATATAAACATTTCAAGTCATACAGAAAGAAAAAGTAAAATTTCCAGTGTCACAAATATGATAATTTTCTGGTTTCTTTATTCGTCTATGACAGTAAACCAAATATCTTTGATTTGTGGACAAAACAAGACATTTGAGAACGTCACGGTGGATTTTGGGAAACACTGATCAACATTTTTTCACAACTAAATGATTAACCCTTTGAAACCTGGCTCAACAGTTTCTTGTGCTGCATCTAGATGCCTTTAACAGGCTATTCAACCCTTTGAAGCATGAGCAAATTGGTTTGGTTTCTTTCAAAAACGTGGGGGAAAGGTAATGATCAATGTCCCGTAAATTGCAAGAAATTGGTGAAAGGTGATGAAGAAAATGACCTAAAAATTAGTTTAAAAAAAGGGGGGAGAATTGTGACAAAGTCATCAAAAAAACTATGGAAAGATGGCCAATAAACTATACTTATAATCACTATAACTATTTGTTTAAAATCATGTAACAGAAAAACTGAACATATATATTTAAATTTTTAAAAACTTTTTAAGACCAATTTTTTGTTTTAATTTTTTACTATTCTTTTTTGCTTATTTTCTGGTAATTTTTAACTTTTTATTTATTTTTGTGTGTTCTTAAGTCGCTCGAGAAAAATAATTATATTATACTTACATACTCTTATTTAAGTAGCATTTCAAAATAGAGCATTTACTTGTATTAGTATATGTTAACAATGTGGTAGTAGTACTTTGACTTAAATAAAGGATACTTCACCACTGGTGCAGAGTGTAAAAAAACAGAACACTAAATATGAAACTGGTACTAAACTTGATTTTAGAGCTCCATCAGGAGACATTGTGCTGCAGCACTCAGCTTCAGGAATGCCTTCACATATCATCTGTGGTATTTTTAATTAAATAAGCTCTGTTGAGGATTATACTGTCAATTGCTGCATCCAAACTGATTAATGCACTGGTTTCAGCTGTAGAGATTTTTGTGGTATCTATCATTTTATATTGAATATTTTTGTGTTTTTCACTGTTGATTGAACAAAGACATTTGCAGACATCACAAAAAATCAGTATTTCCTAACCTTTATAGACTAAATTATTTATAGAAGAATAATTGTTTCCCTGATATTTGCCCCTTTTTCTTTTTCTTTTTTTAAACCAGTACACCTGCACATGATTTGGCCTCCCTGGAGCAGTTAATTGTATAATGTTTTGCTTTTAAAAACGTCAACATGCTGATTGCCAGCTGACAAATGCTGCTATTGGCATTCACCCTAATAACAACATGTGCAGCAGCAGCGTTTGCAAGTGTGATCGAGTTGCTTGATAAAGTCCCCTTTTTCATTAATTGTTTGGATTATTTTGTCCACCCCCTGCAGAGGCAGACAGATGTGTGCCTTTTTGACACGAACACGTCCAGCAGGATGATCGTCTGACATGCACACAGCCGCTGAGGTGACTTATAGGACCAACAAGTGGGATCGAGTTCAGCCAGTTTAACTGCAGCCAAACATCTTGGATCTGGATGGAGGGAGCTGCAGTGCTCGTGTGATGACTTGTTTTTTTCTCTAGAAATTCAAGCAACAGAAGCGACACGCTGACGGCTGAATAACACATCACCCCGCCATTGATGGGTGCAGGCCTGTAGCCTGCAATTATGGGGAAAATAACGCACGAGAGGCGCGGATGCAGCAGCGGGTCTCCTGGCAACCTCTGAAGTCTCCATCTGCATACCAATAGCTCCGTACCTGCATCGGATAAACATGCCAAGAGCTGCGTGCCCTTTCTTTGCACCTTCACGGCTCTAACGATGCTCATGCGCCTGTAATGATCCTCTCTCTCGCGGTACCTACCTGTAAGTCGGACCGCGGCGGCTCATGATAATGCGCTTAATTGTCTCCAATCCGATCAACAGATGATAGCGCGCGGTTTGTGCCCGTGCAGCAGCCTCTGCAGTGGATCATTAATGCCACTCAGCCGGCGGAAACATCTTCCTAACTCCAGCATCAGGTCTTCGGCACACACGCACCATTTGTTGCTCGGTATATGGGTTACATAGGCTGTCCAAATGTCGCCCGATGGCAAGCGTCATCAACGCAAGGCGGTGTCACATCCCATCTCCCCCTCCTCCTCCTCCTAATAAACCAAGATCAAGATACAGTAACCTGCAGCTTTGGCCCCCAAAAACACTGCAGCTCAATTTTTACTTAGTTGTCTCGCATTTATTTGGTAAACAGACTCAATATGACGCATGCAGGGTGCACGTGTGGTTTATGTGTGGAAATTTACTGCAGTGTGATATCAAGAAAACACTGTAAGGATCCAAAAATAATTTAAAACAGACTGCCATCATGCTTATATGAGTCTATGTGTCCAGTTATATAGTCAGCAATAGACTTAGAGATAAAAACATGCATAGTAATAAAGTCTTGATAAACTGGGTTAAAGGGGAGACAACTCCAGAAAGACCCACACTGTCTGTGTTGGTTTAATTAAACACCAGTTTTGGGAGTAGGTTACAGTAATGAAATTACAAATAAATGTAATTGTTATTAGTTACAGTTACTGAGAAAAAAAAATGTAATTAAATGACACTTATGAATCTAAATGTTGGTGATTAAAATGGGTTACATATGAAAACAAATATTTTTAGTACACAGTTTATATGTTAAATAAAACATCCATTCTGTTGCTTTACATCTTTTTGTCGTACAGGAATGCCCTCCTCCTCCAAAATTAATCAAATGTAATATGTTTCATTACTTTAATGAAGTAATTAAAATAGCTATGTAACTTATTAAATTAACAGGGTAAGTAGTAATCAGTAAACTATTACATTTCAAAGACACTTAGTTGTTTCAACACACAATGATGCTGTTATAGACAGAGATTAGGACATCTTATTATTGTTAAGTATTACAACTTATACTGACATATTCTAACTGATCCCAACTGTTTTGCCAGTGCCCCTAATAGGTAACACTGTTATTTTTGCTCCCAATTTTCACATTGAAAGATCTATTTTTATGCACTCACTAGATGTATTTCTCTCAATTTTTTGTCACAAATTGTTAAAATCCATTCTATTTGACAGGTTTGGCATATAAACTGCTGATTAAACAATTTCAACTAAGTAGTTTGATTGGCCGAGAGGCATTCAGCGAGTGCAGATATACAATACAGCAGCACTGGGACTTTTAACTGGGCCTATGTGTGCTTTACTCCGCTCAACACTGCTACATCTTTAAGTGTAAAATCATGAGTGATGTTAAAGTTATTAAAAACATGAAAACTTAAATTAGACCAAAAATTCATTATTATTTTACACTGAAAAATAAATGGATTAAAGTTCTATCAGCCTGCCTGCAGAAGGAACAGGAGTTTTCAACCTCTGCATACCTGGAAATTTTAGAATTTACTGGATAGATTTTATTTTTATTATTTATTTTATTAGATTGTATCAATTATGTTTATGTGAGGGAAACATCTCCATTGGTTGTGAATTGTGTTTTTTATTTTTTTTAGAACTCACATTTGGAAGTGATTAAGTGGAAAAGAACATGGCTTTTACCTTACAAATGTCATATTCCTAACAAAGTCAAAGAAGTTAATTTCAAAATTTTACACAGCTTTTTATTTTGTTTTGTTTTATTTTATTTTTGCTTCTTTATGTTTAAATTTCAAGTGTGAAATATAAATCGGTGTCCTCTGTTATTATAACACAGCTTTTTTCCCCAGCTTTATTTAACAAAAAATATGTACAAAACAAGTCAGACAATCAAGAACACAAACATACATGAGATCACTAAAAAAATAACATTCTACACAGAAGAAATAATAAATAAACATAATGTCAATACATAAACCAATACAAATATTTAAAGTATTATTTAAAAGCAAAAAAGGACATGTAACAGTAACAGGACAGGACAGTAACAACATAATACATTTTCACATTCACCAGATAAGTTTTTGTAATAATCTAAAAAAAAAAAACTGCAAAGTGTTGAATTAAATCCAATCAAGAAAAGACTGAAAGACGGGTGTAAACCTTAAATTTTTTGCTTGTGGATATATAATTTCCCCATTTAAAAAGATATATATATATTTGTTACTTGTATACTAATAATAGCCAACTATATATTTGTGGATATAATCAAAAGTGATGTTACAATTATTAAAACTATGACAGCTCATCAGTGTCAGTACGTTTCACAGCGCGTGTTTTCAGCAGGGCTCAGTGTGTGACATCAGCGCCCCCTCGTGCCTGACGGCGGTATGACGTCTCTGCTCCTGATTGGCTGAGCGGTTGTCAGGACTGTTTACAGGAAACATGGCCTCCCGGTCTGTTGGAGAGCTTCAGGAGATGGAAGGTGAGCCGAAATACAAAGATATAGCCGTGTCATGGTTGTATAATCTTTGTGAACCGGCATTTATTTAGACAAATGTGTCAAATTTTATCGGGGAACATCCGCCGGTTTGTTTTCCTCGTTTCTAACCACACCTTCATTCTTGGCTTGCTAGCTAACGGGCTAACAACAATCCTGGTTAGCAAGCGTTATTCAGCTAACGTTAACTCACATTGTCCTGCTAGTCAGCGTCTTGTTTTAGTTTATATAGCTGCGTTGTCTACTTCAACAGCCTAAAAGTGGATTTTATGTTTAACATGTGTCCAGTTTCAGCTCGTTAGCCTGTCTGCTGTGGTTCAATCAGCTACCCGGCCAGCTAACATGGCTAGTACTGATGGCCCTAATATGAGTAAGCTAACCTTAGCATGTTAGTTGTTTCTGATCTGTTAAGACTGGAAATACAAGTGATCAAAATCACAGCAACCCAAGTTAACCGATGTATTTAAGTAGTAGGTGATTGCTACACTTGTTTATTGTATGCTGAAACATGATCTGGTTAAAAGTCATGGTTTCTGGTGGTCAAACAGAAGCTGGATGCTCCTCATGACAGTTCCTGACTCCTTCAGTGGGTGGAGGTGGAGCAGGGCCGAGCCTTTGCATCACATTACATGTGCATCAGTTAAATATGTCACTGATACACAATCAGATAACAGCTCTGCGTCTGTGTGGTGAAACTAAGCTGCTCCTCTTCTGCTGACTGTAGTGGACCGAAGGGGTGAGTCTGAGGAGTCTGGTGATGATGAGACCAGAAGGAGGAGTATCAATGGAGACGTGGACCCCAATCAGCCTGCTGCCACAAGTAAATCATCACATCTCCAGCACAGTCACATAGAAGGGGACATGAGTCAGGCTGTCAGCTGTAATGCAGTGTCATCATGAATAATTAAGAGTGCGACACAGAGTGATGCAGTGGCCATAGTGGTTTATCTGATTAATTCTTGCTCTTGTTAAAGGTAAAGAAGAGTCTCCTGTTGACATGGACACCATAACCTTGGATCCAGAGGAAGAGGTGAAAGGATGGTCTAAAAACACTGCTGCCGTCTGGCTGTGGCAACTGTCACAAATTTGATCTGTTAATGGTTTTTAGTAAATTGTCTATCTCTAATGACAATTTTGTTGGATGATTAAAAAAACAAAGCCTTTAGCTGTCTTTGAGGAAGACACTCAGAGCATTAATGAAGTCACAAACAGCAGTTTGTTAGGTTAAGATTAGCGTTGCAGCAGTATATAATTAATGGTTATCATACAGTGTCATCTGTAGTAGTAAAAAAAAAATGCAAGTGGATGAAAAATCTTAACTTCGTTTTAGCTGTTTTTAAAAGGGAGAATATTTACACATAACAACATTTAAAAAATGATTCCACGTTTCAGTTAAAGTGATAAAACATTTTTTCAACTAAATGAAAAACCCTGTTTTCCTTTCTCATACCGTTGCAAACCCAGTTAAGATATAGTAGAAGAGTATGTTATATCATATTGTGTTTACTTGTGATTTAAACCTCTACCTGGGAGTGGAGACAAAGTTCTTTATTGCAACGTAATGTTATATGTGAAAAAATATGTTCTAACTATACATTTAGAAAGGATGTCTTCCTAATCTCTCTGTTGTCTTTCTAGGATGTTGATCTTGTTCATTGTCGTATTGGAAAAATTGAAGGATTGGAGGTGCTACAGAAGGCTAAAGTAAGTAACCTCAGTGTTTAGTTAATGGTGGATGGTGATCAGTGAATTGTGAAGTAATGGTAGCAGCACATTTTGCAAAATCTGGAGTAATTCCTTTATTTTTCCTTGCAAGAGAAACCAGACAGAATTTTTGTAGCAACCTTGTGTTGTTTTTTCTTTGTTAATAATTTCTAAGAGAAAAGAAGATGTGTTTAAAGTTTAAAATAAAAATACAGCTTTTGATTGTTTCCATTAATTGCTGTCTTTTGTGTATCTCTTTATATAGACACTCTCCTTACGACAGAATCTCATCAAAAAGATAGAAAACCTCGACAGTTTGAGCTCACTGCGGGAACTAGATCTTTATGACAATCAGATCCGCAAGCTGGAGAACCTGCACTGCCTCACAGAGATGGAGTAAGTCAAAACAAAAACGGACAAAAGTCAAGTTATTTATGGAAAATCCAGTTTCTACACACTTGTATCAAGTGGTTGTTGGGGCATTATCTCAAAAATAACTGATTACGATGAGCATGCTTGTTTGACTGATCAACAGGCAGCTCGACGTGTCCTTCAATCTGCTGCGGAAGGTGGAGGGTTTGGAGCAGATGACTCGGCTGAAGAAACTTTTTCTGCTTCACAACAAAATTAGCAGCATTGCTAACCTGGAACACCTCACGAACCTGGACATGTTGGAGCTGGGCTCTAATCGCATCCGGGTACGACATAAAGGGTGTCTAAGGCAGCGAGAAATGTTGTTCAAATTTATTTCAGTGCTACACTTAGAAAAACATAATTTATTAAAATGATGGTGTAAATGTTTTAAATTGTTGGACATTAGTGAAATATTTCTGAAGTCATTGCATTGTGTTTATTTGTGTCTCATTTTGTTGTTTTCACAGGTCATGGAGAACCTGGATACACTGTCATCTTTGCAAAGTTTGTTTCTTGGCACCAATAAAATAACTAAGCTTCAGAATCTGGAGGGTTTACACAATCTGACTGTTTTAAGCATTCAGGTAATTCACAAGTCTTTGTCAACGCACTGTGTGAAGGGAGTCAAATTGAGGTGCATTTATGGAAATATTGGTAAATAATTTTGTGTACTTTTAATTGCAGAGTAACCGCATCACTAAAATTGAGGGTCTACAGAATCTTGTCAACCTGAAAGAGCTCTATCTGAGCCACAATGGCATTGAGGTCATTGAGGGCTTGGAAAACAACGTGAGTTACAGAAATTCGACAAACTTTTTCTGAAAGGGCTGAATGTGCCGAACTGTCCATCATGTATATTTGGGCAAACTAAAACCAAAGTTAGTTCAGTACATTCAAACTCTTATTTGTTTTCCCTCGCAGAAAAAGCTCACAACCCTGGACATCGCAGCCAATCGAGTAAAGAAAATTGAAAACATCAGCCATCTGACGGACCTGCAGGAGTTCTGGGTATGAATAGTTTGTGTAGTTAAACTACAATATAATTTTATGGTGTTTTTTATTTTGTATTATGCAAATTGTTTAGGGCCACTATAGCCAAACCAATACAGCAGACATTTTAAATTGACAAAGCAGAAAAAATAATAATAACAATGAACTAAATATAACTAATAACACAAACAATGTCTCTGTTTCATGAAGTGTCAGTCATGCCAAAGCGAGCAGGAAATAGCAGAGTCCTGGACTGTCAGCTATCATCAGTTAAATAATTAGACCTGTATGTATCCTGCTATGACATATAAAAATGCAAATAATACCTTGATATATATATATATATATATATATATATATATATATATATATATATATATGTATAAATTGGTTACTAAAAAGTATTTAAGACTTAAAAATGGATGAACAACTACACCATAGTTCAAGTTTATTTTTAGCTTTAAAAAATCAATTGATAGATTTCTATTAGATTTTGAAAGTAACACAAGATTGATTGAAGAACGTGTCTATATGACAGTGCAGGTCCTCAAAACAACAATTATTTAGTCTGAAAAGGGAAAGTTTGCATGTTAATTCATCAGTTTCCTGTTTGCCGACTGACTCTTTTGCTGTTATACAGCACTCTACTTCCCTGTTTCAGCAAAAGTAAAGTTTTCTGACTTTTTAAAAGCTTCAAGGTTTCTTTCCCATTTGAAAAACTACGTTGTTTAGTTGAAATACAAATTCAACAGAAACACTTTACCTTGAATCCCCCTATTTGTGCTAAGAAGCGTTACCCTTCCCAGGTGTTTTATCTGTGCAGCCTTGGGATTTAAAATCTGATCGTAGATCTGTTTTTTCTTAACTTGTTTTTTTTTTTTAATATCCTTGGTACTTAACATACTGTTGAATGTATTATTAATGAAGATTGTACTGTTTTAAACACGTATCAAAAATGTAATGAAGTATTGATATCTTAAACAACCTTAGCACAGTCTAAAACTACATTTTAGTGTACAAACCTTAAGTAGTTTGTAAAGTCTTGTTAATTCTTTTTTATTTGTCTCTACAATCTCCAAGTTTGTGACTGAACTATCTGAGCAAAACGAAGTCTGTCATCTTATTGGCTTATTTGTCTTTCAATCTCTCTGCAGATGAATGATAACCAGATAGATAACTGGTCAGATCTCGATGAGTTGAAGAATGCCAAGTCTCTGGAGACGGTCTACCTTGAAAGAAACCCTCTACAGAAGGATCCACAGTACCGGCGAAAGATCATGCTGGCGCTGCCCAGCGTACGCCAGATCGACGCTACCTTCATCCGCTTCTAAACTGCAGTGTAAAAATTCACCTGCCGACTTCACAGTGTTCTCCCTCACCGCCCTGCCGGCCCAACTCACAGAACAAACTTCATTTTGAAACACATTGGCGCCACTGGATCATATAGTCACTCCGTACACAGAGACACATTCCAACATAAACTCTCACCCATCTCTCACTCAACATACATGTATGCATGTATGCACTCATTCACACCTTGATCTATGCTACTGTGTGGAAGCTTATGTATTTATTAAGCTGGATATGAACTGTGAAGGATTTTAAAAAAGTACCCTGCACCCATTTCCTCATTTTTCTTCTGCACTTATTTTTCTTTTATTGTTTTGCATGTTGGATACAGAATGGAGGCTCTTTCCTCAATCATTCAGTGCCAGTCAGGAAAATAAGATATCAGTCTTATTTATCACGTTGTTGAAGTTGCACTGCTATCATATGAGTGGAGAGGGTGGCATTCTTACTATTTGAAGCATTTTTATTATTCCTTATGGTTGGATAGGATGAGACTGTTCTCACGGGGTACACAGAGGGTAAAAGAATAACCGAACATCAAATATGAAGGGAAAGTCCGTAATAAAAAACAATTTACGTATCTTAATCTTCAGAATAGCTTCTCATTTGGTTTTCCCACATTTAAAAACTGTCCTGAATAAGATGCCAAACTTAACAGCCACAGAAACGTCTTAACACGAAGATGTGCACATTGTTGCGACAGACCAATATTCTGAAGCCCTGTTGGTCCAAAAAAGGTCCCAGTTTACCAAAAGCCCATTTTTCCGACAGCCTGTTATCCCCTAAACAAACACTCATTGCTCTGGAGTCCCTCCAGGCTTCTTCAAAAATACCTTCTGCAGTGAGAAAACTCACAGCCAGAAAAAATGTTTGCATTGTACATTTCTGTAAAACCACAGATGCATTATTGTGGTGATTGTGTGGCTAGATTTAGGCACAAAAACCACTTAATTATGGTTAGGAAAAGATCATCCTTTGGTTAAACACCCACCCTTGGTGGCATAAAAGCTTGGTGAAAAACACCTGGGTTTGGGGGCTGAAACGCCACTGAGAAACCTCGCAAGGGGTCTGTCAAAACACTTGTGATCAGTGTGGCTCACATGCTGCTGGGAACTGGAACTAGCTGCAGGGAGTGTGTATTTTCAGAAAAAACAGGACTTCAGAGCGAAAGGTGTTTGTTTTTAGGATAATGGGCTGTTGGAGAAATGGGCTTTCAGTACAATGGGACATTTTTCGCACTAACGGGGCTTTGTAATTTTTGGCTGTCATAATAATGGCAGGCACCACAGTGACACCATGCAGATTACAGTCAGTTCAGTGAACCTGCTCACTTCTGTCTTTTTAAGGAAAACAGCAGAAACTGCTGAATAATTTTAATAAACTGGTATCATTACTGATGAGGGGCAAATCCTGATGTCCAGCAGCCTTGTCTATGCCTTGTCTAGATATTTTACAGCTTATTTTCTGATTAATAGGAGTGACATCTGCAGTTAAAAAAAAAAAAAGCTCATGAGAATGTGAAAATAATTTAATGTGTCCATAAAGATGGTTTTGTAATCAGTGGTACGTCACTGATTACAGCTTTAGTTCTCTTTTTACTTTGGTAAAAACTGTCGATACATTTTATTTGATCTAATTACAGTTAAATGTGGATTTTTTTTTAAATGAATTTACTTAATAATGGCAGGACTGGTCTCATGTAAGTGTTGTTAACTAATGTAAGATAACGTACTTAATGCTGTTAACAATTTTTAAACATATTTTGAGGTTTAAAATTTTCAGATGTGTAAAGACACTCCAGTGACACATTCTGTAATATTTTTATTTGGCCTTCAGTGTCGCTTAAAAATAGATAATCCTGTGTATTTATGTTTGCCATAGGATTTCTTATATCAAGCACTAATACGAACAAACACCGAGGGACCGATTCTTATGCTCCTCTGTATATAATGCTTGAATGCACTTGATTTACTCCCGGGTTACAATTTAAAAAGTGATGCATCTTTTATATGAGGGTAATTTCCTTCCACCTCAGGACTAAAAGGTCACATTTGGATGCAGCACAGGCGCATCAGATTACAATGCACTGCTGAGTTTACATGGAGAGCGCTAAACTAAGTGCTTTCGGTGCAACATAAGATACTGACCATTATCACCTAATTCCTTTTATCTGGGTCCAAAGTACGCCCTCAAACTGTTAAAGAGGCCTGAGTTAATACTTTATCTCCCTTTTGTAGGCAAGAAAATAACAGCACCATATGCTGGTTTCTATTGTAGGTGTCTTTAGATGACAATTTGCTCTCTTTGAGAGGAACGGAGTCATCATAAATCAGATTATTTGTAGTGATTTTGACCATAAGTCGACTGTAGAGCATTTCTGAGCCCATTATCAGACTATCAGCAAAACTGAAGGACATTATACATTATTGAAATGAATGTTATTTTCTATTAGCTTTAACTATAATTACTTTAAAATTGGCCAGTGGGATTGCAAGTGTCACTTTGTGTATTTGTAAATACAGTTTGGACATCTCATGATGTAGAAAGTCAGTGCCATCACACCTTCCCTTTGTAAAGTTTTTTTTGTTTTGTTAATGCCAGGCAGCACAGCAGATTTGTGTGAGATACCGTAATTAAGATTACTTGACCTTGATTGGTCTCTGAATGAGAAATTGTTCAGATTACTCGTAGCCGATTGTTGTTAGAACTGAGTCTTCAGGTTCGGGACTTGGTTGATGCTGTTTTCAAACTGAATGTATTATGCAAACAATAAAATTACACTACTTAAGGAAAAAAATGTATGAAGTTTTAATTTAAATATTTGTCATGACTAAAATATTTCAATTTTGTAACTTCATGTCACCCCCTCTCTCTCCCAACAGTTCTCCCATCCACAATTGTCATTTCAGATATTCACTGCGTCATTGTTCTTTGGACAAATTCTGTCACTTTTGCTATTCATGTGTATTGGGCTTTTAAGTTTAGATATCCACAACATCATTTTAGATATTCAGAATGTTCATTCTGGATATCTGCAATTTAATTCTTACTGGGAAAAATGCCTATTTTAGATATCTACAATTGTTATTACTTTGTCTATATCTGAAATGTTCATTTTGACCAGGAAGAATTTAATTGCGGATATCTGTAATACATATCCAGTCTACCTATCAAATGTTAGAATGGCCACTTATACTTTTTAATGATTAATGATTAAGTTTTAGATTTCTTGAAACACAATTTCTATACGTAAGAGTGAATTACTGATATCTATAATTAACTTTCTGACTAGCGACAATGCAGTTTTGACCAGGAGGCTTGTCTTAACCATTTAAAAATTCGAACAATTTGGTTTGATTTCTTTTAGTAAACGGGAAGTAGGCAATAATCAACTATAGAAGAAATGACCCCAAAATTAGCATGAAATTAGTAATCAGTAGTGATTGATTGATTGAAACAGTACAAGAAGATTTCCCGAAAATTAGGGGGGGTAAAGATTTTTTTTAAGGACAATTTTAATAAAACAAAGAAAGGAACTTTGAAAAAGTTCATGAAAATATAATAACTCTGCAACATAATTTTATATATGTAATTATGATAAATGCAAATATAGTTTTCCTAGCTTTTCCATTTGCAATTTGTGGAGCATTTCTTACCATGTTGCTATTTGCCTCTTTCCTATGTTTTTGAAAGAAATTGTACTAATATGCTCAAAATTCAAAGGTTTAAGTTCCTGTAAAAGACATCTGAAAGCCGCACAAGATGTTGCTCCAGATTTTAAAGGGTCAAGCCAATATGTGCATTCAAAACCCTCCTTTGGTAAAAGTAAGAAGTATTATCGGTATGTTGTAGTTAAATTATCAAAGGTAAATTAACTCCTTTTGCAGTAAAATGCCCCCTGTGACTGCTGTAGTAGTATACACTCTGGTCCCAGTCTTAGTACAGTAATCTGTTAGCTGCTGGCTCATCGACCTCCATGTTGAGAGCCGTGTGCAGACAATCCCTGAACCACAAATGCTCTGAAAGTCATGTCGAGCTCCTTTGAAAACTGAAGGAGGCATACGGAAACTGCGTACAAATACATGAAAAACCCACAACTTTAAAAAAATAACTCACAAATATGCCACTAACGCCCCATTCATGTTCACTGAACTACATAACCCAGAATGCAGCACAATCCCTTGGTGACGTAGGGGGCCCGCGCCGCGCCAGGCGGAGGGAAAAGGACGGCGTAGCGCATGCGCCACATTTATGTTGTTGTTTGTGGCGGTAAGATGGCGGCGCTCGGAGACACCTCAGCTCCGGGGGTGAATGGGTTAATACAACAATTCACAGCAATAACAGGTAAAAATAACATTTTATTTTACGTTTAATCTATTAAGTAGGTTCTGGTCATCCAACAGGAATGGCTACCTTGTCAAACAAACCACGAAATTAGCGCGTGGACAAGAAAACGGACGTTAAGTCTTCCCCTGGCCCCTACGCTGTCAATGCTTTGCAGAGGGAAAAAGCACAGCCAGATATCTGCTTAACTCATGTGAAAGACACAGAAAAGGGACCATTTAACCATCCGATTTGAATATTATCCGCCACGGCCACTTCAAAACATCACATAGTATTTGTGGTGCTCGTTACAGACACTATCCCGCTAGCCCGGAGCTGATTTTCTGCTCGTTTTTTCCCATCGCATGTTGTTTGATAGTGGGGAATGGACGTCGGCTGAGCAACATTTCCCTTCTTCATCACCAGCCAGGCTTCATGTTGTGTTACTGCACGTTAGTCTTCACTCTGACGCCAAACCACACTCCGATAAGCTCGCTGTTTGTCTCCGACCACTCGTTCAGAGTTCCTCAATAGTTTATGTGTGCTTTAACACGATGGACAGTGTTTCAGTTTTAAGTTATTTAACGGAAAAGAGAGGAGACCCAGGGCTGCTGTTGGACTTGGAAAGTGAAACAGACATGCGCAGTACACGCAGAGAGATCAGTGCAGCCAAACGGTGCTGTTCACTTAGTAAGATAAAGTTAACCCTCCCATCTAATGTTATCTCACATGCAGAGCATTTTCATAGTTTTACTTATTGTGTCGGTTCATGATCTTTGGACATTTAAAGTAGATTCTGGCGTATTTGCAGACTGTTTGTAGCCTGCAAAATCACGTAGCGTAGTTGAGCAACATATGTGCTTACTATTTCCCAAAGCCTTTGTTTAAACCGGATGCATTTTTTTTCTGTCTTCAGACAGTTGGCTTTCATTCATTTCAGTACAGTGTTGCAGTCAACTTGCAAAGACTTGTTAGTAATGCAGCACAGGGAACAGCAACTCTGCCTTTATGAAGTTACACTGTTGTTGTAGGATGTTCACATTGGAATTGGAAAGCCTGTTTAAATTGTAAGTATGCATTGTCACAAGAAATTAACATGAATGAAAAATACTAGAGGCCCCCCAACAAGAAAGTAATCACACTTCCAAAAACTTGTTAGCAGTTTGTTTACGTAATATGTAGAAAACAGGTTAAAAAATGCGTATGGTACTCTAAATGTTGTTAGAGATAAAGTTCATGAAGTAATTGCTGAGTAGTGGAAAATTTATTCTTCTCTTACTCTTTTTCAGATTTTTAAGATTTCAGTTTGTTCTTTATGAGAATCGGTTCATTAAGTTTGTTATATAGGTTATCATTCATTTCAATTACTGTTATTTTGTTTTGTTTGTTTTACATGTTTAGAAAAGATATCAACCAAATCAATTAGATTAGTTTCAATATACGACTGAAGCTGCGGACATCAAATGATGACTGATGTTTTGTATGTAGTATGCCAACAGTATTACCTTGCGGCACACTTAAATGTTACTATATATTTTGCAGGCTACAGATTTACAGATGCATTATAGCTGTAGACATATGCCGATAAGTACCAAGAAATTGCAGCACAAAAATGACAAATATATAAATATACTTAAGTGTATGAATAATATATAGCTTGGTCACAATTCTTTAATAACCAAATTTCAGGATCTGTATAAAATATTTTTGAATAATGTTAAAAATTATTTGCGTCAGCACTTAAAAAAACCTTTCAAATATTGATATTATTTTGAAAATATGAAATATATTTGATCGTACTGTAGTCACAACACAGTAATACATATTGTCACAATACTGACATTTCTAATTTTGGCACAATATTTAGAAAACATTGACACTGAGGGCATTAAATGTTTTTTTTTAATTAAAAGATACATTTAACAAGGCTAAAACATGACAACAGTGAGATCAGCAGAATGAATGACTGTAATAAACATAAGCAATGAGAGAATGCGAGAAAGCGTGCTGGTAAAACAGGTATTTAAATGCCTTCAAATATTCAGAATCAATAGGTATTAATAAATGGATAATTTTAAAAACACAGTGAGATGACATGAAGTCCCCCTTTTAAATGCAAGTTAAAAAAAAAAAGATGATGCTTTGTAAAAGTAAAGTGTGCAGTAACCAACCTACAACATGCAAAAAGCTATATATTTCCTTTAATATGTTATTAAAATTCAAAACAGATATTTTACTGATGATAAACTATTTCAGGACTAACACTGATAGTGTGAGTTTTCACATGTATGTAGCTGTGTATCACAGTTTTATCCATAATGTTCTCTAAACATCACTATGCCTTTGTCGGATACTGTTTTAGGAGCCACAGAGAGTGTAGGAAAACATATGTTGGAAGCATGCAACAACAACCTGGAGATGGCAGTGACCATGTTTCTGGACGGAGGCGGGATTGCAGAGGAGCCCAGCACCAGCTCCAGTTCAGCAGCTTCAAGCAGCAGAGCTCCCCCTTCAGAGTAAACTCCTACTTTTACTTGTGTCAAATAAAAGTAAAATAAGGTCTTTACACTTTGCTATCTTAAAGATGCACTCTCTGATTTTTTTTTTATAGTGCTCCATAATTTCTCTCCTAGTTTGAGTTGTTGTTGGCAGTAAGCTGGAGCGAGAGTTTAGGGGCTCAGATTGATGCTGCTGCTGTGATTTGTGTTGCATCTTGGTTGTACAGCAAAATAAGAGAGTGTATCTTTAAAATTTGTGTGATACCAGATTGCTTTGCTTCTTAGAATAATACTGTTTATATTTCCTTGTGTCTCAGTGAAGTACGAGCACCCATTCCCCAGAAACAGGACATATTGGTGGAACCTGAACCGTTGTTTGGAGGTATTACACTCTTCTTATTCGACTTCAGACAAACTCAAATCTTTTTACTGGCTGTGTTGTTGCAGTCATCTGCTAAATGTGACATGTGATGTGTATGTTACACATGCAGTGCCAAAGCGAAGAAGACCTGCTCGATCAATATTTGATGGTTTCCGAGACTTCCAAACAGAAACAAGTGAGTACATTCAAGTTGTGCGAGCTTTAAAGAATCTGGTTGGTAGTGAATGTGGTAAAGCAGCCTGTCACTTTTCTCTCTGTCCCGACCTTTTTACTTTCTCTAATGACTAAGAATGTTTTTTCTTTTCCTAGTTCGTCAGGAACAGGAGCTGCGTAACGGTGGAACAGTGGATAAGAAACTGAGCACCCTGGCAGACCTTTTCCGTCCCCCCATTGAGCTCATGCACAAAGGCAGCTTTGAGACGGTGAGGAGTCTATCAATGGACATTTTAAACCGCACGTCTTTATTCACTGTGTGAACTTTCAGCAAAGTTTCAGATGGTGACTGTGTGGGTCACAGGTGGGAAACCTGGTGTGCCATGTACGGAAGGGCAGGTTGTCATTTTTAAAGCATGCATTCTTCCTCTCTGGATGAATATGCACTAACAGTATTCATGAAATCAGCCGGTATAGTGGTCAAATGCATGTGAAGGCATACTCTTGAAACAAGTGGTTATTTGAAAAGAAAAGAGCTGAAAATATTCAGTGCACAGCCGTACTTCTCCTCTGGGTGCCAGCTGGTGCCGGGTATATCCACGTGAAACAAAAGGATGTCAGAGCACTAGGATACTAGCATTGACACTATTTTATTGACAGCTTACATTAAAAAACGGAGAGTGGATCTGTTGAAGCAACATGCAGAACATTTAGTTTGCTTCTTTTTGTTTTTAATCTAAGCTGTCATTAAAACACTGTGTTTACTTAGTGTATTTAGTTTTTTGTCTCCCATCAAGCTGCAGCTTAACCCTCTGTGGTACACATTATGATGCCAGCTGGTGATAAAGTGTTTGTAATGTTTTTTTTTTGTTTTCATAAAATAGAATAAGTAAACATAATTTAAAGACAGTTCCAAAAATATATATTTTTTTGGTGTACACTTTTGGTTGCATTATCCTAAACCAACATTGTACCATAATGGTAAGAAATGAAAAAAAGGGAGTAATGTTGAAATCTTTTTTTCTTGAAATTTTATACCATACTGTATGGAAAATATTCAAAATGATTAAACATGTGGGTTAATTTGTAGAGATAAAGAGGAAATTATGATGAGAGTTATGCTATAAACCGAAGTACACAATACACAAAACTGTAATGGTGGAATTCCACAATGGTACAATGTCTCAAGGCAACATATGCATTTTAGAAAATTTCTGTCAATTAATTTTCAAATTTACTACATTAAACAATTAAAACGTAAACTTTACTCACCTATTATTGTTAATATATTTTTTTCTCCCTTGTTTTTAAAATGACAGAACAAGATACCATTTTTGTCGAGAGTTAATGGGGCTGAAAAAGGGACTCAAAATGACCTCCAGGGAGTCATATTACATTAGATATAGTGCTGCTTGCTTCCTCAGGGCCCTGACCTTTTTTTAAAGTGTTGCAGTGTAATTGATAATATGTTGTATGAGTGTAAACAGCAAAAAATGGGTATGTTACCTACAGTCACCAAGGTACCATAGAGGGTTAAAGGTATACTATGCAGGATTGTTAGTTTTTGTAAATCCACTCGCCAGTAATCCGATAGTAAAAGCAAACCCCAGATTTACTTTCGTTTTGCGTTTCGCCTCACTATGTATTTTTTTTCCCCCCCTGTACTGTGTCTCTTGGATACATGTGGCTTAAGGTCTGGAATTTGCTTTATAGTATATCCTTAACCACATATGCCTCTTTGGTCCTCACCCAAACTAAGTCCATCTCTTGTGCTTCCAGGCAAAAGACTGCGGACAACTAGAGAACAAGTGGCTGATGATCAACATTCAAAATGTTCAGGACTTTGCCTGCCAGTGCCTGAACAGGGATGTTTGGAGTAACGATGCAGTGAAGACCATCATCAGAGAGCACTTCATATTCTGGCAGGTATGTCGTTTCAAATCCCAGGGTCATCAGTGGTCTGTGATGTTTTCGTGTTTGTGCAAACTCTGCATTGACGTCTTTGCAAGAGTACAGCTGCTTAACTCTTTTGATGGAAAGGTCGAGTTGAACGCTGTTATTCCTGTGAGAAATTCATTTTGTCAGTGATGCAAAAACAAAGACCACTGGCAGTATTGATAGGTGAAGTTGTGAATAATTGTGTATGGCCAAAGTGTTTCAGGCACACAGTAGGTGGGTTTCCATTAACCCTCAAATTGTGCAAATTATGAATATAAAAAATGACTCTTGGAAATGTGTCAATTTTGAAAGTACTCCCAGTTATTCTAAAATAGCTTTTATAGGCAGCTCTTGTCAGTAGTAACTGGATCCCTGATGCAGCAGGCGCTACAAGAGGTGCTATTGCATCACATAACTCTTCAAAAGTTAAGCAGATCATGCAGAAGTTTTGAATCCACAATTCCTCTGTGAAATCGTGAACTATCACCTTCCAGAAATCCCTCATACGTGTCCGCTCCCACGTTGAAGAGGCTTGCCTTTCCATTATCACTCGCATAACACGCCTGCATCGCCTTGGATTGGAAATAATGATGGCTAGTGCGGTGGCTACAATAGAAATAAACCTGCTAATGTTTTGAGCCACCATCGCCATGCTTTGTGGAGTGTTATCGCAAGAGGAGAAGTCGCACAACATCACTCAATGGAGACGTAGTCATCTTGCAGTTTGAAAATTTGAAAATATCACTTAAGTTTTGCACAAATCTGTAATGGAAGCCCGCCTACAGATGCTGTTGTACTCACTTTTTGTTCTGCTGTAAAAAAAAAAAAAAAAGTCCCTTAATCAGCACATGAAATCTCACTTTGTCCTAAAGCCCAACACTCATAGTCTTAACATTTGCATTCATGATACTCAGTTGAGGTTAATATGCTGTGAACTTCATGTCTGTGTTGTGCATTTTCTCTCTTTACAGGTGTATCATGACAGTGAAGAGGGACAAAGATACATCCAGTTCTATAAGCTGAACAAGTTTCCCTATATTTCCATCCTTGATCCCCGCACAGGTGAGTGTTCATGGGAAGTTAGTCGCAGCATTATCTGCCGTAATCATTCCGATGCTTGATCTATGCTGATCGTTAATCCTCAATTTGAATGAGGGGATTTATTATATTAAATTTGTTAAAAAAACAAAAGACTGTATTCAGTTAATATAACTAGTCTGTTTTGTCAGCATACATACCTATAGGCAGCAAGTTAATACAATAACAGTATAAAATAATGATGGAATAATAATCGCATCCTTAGGCTTATCGCAACTTTATGCTATGACAGAAATGGAAAATTTCAAAATTAAATTGTTTACTTTTGTTGGGGGGCGGTTTAACACAAAATCCGAACAATTAGGTTCAGATGTTCAGTCTGGAAAACACTCACTTATTCTGCAAAGCACAAGGCTGTAACGTGGGAAACAAAATTTGAAATGTTTGTATCGCACAAGTCAGTTGCCACTGGAATCTAATTCTACAAATAGAATAATATAGAAATGCAAAATCAGAAAATAGCTGCATAGTAACTGAATGTTGATTTAGATTTATTCATCAATGTCATGGATGAAGATTCAAACTGTTAGATTAAGCACTATCTTTATTGACGCTGTTGGGGGTCTCTCCTTCATACATACCATTTAGAGGACAACACAACAGCATTGGAAGTAATTTAAAAGCATAATGGTGCATGGCTGAGCTCAAGATGCTTGTATGATTAAGTGATCAATGCACTGGATATACTTAGCCATGACGTTAACTGAACTGCATTGTCCATTGTGTAGCCATTTAAACAGCATATTACATTACAGTGAGCAGATGTCTCTTCCTCGCTGTTTAGAGTAGCTCTAACTCAGAGCATCTGAACACATCTGTTTTTGCTTCTGAAATGTTTAATTTATTTCCTTACTGACCTGTGCTGTTTAAAACATGATCACTTCAGGTCAAAAAATGGTGGAGTGGAATCAGCTGGACGTGACATCGTTTCTGGAGCAGACGACTGGATTCCTGGCAGAGCATGGGCAGCTCGATGGGCCATCCTGTCACGCACCCCCTGCCAAACGAGCTCGCTCTGTGGGTCCCTCATCTCATGTGTCACCTCTAATTCTAACTCTTTTTAGCGCTCTAATAAGAGCTTTCCTCTACTTCTCTCTCCGTTGGACTTCATTGTTTTCTTCCTTGCCCTCAAGGCTGCATTACATGTAAAAGATAACATTTTTGGGAACTTATTATACCATAGTTTCTGCATGAAATGTGAATATTTCCATCTGCTTGGTAGTTTGGACATTTTGCAAAATTTGAATGCATCTTATCCTTAAAAGCATCTTTAGTCACCCCTAAAGATTGTTACTTTATTGCCAATTTTGACTAATACACAGCCACTGCTAGTGTACAAAGATTTACCGATGTCTGTCTCTGCCCAGCTCTTTGATGTGTTTTTTTTACAGCTGCACACTTTGTTTTCTTTTCTAGGAGAGTCTTATTGATGCCAGTGAAGACAGTCAGCTGGAGGCAGCGATCCGAGCCTCCCTACAGGAGACCCACTACGAGTCCTCAAATGCTCCAGAAGCCCCCGATTCTCCTCGATCAGATGACGAATCAGACGCAGAGCCTTTCTCTGACAGCGAAGGTCCCATCTCTGTCGATGGCTCAGACAGCGAAACGCCAGCACCCCACGAAGAGAAAAGTTCTACCAGCAAACACACCCAGCTCCCTCCGGCCACTGCGGCCCAGCAACGTCTGCATCCTGATAGCTCTACTGCTTCTTATAGAAAGTCTCCATACAAAGAAAACAACCACAGTCACAAGAAAGAGGAGAGCAAAAAGAATCATTTGGAGCCCTCGGCTGCTCGTCATCCTCAGCCTGACGCTGATTCTGGAGGTAACCACTGTCCTCCAGCGGCCGAAAGTGCTGGACCCTCTAAGACTAGCTCCACCAAAACCTGTCACCTGGACTGTCCTGATGACAACGGTACATAAATGTGTCATTGGGAACCGTTATGATTATGGTTAAGGTATGGGGAGATATTTACCAGCATGTTTTTTGTTTTTTTCCACATAGGTCCTAAAGCCAGGTTGATGCTCCGTTACCCAGATGGACAGAGAGAGCAAATTTCCTTGTCTTCTCAAGCAAAACTTTTGGTGAGAACACAACACACTAACAATATTTAAAAAAAACAAACATTTTTGGTAATATGCTTCTTTGCTTTGTTGCCGAGTCAGATTTAAAGATTGATTTTGGACAGAGCAAGGTCAGCTCTTTCCTCATTTATCCAGTTTTTATGCAAAATTAAGCTAACTGGCTGCTGACTCCAGCTTCACATTCACTCAAATGTATCTATCCTGAAAGTGAATCAGGAATTGCAGTGGATTAATCAGTGAAGTGAGGGCGGCTATGAAGATTATGAAGAGTGGAAAGGCCGTTGGCCCAGATAACATACCTGGGGAGGCATGGAGATGTTTAGGAGAGATGGCAGTGCAATTTTTAACTAGATTTTTTAACACATGCAAGAAAGTGAGGGGGAGACCTGAAGAGAGGAAAAGAAGCATACTGGTACCGATTTTAAGGAACAAGGGTGATTAAAAAACATATGACAGAGTGCCCAGAGACAAGATCTGGTATTGGAAGTCAGGAGTAGCAGAGAGGTAGGGATGGGCGATGCAATATACTCAATGTATCATGGCTTTTCACAGAATAAATGACTATCGCGATCATTGATTATAAATTGTCACTTTTTTTTTTAAGCCACCTGCATTTTGGTTCTCTTGCTCTCTCCTGCAACTCTCTGCCTCTCATACAAACACATGCAGACATAGAGCAGGGTTTCTGCAGGGCTCCACTCACATTTTGGAGCAACTACTATTTATGTATTATCTGGAGAACTGTTAGTTTGTTTCCAGCTTACAGTGAACTTAATGAGTAGTTGTGACGGTAGTGTATGCAGGTGAGGCATGTATATTTGCAGCACTCCGAACGCCACTATTTAGTCACATTTTGCGACCACAGAGCACCAGTGTGGTGCAGCATCTGTTTAAGTTTCAGGTAACACTAACATCCAATTGTTGACTAGAAGCTTCAAGTGCACAGAATAAGAGATGAGCCAGGTCCTTCAAAATGAAATCACTATAGGTCCTTATTTAATTATAACAAGACATTTTAAATGTCATGATAAAAGAATTTTATTGTCTTACTCTCTTATAGCCTTATTTAAGAAATATTACAATAGTATTGTATTCAACTTTATTATATTATTATTATTATATATGACAGTAGCTACTTTATTTAACTTTATCGTAACTGCAGTTCATTCAATATTATTTTAGTAGTTAACATTATTTTAAAGGACATTTAAAATACCGCAATATATATTGTGTATCGCAATATAGCCTTAAAATATTGCAATATTATTTTAAAGTGATATCGTCCAGCCCTACAGAGACATGTGCAAACAATAGTGCAGGATGTGTATGAGGGTAGTGTGACAATGGTGAGGTGTGTGGTAGGAGTGACAGATGGGTTTAAGGTGGAGGTGGGATAATGTGAAGGATCTGCTCCGAGCCCCTTCTTGTTTCCATTGGTAATGGATAAGATCAGGCAGGAGTCTCAGTGGATTCTGATTTGTGCAGAGGATATTGTGATCGTCAAAGTAGGGAGCAGGTTGAGGAGAGCTGGAGAGAGAGGGGTGGGATTGAGGTGGTTCGGACAATAAGGAGACATGCTGGATATCGCAGAGGAAGGATGCTGAGTCATTGAGGCTGACTCAGCAACAGGAAATCATAAACTGCTCTGCACACGTCTTCAGAGGGACATGGTCAACCCCTGACATCCTGGATCAAGCTATTTCACTCGATGGGCAGACCTTGTTCAGAACCAACAGGACACATAGGACTCATTGTAGCTGGTGATTTTAATCAAACAAACACAAATCTGTCTTACCAAAATTCCACCAGCGTGTCCAGATCCCCAACCGAGGAAGAAATATCCTGGATCATGTGTACACAAATATTCCTGCCGGCTACAAAGCCCTCCAACATCCTCACTTTGACCTGTCAGATCATATTTCTCTGCTCCTTCTGCCGACATATTGCCAGCTGATAAAAAGCATCAAACCATCAGGTAAAACTGTTGAAGTGTGGACAGATGAAGCTACATCAGCACTATGGGATCGTTTTGAGTGCACAGACTGGCAAATGTTCAGAGATACTGCCACTCAGGTTAAAAACATCAGTCTTGAATAATATGCATCTTCAGTGACATCATATACCAACAAATGTGTGGATGATGTGGTGATCACAAAGACAATAAGAATATTCCCCAACCAGAGGGCCTGGATGAATGAGGTGAGGGCTCTTTTCAGAGCCAAAAAAGCTTGCTTTCCGTCAGGTGCGAAGGAGGCCTACATCACCGCCAGAGCAAGACTGAGAGCTGGCATCAAGGAGGCAAAGAGGAGACATTAGCTGAGACTGGGGAGAGACCTTAACAGCAGCAGCACTAAAGATATGTGGTAGACAAAATGTCACAGGCTACAAAAGCAGGAGCCCCCGCCATCATGTGAGAGGCCACGCTGCCGGACGAGCTGAGCACATTGTATGCTCACTTTGATGTCCTCAACAAAGACTCAGCTGTAAGGACTACTCCGCCTTCAGAGGACAGGCCACTCTCAGTGACCACAGCAGATGTAAGAAAAATCCTGCTGAGAGTGAACATAAATAAGGCTGCTCGTTCAGATAATATACCTGGCCGTGTACTAAAAACGTGCTGATCATATGGCTGGGCAGTTAATTGAAAAATAATCAAAACCGACATTCAGAACCTCTAACCGACGTAATCTTCCTTATGTCGGTTATTTTGTTTTGTTTTTTTAAATTCTGTTAATCGTTACCTCACTGGGGTTGCCAACCCTCACGCATCTGCGGTGTGTGTCTCACACTATGTTGGACTCTGTTGGGCTCTGTCTCACGGTTTCACGGCAGAGAGGCAAATCTCACGCTAAAACAGAAGTGTTTAACAATCATGTAATGCAGTGAATGACTTGGACTCTAGATTACAGTTGAGTATTTGACAACCGAGTCAAATACTCATGTGCTTCCACGGCGTTTCATTATCACTGATCAAACAGTTGATGGTCTGACCGCAGTGCAGCGAGAGACAGACAAACATGATGGAGCTTCTCCTCACAGCATCAAAGTGTCTGAATGAACAAACAGACAAATATTCAGCGGTGGAAAGTGACTTCTTTAGACTTCTACAGACTACTTTGTTTTAGCTCCAGGTTCTGTCAGACTTTGGATTATTTGGACTATTTAGAAACACCAGGACGCATCACTCCGTGTCTCATCCAGTTGCTTGTGCTGAGCTCTCATTATTACTACCAGGGGCAGCAGATGTAGTGTTTTGGGGGCCTGCCTTATTTTCAACCTTTCTCTAACTGGGAATGTTTGCAGGCTGTTGGCAGCTATAGAAGACGTAGGTCTACTAAAAAAAAATGCCACAAGTAAAGCGATGAATAGCAAAAGTTTGTTTAAGATGGAGCTTTTAATTCTTATATAATGCTGGATAGTTTGTTTAATAAATAATAATGCATCGTATGTTTATTACACTCCAACACTATGGTCAAATGAAACTATGTGAGTGAACTATGAGAGCAAAAAACCAACCCATCAGCTGATCAGTTAGTTGATGTTATAACTGACATTTTTATTTTCTCACTCTCAAAAGATTCTGTTCTTTCCTGCCTCAAGACAGCCATCATCATCGCTGTACCTAAAAAGTCTGCTGTATCTAGTCTTAATAACTACCGCCCTGTGGCTCTTACCTCCATCCTGATGAAGTGCTTTGAGAAACTGGTTCTCCAGCACATCAAAGACAACATCCCTGCCAGCCTGGACTCTCATTAGTATGCTTTCAGAACCAACAGATCCACAGAGGACGCCATATCTTCTGCTCTTCACTCAGTCTTCACTCACCTGGAGAATAAGAACAGCTACATCAGGATGCTGTTTGTTGACTTCAGCTCAGCATTCAACACGATCTCTCCCATGAACCTGATTGGAAAACTTAACACTCTGGGCTTCAGTACAACACTTTGCAACTAGATACTGGACTCCCTCACATGCAGACCCCAGAGACTTTGTATTGGCAGTCACACCTCCTCTACATTAGTGCTCAACACCGGAGCCCCCCAGGGCTGTGTGCTCAGCCCCCTCAAATTACACCCATGACTGTCTCCCAGACATCAGGAGAACTCTATTGTGAAGTATGCGGACGACACCACCATCATCGGCCGTATTATAAACAACGATGAGAGTTCATACCGGGAGGAAATCAGCAATCTTGCAGAGTGCTCAACCTACTGCTCAACGCCAGTAAAGCCAGGGAGCTGATTGTTGGTTTTAGAAAGAAGGAGGGGAAGACACACACCCCTGTCTACATCAGTGGAGCAGGTGAATTACCTTAGATTTACCATCACTGAGAACCTATCTTGGTCATCACACAACACCAGTCAGGTTGAAAAAGCACAGAAAAGGCTAATGGCAACAAAGGGGATAAGCACATTTCCCAAAATGTCAAACTAATGCTTTAAGTAAAATAATCACATGAATTTTGATTGTTAAGTAAAATGTCTCACCTCTGGTATCATCTTTCTCTCTCTCTCGTCAAGGCCCTGGTAAGACACGTCCAGTCGAAAGGTTACCCGAACGAACGCTTCGAACTTGTCACCAACTTTCCCAGAAGGAAGCTGGCCCACTTGGACTATGACATCACGCTGCAGGAGGCAGGCCTTTGTCCACAGGAGACTGTATTTGTGCAGGAGAGGAACTAGCCTTGTCAGAAACACTCACTTTTTGCTTGTGTATCTCTCTGGTAGACCTCACCCTTTCACCAATGATCTGGGACGGCCTCGATCCCATAACCTTCTGTCTTCTTGGAATTAGGCCCCGTTTTTGCCAAGACAACTCTTAGTGGATGGACATCTTTCACCGCCACTCCATTAGTCTGAATACTGACGTCTCTACTGACAGCCTAATCCCTTTGTAGTGCTCTACAATTGGCCAGTAAGGTGTTACAGATGTTGGCACTCTTTAATTTTATAATGCAATTTATTCTTTTCTGATGCAGGCTTCATTTTTTTTCTGAGGCTCATCAGGATAGAATATATATACACATATATATATATATATATATATATATATATATATATATATATATATATATATACACATATATATATTCTAATTCTATCATAAACAGATTCAAAAAAAGCCCAAATAGTGGATCAGGCACGAGGCACCAGGGACTTGTACAAAAAAGACTTTTACCTCCCAGAAAGGATTGTTAAATGTCAGAGTTTATTTTCTTGCTCTTCTTGTTATTTTCCGTACCTGGGGACAGGTAAAGGGAGGTTCATTCTTGTTTATTTTGACCCAGATTTGGTCTCTCACGCGGTCATTGTTTGAACAATTGTAATTATATGGAAGGCACTAAGAGAAAAGGTCCGGAAATTGCAAGTCAAGAAAAATGTGTCGGACATCTGTGAGGCACGTGTGTAGATCTGAGAGGATTTGGATTGAGCCGCACATTTTTACTCCAGTTTCTATTGGTTAAATTAGAGACTAGTAGATTGTTTTTGGATTTCAACTTTTGATACAGAAGGGAATGAATGAAGGGTGGTACATCTCATCAGTCGGACCGACACTGTACAGAGATGGCTTAGAGAGACTGATATTTAGCTGTAGTCATTGTTTCCTTTCTTTTTTATATGCTGCCAAGAAAATATGCTGATGTTGAAATATAATCACCAAAACCAAGAGATTCTGCTTGGTCTCTTTTGTCACATTTGAAATGAGGGCATGATGTGATAAATGTCAAAGGTTATACCCCCCACCCACCCCCCAAAAAATCAAAACAAACATAGAAGAAGCATCATAAAAAGGGAAAAGCAGCAGCTCTTGAGAATCAACTCCAAAAACTTAGAAAGTAAATGTGTCTTAATATTTAGAGATCGGCGGTGAAGCCCTAAAATAGTATCACAATATTTCAGAGTTATTTCTTCTTGACAGTATTCTTGATGATATGATAAAATACTGAAAAAAATATTATTAATTTCAAGAGCATACAATTGCAACAA
The DNA here is from genome assembly GCF_026936395.1 of Plectropomus leopardus. Classification (NCBI taxonomy): domain Eukaryota; kingdom Metazoa; phylum Chordata; class Actinopteri; order Perciformes; family Serranidae; genus Plectropomus; species Plectropomus leopardus. The sequence continues at coordinate 21,674,175 of NC_142187.1, read as the reverse complement.
AATAAGTGTTATATGTGCCGCCACAAATGTAACAATTTGCCTTTAAATACTCAGTTAAAATTTAACAAAAATGATCTCTCAACTCTTTTGTTTTTAAACAACAGTAACAAACTGATGCTAAATACAAAAAGCACCCTTGAATCCATAACTGAAACTCTAAATTTACATGTAGAGTCAAAAATATTGCCAATATCATAAGATTTTTTCTTATCATATTAAAAATTATTCTGGTATTATTGTGACAAATATGATATGGAACACCCCTTGTAATGATAATAATAAATATTAGTTAGTAGAACCTTTCAAAACAAAGTCACAAATTGCTATACAAAAAAAACCAAAGACATTTAAAACAATGATAATTAATCGAAAAACCTTAACACAATAAAACAGTAAAATAAACTAAAATTCAGGGGGAAAATTAGATAAAATATCAAGAGTCAATGATAAAAATAACGAGGAACAAGAAATGAAAATCAAAAAGATACTTACAGAATAAACAGCAGCTCCGACAGAATGAGGATGTGCTTTTTGATAAAGGTGTGTTTTCAGAGGAGACTGAAAAGACGCTCACTTTTAATTGGCCTCTTTAATCTTAATGAAGAATCAAATTGTTTTAGTAAGGCATTTTTAGCAACATTTTTTTTATTTTCTTGTTAGTTATGAGCTAGAGCATCATAAAAATGAGAGAAACACTTCATAGTTGAAGCCAACAGGATCTGGAGTGACGATGGCAGGAGCTCACGGCTGTATTACAGGGAGGACAGGTGGTGGCAGTAATGTGCCCTGAATAGGAGCATTTCTACAACAAATATGGTGAAGAAGAAGGCCGCTGTCCAGTGTAAATAATGAAGGTTTAAAAATATTAAAATGAGACTTTGCAAATGTTTTATCAAGAAGTACATGAATCAGCAGGCTTGCTCTTCCTTAAGGATGTTCTCAGTGACAACCTTTGAATATAAGCAAAAATGTTTGTTGCAGTTGGTCCTGGAGAACAGCTGTTTTCCTTTTTTTTAATTCAAATTTTCTGTGTATAATTTTTTTGTTTTCAACCAAGCACTCCAGGCCTTAAAGAGGAGATGATGTGTGCTGTCTTGTCAGTTTACTAATATCAGAACCAGCTACTGTATGTGGTAAAATATCAGCGTGAACCTGTTCAAATACATTTTTGATAACAGAAGTTCACAGGCCATTTAAACATTTTCAACTGTTTATTTAGATATGATGAATATAAGCTGAGATGTGACTATTGATAGTGATGCTAATAATTTAGATATAGCAGTAAGCCGCATCCTCGGGTTCAAGCCAACACAGTCTGGACCTCCATGGACCTTGAGGCTTTTTTGTAGAGCGCGTTGAGCTGCAATTGTATGGTGCTCCGATTGTAAAGTCGTGCACTCTAAAAGTAACATTTCTCCACATTAAGCTCTAAAACATCATTAAAAAGAGGTGTAAATTTTAAATTTAAAAGGTAAAACTTAAATTTTTCAAAGAAACTTCTAATCACATTTAGAGCAATACTTTCAAACTTTCAGAATTACTCTTTTGTGAAAAATATGTTAAAGATAATGTCACTGTCAAAAAAACCCGTTAACATTTAGATTTAATTTTAAACATTTTTATTTGACAGTGACATTATCTTGGGAAAGAATAAATCTGACAAAGTTTGTAAATATTGCTCAAAATGTGATTAAAAAGTCATATAAAAAATTCACACCTCTTTTTTATTATGTTTTAGAGCTAAATTTGGCGAAATCTTGCTGTTACTTTCAGAGTGCACGACTTTACAGTCAGCGCTCCACACACTTGTATGTCCAATTCCAAGACAGTCCGCCCTATTGTGGGTGAAGCGTGACCTTGCCAAAATTGCATTTTTGGGCCTTAATTATAGTGGCACAATCAGGTCAAATTGCATTTTTATGGAAATATATATATATATATATATATATATATATATATAATTTTTTTTTTTAAAGCAGCATTTCTACACAACTTCCAATTTCCCGTGTTTCTGCGATCGACTATCTCATTGGAATTTGCAAAAGCATCTCTGAAATGAAACAATAATAACTGATCAACACCAAAACATTAGTGTTTCAGCGCTTCTGACTTAAACCCCTAATTACAGGATAAATATTGAAAATCCACATTGAAAAAAATAGGAAGATGTAAATTGTGCTAAATTATTTAGAAACAAATTCAGTTCCCTATCTCTAGTTTTCACAGTATATCACTGTGATTCATACTGTATATCACATTTAGTCTTGATAAGACTGTATAAAAAATAAACAACTCATTGGTTAGCATCCTAAAATCATTTTTTTTCTGTCATATTCCCCTTTGAATGAGGGCCCCAGCTGATAATGCAAACAGTGTCTGTATGGGGCAACGGTCAGAGGTGAAAGAAAAGGATTCGCAGCTGCACAAACAGATGAGGACACTGACTCTGTGTCACTCTCCTCACTGTGTGGATACTACAGTGTGTGAAGGGCATGCCTTTACCTCATTTTTTGGACAAAAGGAGGGTGAGGGGATATGTGCTGGCTAAGGGCACTGCTGAACCCTGTTTCACTTTATCTTTTAAAGCAGAAATGCTGCGTTTGCCCTGATCAGCCGCCTCAGATACAGAGATATTTAGGTTGGTTTTTTATTTTTACATGATTCCATCTCCTAAGTCAAAATGTCATCTTTAAATCAGTGAACTATCAACATTACTTTGGAAAGTGAAACCTGTTTTGATGTTTTGCTGATTTTGGAGCTCTCAGGTCATAAAAACATTTCAAAATACAGCCAGAGAAATACCAACAAGCTAAAAAAATTAATTTTCCTGTAAAATTTGGATGTTGATGTTGACCCTTTGAAACCTGGAGTGACATCACTTTTCTTGTGCTGCTTTCAGCTGCCTTTCACAAGTATTTAGACCTTCGAACTCTGAACAAATTGGTGCAGTTTCTTTCAGAAACAAAGGGATAAAAGGCAATGAGCAACTTCATTAGAATTGTTCCACAAATTGTAAGAAATTAGTAGATTTAGAAAAATTTTACTAAGATAGGGAAACATCCAGGGGAAAACTATTTCATGTTTAAAATTATGCTACAGAATTTTAGAATTTTGAAACACTTTTTCCCCAGGTGATTTCCTTTTTTATTTATTTGTTTCTTTGTTTGACTGTTTATTAAACTTTTTTTTTTGCTAATTTTTGGATCATTTCTTCTTCAGTTGCTTATTGTCTTTTTCCGATGATTTTGAAAGAAATCAAGCCAGTTTGCTCAGATTTCAAAGGTTAAATGTTACATTTTTCTAGCAATAAACTGCATTATTATCACGTAAAACCTAAATTCACCCATCAGTCCTTCCAGGTGAATGAGGTAACTTGGATGGCAGACCTGATGACCGCCTTGTTTGAAGTTTTGTCTGTTACATCAGAGGGATGTTGACCCCAGTCATCCAAAGATCAGTCAGCTAGTTCTCAGAAGGAAATCAATGGAAGTTAATGTGTGATCGGTGAACCATGTGTGGGCCCAGTTTAAAGGGGCACTCCACTGATTTTACATACAAAGTCCAGTTGACTCGTCATAAGGAGTCATAGAGTTGTGTCATGTCTTCTGTGGCTCTGGAGGAGCTTTCTAATGTTTTATTATTTATTTTATTTAATTTTTTTTACAGAAATCTGCATCACAAACTGGAGGTATATAGTTTGAAAAAAGAGGGCATTTAAGAGGAGAGGGTCTAATAAAAGACACAAAAGCATCACAGAAAATATGGGATCCAGTGTTTCTGATCAGGATATTTCGGCCTCTGCCACATCAATTTTGATCCATCTTTTTCTTGTTAGTCCTCCCTTTATGTGCAAGACTGCATCACCGGAGTACCTCTGATAATGCAAAGACTGGAGCTGGCACTTTATAAAGCATCTGTAGATAGAAGATTTGAATCACAAGAACAGAAAGGATGAAGGATGAAGGACACAAGAAAGAAGGATGCAACGTCAAATAAAATATGATCAAACTCAAAATCAAACTCGAACTTCATAAAATGGTCAAAATTGGTTAATTATTTTGAGTGGCTGTGTTTACACAATGCCAGAGGAACTTTAAACTGTGGGTGCGTTGTTTTTTTCCACGAGAAAATAATTTTTGAAGCCTGAGTTGACTGCTTTGCGTGAGATTTGATCTTTTGCAGGTGAACTGTGGTGTTGTGGTGAACTAAATAGGCTATTTTGGCAAATGCACCTGAAGCTCTGATAATGAGCCAAAGCGATTGAGAAAACTAAATACAGCGTTTCCCAAACCTCTCCTCGAGTACTGCATGTCCTGCAAGTTCTAGATGTCTCTCTGCTGCAACAGCTGCATTAAATGATCAGCTCCTTATCAAGCAGCTTGAAGATTTGGATCAGCTGTGTTGGAGCAGAGAGGTCTAAAACATGCAGGAGGAGTACTTGAGCAGAAGTTTGGGAAACACTGCACTGATACAAAATGTTGAGAATACAGCAACATGACAAACCTGCCAAGCAAGGGCTGCCCACCAAAGACAACCCTGAGGACTGGAGTGTCTGTCCATAGGACCACTTTACTCTGAACTGCCCACCGAGCCGGGCTTTATGAAAGAATGACCAGAAAGGTACATTTTAGCCTTAAATGACAAGAGTACCTAATTTACCAGCTTTGGTGAGTGTCCCACACACCTTTTGACAAACTCCAAATGTGCTCTTGTTTATTTCTTTAAGTTTCCATTAGTCACAAAAACATGGAAAAAAAAGCTCCAGGTTGAAAAATGCTGATTTTTACTTTATCCCTTTGAAACCTGAGAAAATTGTTTTGAGTTCTTTGAGAAGCAACATGACCAAAACATGACCTAAAAGTTAACTAAAAAAAGGGAAAAAATACAAGATTTACAAGAATTACCTAAATATAAACTAAAAAAATGAAGAAAATAAAAACCTAGAAAATGAGCCCTGCTGAAAAATTATGATTTTTGGACATTCTTTTTCATTGATTTTTTTGGGATCATCTTCTAAAAATCCTCCCCTATTTTTAAAAACTATTGCTTACGTAAATTTTGTCACCTTTAATTGCTTGATCATTGCCTTTATTTCCCCAATTTTTTGAAGGACCTCAAACCAATTTGGGTCAAATAGCTTGTGAAAGGTGTATAAACGCAGCACAAGACAAGTGATGTCAATCCAGGTTTTAAAGGGTTAACTTTCGGACAGTATCTGAGTACTTTTTCCACAACTGCAAAAGCTCACAATTCCTGTCACTGTCAATAACATCCTAACATCACCAACATCTGGGACCAGCCGTGTCTGTATTTTGTGATTAACCAGCCAGATGTGTTTTTCTCAAAAAGTCCTTTCAAAGATGCAGATCAAGTGTGTCATCTTCATGTGTGGGCATGAAGATGAATCATCAGCAGCTCAGCATTATGTCACAACTCACTCCTGCACTTAGAATTGACTTTTACATCTTAGGGAAGCGCTAAATACAGCCTTCTCCTTCCTCTCAAATGTAGCAGCACATTTGCAGGCATTTGCTTATACGATGTACCAGAGCTGTAAACGCAAAGCTCACCATGAAAAAAAACAACATTGCATAACTTTTTATTTATGCTCTCGAGGCTCACACAGTCTATGTTGCAATGTCCAACCTATACCGCTTGTTAACCCCTTGCTCTGCAGGTTTCCAGGGAATAATCATTGATAATAAGCTTATCCGCTCTGATTTAGCACAGTCAGGGTGGCCTTGTGGACTGTAATCACTGGCAAACGCGCAGTCAGTCACAAGAGTCCCAGAGGTATGTCAGGAAGCCTGGTTTACTAAATTCTTCAGATAATATTGATCTTAAAGAAATATTAGTGGTTACTGATTAGTAGCAAATATTAATGTTTACTGTTACTGACGTATCTCAAGCACAAATCCTACTCATGTAATCAGGAACAATACATAGAATAACAACACTGATTTTTTAAACCCTTTGAAATTTTAGCAAATTGGTTTGATTTCTTTCAGAAACATGGGAAGAAGCGACTAAACAAGAAATTACCCCCCAAAAAATACTGAAAAATTAGCAATTAAAGAAAACCACAACAACAAAGGAAATGATCTGAAAAAAATACAAAAAAAAATAATATCATACATATATTTTAACAATTTAACAATTTCATATAGATAATGATGAATAATCATAAATAGAGGTTTGATAATAATCATACATGCAGCATTCTTTCCTCATTTAAAAAAAAAAACCTCTCTTCTAATCCCTCTTTTTAAAGACAAATTTTCAGGTCCTTTTGACATTTTACCCATTTCTTGCTTGTTGCCTTTTCTTCATGTTTTCAAAAGAAAGCAAACCCATCTGCTCAGATTTTAAAGGTTTAAATGCTTGTGAAAAGCATCTGAACGCAGCACAGGAAAGCAGATGTCGACCCAGATCTTTCAGTTATTATTATTCACTTCTTTCAAAACAGGTAATTTGCCAGCAGGCCTAATCTCCTCAGGCAAAGAATTCCAAAGGAGGCCGTGATGGCAAAAGCCCGGTCACCTGTAGTTATCCGCCCTGACCTCGGCAATACTAGTGAGGGTAGACCGGAGGATCATGACCCACAGTGTAGCGAGTCAGAAGCTCAGTTATGTAACTTGGGGCTAAACAATGTTGAGTCTTAAAAGTTAATGAAGAGCATCTTAAAATCAATTCTGAGGTTGACAGGCAGCCAATGGAGTGAGACGAGTGGTGATATGCAACCTATAGTAAAAACAAAAGCAGTGGTGGCAGTGTAAATTTGATAATTATTGCATTTGAATGATAATTTTGCTCTCTGTACGATCTATGATCAAATATTCCCCAATTGCCGTAATATACGATAATTTAACCACTGTGACACTTAAAATAAGTTTAGTTTAGTTTACACGTCTCATTTTAACTAATTTGCTGGCCCCTACATCTGTGTTTAGGCATCACTTCTCACATGATCTCCTAACAGCGTTTGGAGTCGGACATGATGACATGAACATGACCTGAACGTGATGACTCGTCACATTCTTCGAGCACTCAATGCTGTCATTTGTTTTGGTAAACGCTCAGCTGACAGCGCCATTTTGTGCTTGTGTGGTCGCGCTAGTGTTAAAAAGTCGATTACTTGTTTACTTAAGTTATAAATTTAATCTATTCGTTCTCATGATTGTGAGTAGTGTACAATAATTTTGAGCCTCTGGTACGATAGTCTAACATTGCAAATCTGGCAACACTGAGTGGTGCACAAAGTACACAACTCTATTACTTGAGTCAAAGTATAAATACTCTGCATGAAATATTACTCTAATATGAGTGAAAGTTGCTAAATCAAATTATTACTTGAATTACAGTACTGGATTAATTACTAATAAACATACTTTAGTATTCAAAGTACTTTTTAAAATCTCTTCTGAATGCACTGACTGACTGGTAGAACCTGTAGAATGATAAACTTGTTGAATATGACTGGTGATTTTTGTGGGTCATAAAGAAGTTTGTGCACGGTAAACCAAGCAGTTTAAGGACTTTTGTATTTTAGAAAGGATCATCTCCTGGAAAAACACAGCACACCCTGTATTTGGACTTAGGTGAGTTGCTTGAGCTGAATCATTATCAACAGTAAAAAAAAAAACACATCTGCACACTCAAATCCATGCAAAAATCATGTTTATGATGAAAGCTAGCATCATAACATGATTTTTGCATGAGTGTGCGGATGTTCTTTTTTCACTGTATTTTAGAAAAGAAAAAAAAATCATCTACTGACTTCAAATCAAATGTAACAAGTAACGAGAGCCAAAATTTAGTGGAGTGAAAGTAATTTCACCAGCAAGGATCACACCAAGATTGGATTGGTTGACCAGGTTTTAAGTATGTAGACAGGTAATTAGAGGTGTGCTCCTGCACCCAAACCTAAATTAATAACTTAACTTCATTTCCAAAAAATAATACTCAACTAAAGTACAGATACACAAAAACTGTACTTAAGTACAGTACTCAAGTAAATCTTGTCCCCACTCCTCACATGGCAAACACTGCAAAAGATCCCAAACACACCGGAAGGTAGGTTGAAAACTGGGGCAGAAATTAAATGCACAGATAATCTGGTGAAAAGGTAAATGCTGGCTGAGGGGCAGTAAAGACTGACGACTGTAAACAGAAACAGGTGCAATAGCAGGAGAGCGGTCATGTGATGAGCTACGGGAAAACACAGTACAACCAGTGCAATCAGTTTCACCCACTTTTGTTCCTCATCACTCCCAGCAGTGAATGAAATGAAGTATTGTTTTCAGCCTCTAACATGAAATGAGATACTTGTTTATCACTAAAGTCAACACATGCAGAATCTAGACTATGCAGGAAACTCAGTCAAAGGTTTACTGTCAGCAACATTTTGAACAAAGTTTCCTTGATCATTGTGTGTCATTTCATGAACACCTGATGGTTTGTACACTGAGCCTTTGGCAATAAAATGACTTAGGTCATACAAAAATGTGGCAAAATGTTTCCGTAAACTCTGTCAGGTTCATCTAAGGGGACAGGAAAAATGGTGATTTAGTCACTGTAGGTGGAGACTGAGGTCAGGGTTACGCAGTCTGCAATGATTCAGCATAAAGGGCATCTTGTGGAACATCATCTTCATGGGCACCTGATCAACATTCAACTGTCCAAATAAAATGTTGTGTAATATGCCGATTTCCCGCTTTTCAAACAATTTGATTTGGCTGGTGAAGGATTTTTCTGCCTTTAAATCAGATATTTCTTCTGTTTCTAGCCGCACCTGAGGACATCTTGAATTATTACAACTATAATGTTTATTGTGCAGTTAACAACAGCTTGATAAGGCATATCCATCAACATATGCTTTTTACCAGCTTCACTGTAAAAAAAAATGGGGGAAAAAGGCATCTGTGGTTGCCAGAATAATTATGTAAAAAACAATGAAGATATAAACAACTTTACAGGACAACCTGTAAATTTTGCAGTTTTAAGCTGTTGTAATTCAACTGTAAACCCGTTGTAATTGCAGCATTTTTACACCGTCCATCTGGAAGGCAAACATAAAATCTCTGCAATTCCATAGTCACCTTATGTTTAAAATCCCTCAAATTCTATTAAATTAATAATTAAAATCAGAATTATTTTTCTTTTAATTTCAAATAGCTGTTATGGACAGGCAAAATAACTTTTTTTATCAATGTCCTAATATTTATGCCCAAAAAATTTTGTTTGTTTCATTTTTTAAATGAACATCAACAGGAAAGTTCAAGTTTTAAGGAACATTCAAATGTAACTCAGTAAATTGAAATTTTTATCCTGCAACCGTGTATTTAATTAGGTGGAGGTGATAGAGCCCCTGAACTATTTCTTAGAGTGCTGACCAGTAATCTTACAAAAACCTGAATAGTTTTCCCTTTAGAAAATATCTCTTTTGAAATCTAACTCATTAAAGGTGTTGACTTAAAGGGACAGTTCACTCCAAACATCCAAAATTAATATTTTTCATCTTACCTTTAGAGCTATTTATCATTGTTTTAATACTACTTGCTGTCTTCTCTCCAATGTAATGGAATTACATTGGAGAGAACAGCAATGTCTCTTTCCAAAAATCATGATGCGATTTTTCTAAATAATCTACAGACTTTGTTGTGAGCAGTTACATGTAGGGACTATTTTCTTTCTAGACTATATGGGAATCTGTCTGTCTGTCTATCTGTCTATCTGTCTATCTATCTATCTATCTATCTATCTGTCTGTCTGTCTGTCTGTCTGTCTGTCTATACTATATTTGTAAGAAATTATGCCTCCACTTCCACAGAAGGGTGAATGACCCGCTTACATTTGTTTCCATCAGAAGAAAAAGACAAAAGCTTGTGGAAAATTGCAATTATTAAAACATTTTACTCAGAAAAGCTGCCTTGCGACCTACAAACTCGTCTTGTTGACAGAGTCAGTGTTGCCCAACACAAGAGCAAAGGTTCCTGTTGATTTCTAAATTAAACCAATATCACCTCCTTCTTTGTTCCCATCTACCATCACAAGGGGTCTTTGGTGTCCCAACTCTGGAAGATCCAAAATATATTGTAAAGATGTTAGCCTCTTTCTTTTCCTTCCCTCCTTTTTTCTTTCTTTTACTTAAGATAAGAAGCCTTTTAAGGAGCCAGTTTGAAATTTCTGGAATAAAGAGTCAAACTATAAATTGGAGAGTACACCCACTTCCTGCTCGATAACCCACCAATTTACCTACTAAAACACCTTATCAGTTACAGCATTGGTAATATTATGTAATAATAATAATATACTTATTATATATACTATAATAACACTTTCGCTGACATACTTAATTTTTGGTTCTTGCCATACATTTTGCATAAAATACTGCATTTACCAAAATACCAAGTATTTTCTTCAAATTGTTGCTACTTTCACTAATCAGAATACTTCTTCCATAATGCTGCTCGGAGCAACAGAGTGGATCTGCATTGAAAAGTAACACGTATTTCACAGTTTTCAGAGCAGAAATTCAATATAATGCCATCTCCTGATGAACTCTGAGTGCTTCAATCAATTCATCTTCAAACAATCAGTCACTTTTTTGTCCACAGTGGGCAAAATGAATTACAGTGGTGGAATGTAATGGTGTGCATTTACTCAAGTATTGCACTTACATACAAATTTGAGGTACTTGTACTTTACTTAAGTATTTTCTTTTCATGCCTCTTTGTACTTTTACTCCATTATAATTCAGAGGGACATATATATTTTCCTTTACTGCAGCTATCTGACAGCTTTAGTTACTTCACTAATTAAGATTTTTGCATTAAAAAACGTGATAGAAAATGATGTTTTGTTAGAAATGAATCTACCCAACAGTTTATACAAGAACAGCTGAAACAATTTGTTGATTAATCAATTATGATTGATTGACAGAAATATTGGCAAGTATTTTGATGAGCATTTAATAAATAATAATAATAATAATATTTTTTGTATTTACTTGATACCATTTTGAGTTCTTTTTCTGCATTGTCTTTTCATACTTTAAGTGCATTTTCCTGATTATAGTCACTTACTTTTCCTGAAGTAACATTTTTAATGCATGACTTTTACTTTTAATAAAGTATTTTCACAGTGTGGCATTAATACTTAAATATTCTAATATTGATTAAATACCACTAATAAAATAAGTTAAACTTCGAGTACAAATTGGCCTATAAAAGCAGGCATATTTACGTTTAGACTGAGTAAATGTTGATCTCTCTGGTCCTCTGAATGATTTCACACAGTTCAAACAATGGTTGAATAGTTTCAGAGTCTGTGACATTCCAGTATGTGGAAATGTCGGGTGTGCAATCTGTTTTCTTGCCATCCCGTGTACCAGCACACTAATGCACACGCGCGCCCACGCACGCACACATTAGGAAACCTGGGCAAACTTTTTTTCCGTGCTCACTCAGAGGTTTGCTATAAAAGCTCGAGCTGCCTGCAGGACTCTCTACTCTGCTGACCTGGACAACCCGCCGGCCAACATGCAGACTCTCCTCCTTGTGGCGCTGCTCGGGAGCTTCGGTAAAGACATCTGTTATTTTTTTTGCACAGACATTTTCAATCACCAAATGCTCAACATTATTATTAATCTATGTGCGTTTGCAGCCATCGTGTTCGCGACCCCCGCTACCAGGGTGAGGTGGTGCGTCAAGTCGGACAAAGAACATGACAAATGTGTGGCCCTCGCAGCCAAAGCTCCCGCTTTCTCCTGCGTGAAGAAAGCGAACACCATCGACTGCATCACTGCAATTAAGGTGAGGAGAGCAATGTTATCCACACATTCATTTGAGATGTGCTCCGTAAATAAAAACATAAAAACATATTTTTCATATCTACAGTTTGATTTATCCTATAGCAATGACTAATAAATGTGCGTTGCAATATTCTACTATTTTTAGTTATGATTTAATTAATGTTATTAGGCCTGTTATTGATGAAATGATGTTTGAACAGCACTAACTACTTAACACACTTTCATCATTAACAGTGCAACATATTCATGCTTTATACAGTATAAGTCTTATTCTGCAAAGTCAGTAATTATAGCTTTCAGGAAAAAGTAGCAAAGTGAAAATATTTTTCTTGCAAATTTAATGCAGATAAATGTTTAGTCCCTCAAAAATGTGCAGTACTTGAGTAAATGTTACTTAAACTGCCACAATGTGAAAATACTCTGAAGCAAATCTTGCAAGTAGGAGAGACCAGGGAAAATTTTATCTTTTTTAAGGTTTCGATGTCATCTCTCAAAAACCTTGTGAACTATTTAGATAAAATTTTGATGTAGGCAACTTGTATCTGTGTCATCAAATGTATTTACAACATATGTCAGAGTCACGATATTGTTTGAAACACTAGAAGTCATCAGTACTGTAGTACTTGTAACAACACATGTAATACCTTCATATAAATACCAAGAACCACAATTAACTTCTAAACATATAAATATAATTAAAACAATTTAACATCCATTGAACAATTAATTTCAGTTCCAGCATGATAAGTTATATACTTAAACCAAAATAAAAGCAAAACAAGACAACAGTACAACCAGTGCAATCAGTTTCACCCACTTTTGTTCCTCATCACTCCCAGCAGTGAATGAAATGAAGCATTGTTTTCAGCCTCTAACATGAAATGAGATACTTGTTTATCACTAAAGTCAACACATGCAGAATCTAGACTATGCAGGAAACTCAGTCAAGCGTTTACTGTCAGCAACATTTTGAACAAAGTTTCCTTGATCATAGTGTGTCATTTCATGAACACCTGATGGTTTGTACAAAACAAGACAACAGTTTGTCCACTGGGAAGCTAAGACGGATCGCCAATGAGCACGTACAGAGTTTCATGGATTTGTTTAAAATGTGTAAAATTGAATGGCTCCAACCAGATCTGAGTTTTAGTACTCGGCTACTATTACAAAGCAAAAATAAAAGTTTGAAAAATATTTTAAAGCCAATATAACATTATTATTTTGTAAAATATTGTAGAGCCAAAAGTATAATATTTACCCCTGAAATGTAGCTGAGTAGAGGTATAAAATGGCATTAAATTTATGCATTCATTAATAGTACACCCTTAATAAAAAAAGAAAAAGAAAGAAAGTAGCAGAGGACTTATATTTTTACAGAGTGTAAGACATTTACACCATTAGTTAATGTAGTAAAGGCAACTGGTGCAAAATTGCAAAATTCACCAGACTGCAGGAAATTAAGTGTTTCATACAAAACAAACAAAAAAAAGTTCAAATGAAATGTACACTCTTGTGCACTTAAAGAGAGAAATATGCAACTTTCCATCACTGCATTTAATTCCAACAGATTATGCATAAAAACATATATATTTGAGCTGCTGGAGAGATCAAACTCTACATTGCTCATTGGTAACAATTTATGTGTTTTTTTTTTCTTTAGGGTGGTGAGGCAGATGCCATCACTTTGGACGGAGGGGACATCTACACTGCTGGACTGAACAATTACAACCTGCAGCCCATCATTGCTGAGGACTACGGCCCCTGTAAGTTTACCATCATCTGCTGTCTTTACTGATTAAATTAGCTCAAGAAAGCATTTTCTAAGAGCCACATGTTTTAACATCTTGCTCTCGGATGTTCTGCATGCATCCAGCTTCAGACACCTGCTACTACGCTGTTGCTGTGGTGAAGAAGGGCACAAACTTTAAATTCAATGAGCTCAACGGGAAGAAAACCTGCCACACCGGTTTGGGGAAATCTGCAGGTTGGAACATCCCTGTAGGAACTCTGGTGTCGATGGGTTTGATCCAGTGGTCAGGCATTGAGGATAAACCTGTGGAGGAGGGTGAGTAAGAGCACAGTCATCAAATAAAAGATTGGTCACAGTGTCCAAGGTGTGCATCAGTTGTGTAAAATGTTGGAAAATCAAATATATTTCTGCTTTGGTCAGAGCTGCAGCTACTACTGAGGACACTCCTCTTGGTGGGAATTTTATTTTCTTTAAAGAATTTTAGACATCAGTAATGTGATATCTGTCAGTTAGATAAGAAGCCACAGCCAGTTAGTGTAGCTTAACATAAAGTCTGGAAACAGTGAGCTAGGGTTCCCATGAATTCTTAAAAAGTCTTTAAAGGCATTGAATTAATTTATTCAAAAATAAGGCCTTAATTAGTATTAAAATGTCTTAAATAAATCTAAAAGTCCTAAAAATGCTTAGACATGGGAAATGGGACTTTATGATTTTTCTTCTGAAGTTGCATTGTTCAAATGAAAAATCTTTTATTTATTTATTTATTATTACATTACATTATTGTTATTATCATTTATGCATTAACTGAGCCATTCATTAGCCGTAACCGCTTATCCTGTCATGGTTTGTAGGGGGTGCTGGAGCCTATTGCAGCTGTCATTGGGCAAGATAATATCACTATTATTATTATTTATTAAATGTAAAATTTGCTAAATTCCCCTCACCCAAAAAATCTGTTTAGTGTTACAAAAAATATTTAGGAAAAATTGTGATTGCTGTTAAACTGGTCATACATTTAATTCCATGTGGCATACGAAAAGTCTTAAAAAGTCTTAAATCTAATGTGCCTTAAGCTGTAGGAACCCCGGTGAGCTTAGTTCTAACCAAAGGTGACAAAATTAACCCACCTGCACATCTAAAGCTCACTACTTAAGATAAACTGAAGTGGAAAAACGTATAATTTCATAAAAAAAACAGGAATTTTAACGCCCAGCCAAGAAACAGTCTGGCACAAAACCTCTTGAACATAACCTTTTAAACCATAAATGTGATGTTTTTAAACCACGAAGCTTGAAGCTATACTCGGCAACTTAAATGCAAATAACTTTTTTTCATATTTACTGAAACTATCACTGTATTCTAAAAGAAATACATAAGACAAATAATTCTGGAAAGAAATTTGTGTTCCTCCTCCTCCTCCTACTGCCTCTAAAATGTACTGCATGAGTCAAAAATCAGAGCCGAGGAGTCTCTAACGCAGCTGTCAATCATGTCACTACTCCTGAACTGCAGTCAAAGTAGGCAGGGCTAATCAAATATGAATCCAGATTCAAATGTCATCAGAAACATTTTTTATTGTGCTGTTTAGCTGTAAAATAAGAACACAGGTCCAGCTGATGTTTTGTTTAAGCTCCACTGTTTCCAACATGCAGGCCGGATCGCAAACTGGTGGCAAAAAATTAAAGACAAAAGGTTTTGGAGTTGGTGTGTAAACATATTTGACACAAGTCATTTTTATTTTGTGCAACAATTGTAGATGAAAAATACAAACTTTGTGAGCAGTCCCAAAATCCTAAAATGTCAATCTCTTCCTTTGAATTAGTTGGATGATTTACAGGCTGATTTCAGCATTTTTATACTAAATATGTTTAAATTTCCCAACTTAAACTCTTTACATTACTTGAAGCATCATATTGGCAAAGAACTGTTGACTAAATAAAGTATTAAAAATGCTGAGACTTTCTTTATGGAGTTTGGACAAACTGTGTTAACAGTGTGTGTGGGAGAAACTGCAGGGACTGTGATATACAACTTCAGTATTTCAAAATCTCTGCAACGGCACTGCTTTTTGTTTTGCAGCGGTGAGTGAATACTTCCAGGCCAGCTGTGCCCCGGGGGCAACAAGGACCAGCAAACTGTGTCAGCTGTGCAAGGGAGACTGCTCCAGGTCCCACAATGAGCCTTACTATGACTACGGTGGAGCCTTCGAGTCAGTCTCAGTCTTTCTCTGATCTTTTTCAGCATTACTATGACTTTAACTACCATCCTATCCTCTATCTACCTCTGCACATTTATCTTCCAAATACGATAAGCTGTCATTGCTCAGTCTGTACTTTTATACTATTTTGATGAAATAGGCTCTACTGCTAGTGACAAACAAACCCCTGATGTTGATGCACCTGTGGATTTGTGTGTTTCTCAGTTGTCTGAAGGAGGATGCCGGAGAAGTAGCGTTTGTGAAGCATCTCACTGTACCTGGTCAGTATCACTGCATTATCTGTTCTAGTATGTATTGAATTATGGACATAAGGACATGTTTCAGTCTTAATCACATACTCAGACCCTCACCCTTGCTTTTACATGCCATTACTGATATATTTGTGGAATTTGCCCAATATGTTTCTGTGAACACAATACTCCTTTGTTAAGTCATAAGCATTGACTTAAGAAAAGAAAAAGACATAAATCATTGTTATGAAACACTTTCAGATTCTGAAAAGGCCAACTATGAGCTGCTGTGCAAGGATAACACCAGACGGCCTGTTGACGACTATAAAAACTGCCACCTGGCCAGAGTGCCAGCTCATGCTGTTGTCACCCGCAAGGATGCACAGCTGGCCGAATTAATCTGGACTAGCCTCAATGCAGTGCAGGTATGATGATACAAAACATTTGTACTGAACTGAGAGTGAGCAGTAAGACTGACTGCCTGATGAGAGAGAAGAGGGAGAAATACAGTGAATCATGAAAGGATTCATTTTAATAAGAAACTTGTGTTACAAAATACTTCAGTGCTTGCATAATAAGTTTCCTACTTCTTTCTTTTCAGGGCTTCGACCTCTTCTCCTCAGCTGCCTATGCACCTGCCAAAAACCTGATGTTCAAGGACTCGACAGTGAAGCTGGTGCGCCTGCCCGAAAACACAGATTCCTTCCTGTATTTGGGTGCTGAGTACATGAGCATCGTCCGTTCCCTTAAGAAAGGTACAGTAAACATGAGAAGATAAAACACACACATTAACGTACAAACAGCAGACACTGGCTCATGATTGTGCTTCACTTCACAGAGCCGACAGGCACCGCATCCACTGCCATTAAATGGTGCGCTGTGAGCAAAGCTGAGACGGATAAGTGTGATGTCTGGAGCATCAACAGTATCGCTGACGGCACCACTGCCATTGAATGCCAGAATGCCGCCACAGTTGAAGAGTGCTTGAAAAAGATTATGGTAAAACAACCCTGGATGAAAACTTTGAATCCGTCACAAGCTTGATATTTCTGCTCCCTTTTTGTGGGGTTTGTCTTAAAAAATCTCTGATGTCGATTATCCTGCAGCGTAAAGAGGCAGATGCAATGGCAGTGGATGGAGGACAGGTGTACACAGCTGGGAAGTGTGGTCTGGTTCCCGCTTTGGTGGAGCAGTATCAGGAAGGTATGAAACTTAAAAAGCACAGAGGCTGTCCGTTATGATCCTGTCATTTATTACACCTTTTCGGCATGAATAACATTTGAATCTCTGTCTCTCTCCACAGATCTGTGCAGCGCCTCTGGAGGTAGTATATGCAAAATTAAATGTTAAAATATTGATCACCACATTTAAAAACAAAACATATACACACCTAGTAATTTTCACTCATCTAGAACCATGACTTCAAGGAAGAAAAGTGTGTGATTTAGCTGTAATGCAAATTAGAGGACAACACACTTTGTTTATGTGTTCATTTCCGAATAATTGTTGGAGAGTATTCCTGGGAAGAGATATACAAATTGGTGCTAAATATAAAGAAACACTTAATTTTCTTGAAAGAGAATCTAATTAAATACTCTTTCATTAATCATTTATTGTTAGAAAATTAATTCTCTGTCTAAGTTGAGTTGTATGCTATGACAAACGTCCCTCAAGGTCATGCTAACAGGAATTGATAAATTGGAAGTATACCAAGTGAACACTGTCTATTTCCTGAAGTAACAAACTACATAGTTCTCTCCAGGAGACTTCGTGGAGATTATTTTTTAAATTACAGAGCTGTATATATGTGTATCCTACAGTTTGAAGATGAACTTTTAAATCAACTATGAATAATAATAATAATCTGGAGGATAGTTTTGATTCATCGACTGTACTTCCGCTCCTTGTAGCCCAAGCCTCCTCATACTATGCTGTCGCTGTGGTGAAGAAGGACTCAGGGGTGACCTGGGAAAACCTGCAGGGCAAAAGGTCTTGCCACACGGGCGTCGGCAGAACTGCTGGCTGGAACGTCCCCATGGGTCGAATCCACGCACAGACTGGTGACTGTGACTTCAGTAAGTGACTGTGGGCCTCGTTTCCTAAAATTAATGTTAAAAAAAAAACAACTACTAATTTGAAATTGCAGATAGCTTACGTTAAGACAGAACTGAAAGGCCGCCAGATTTTTTCGTATCAATATTATGAGGCAAATTTCTATTGAATGAACAGTATCTGCAAATTTGTGAAATGCTTGAGGATGGTAGGCTGTGAAAGGTGTTAGTGCATATGTGCAGATTTTCACTGCATTAGTGCACATTTTCGATTCACATGTTCAGGTTTTTTTGTGTGCTTTTCCTCATTTTTAGTGCTAGCTTGCATATTTTCATTGTGTATTTGCATGGTTTCAGTGTGAATGTGCAGATTTCCACTTCGAATGTGCACGTTTTCAATGTGTATGTGTATGTTTCAATACGTATGCAAACATTGTCAGCAAATATGTGCACATTTTCAATTTGTATGTGCATGATGTGTATGTGAAAATTTTTGGTGTATATGTGCAGGTACTTTACACTCCACTGAGTGTAACACTAAGACACTTTATCTACTCTTCTCTTCAGCTAAGTTCTTCAGTAGCGGCTGTGCCCCCGGATCAAACCCCGATTCTCCATTCTGTACACAGTGTGCCGGCAGTGGCAAAGCTGTGGGAGATGATTCCAAGTGCAAAGCCAGTGCTGACGAGCAGTACTACGGCTACGCTGGAGCCTTCAGGTACGGGGCCACAGCGCAGTTACTCGCTACATACAATTTTACATTCATTTATGTTTAAAGAACAGTTTGACATTTTGGGAAATACATCCATTTGCGTTCTCTCTGATAATTAGAAAAGATTGATATCTTCACAAGTTATGTTTTGCATGTCATTATAGATGTCTCGTTGAGAATGCCGGCGATGTTGCTTTCATCAAACACACAACTGTTGATGAAAACACTGGTGGTAAGCAACTGACACTGACCCATCTTCATCTCAACTACGAATGTGTTGTTTGTATAAAACTATGACATACTTTCTCTTCTCCTTGTCAAAGGCAAGAATGCAGCAGCGTGGGCTAGTGCTTTGAACGCTGATGACTACCAGCTGATCTGCCCTGGGAAGGGTCCAGTGCCCATCTCTGATTACGCCTCTTGTCACCTGGCTCTCGTGCCTGCCCATGCTGTGGTGACTCGTCCTGAGACTCGTAGTGAGGTTGTTCGCGTTCTCCTGCAACAACAGGTCAGTAATGATTTTTAGGGACATTTTTACTAAATTCTTTTGTAATTTTACATGCATTTAACTCACTTTCAACATATTTTTTTATCCTTTACCCCTGTTCATTACTGACCTTAATGCAGATGATTAACTTATATAATCATCTCACATCTTAAAAAAGGAATAAGTCTGTAAATCTCCATTTTATTTTTATTTACAGGTCAAGTTTGGACCCAGTGGCAGTGACACCTCATTCAGGATGTTCCAGTCAGATTCAGGAAAGAACCTCCTCTTCAAGGACTCCACTAAGTGCCTCCAGGAGGTTCCAGTTGGGCAAAACTATGAAGGGTTTTTGGGACCTGAGTACATGACTGCCATTAATTCACTCAGACAGTGCAGTGACACTACTCCAGGTTTGTACAACTGGTGGTCAAGTCAAGACTAATGGCAAAGACACATCAAACAGACATCAAAGATAAAGTGGCGACAAAATGAAAGTGTGCGTCGCCTCACGTCACCTGTGTCTTAGGCAAAAAAGTCGCATATAAACCCATCGGAAAAACTACATCAATGGCCGCCCAAAATGTGAATTCAGCACCTGCGAAAGGAATTAACTGCCCATACCAGAAGATGGCATTTATCTGTAACCGCCTTTCAAAAAGGAAAACCTCATTGGCTAAAAAAAATAATCTTACCAAAAGGTTTACAAAAGCACGGTGCTGGCTCATGCCCATAAATATTTAATTCAATTACCACTGAGGTGACGTTTCGAGCTACAGTCTGATAAAGAGCATGCAGCTCAAAACGGCAGCTTTGTGGTAATTGAATTAAATATTTATGAAAGCATAATCAAGTGAGCAGACTTTTTCTTCTCTAAAAAAATAATCATACCATATATAACAAGTTTGTTTAGACCTCACTCCCTCAAGATTTTAGATATTTGTTTATTTTCCCTTATTTGAGTTTCTCTTCTTGTGCACTGAGCTGAACTACCAATCTGAGTGATTTAATTCACCAACGGGGTCCGCCATCTCAGATTTAACATGCTGAATCAGTGAAAAAAAGCTGATAAGGGCCAATGAGGGCCAACAATGCGGTACACGCGGCAGCGACTACAACATTGATCAACGGCTGACTGTCAACTTGGTGTGTCAGGGCCTTTACAATACTAATTTATCAGATTAACTTTAAATTTGTATCTTTGTAGTCTAGAAACACCATAAAAATATGTCTGCTCTGCTTTCTCAAGTCTTATTTTTTTTCTTTTCCCAACAGATCTGGAGAAATCTTGCACTTTCCATTCCTGCCAGCAAAAAAACTAGTGGCAACGATGGACCATGTGGAGCCTCCTTCAGCCCTCAGTGATTCAAGCACCTTACCCACACTCAACCGCAAAATTGCTTTGTGTATTTTACTGCTGATCTTGTTGTAGACCTGTTTTGAGAAGTACAACAAACAAGCACATACATTCCACAGCTTACAAATCAACTATTCTGGGACCAATCATGTCCACATGTAGCTATTTCCATGCTGTTGAAAGATAATGTTACTTTGCCTGTTATTGGATCAACCATGTTTTGTTAACACGTGCCTGACTTTTCACAAATAAAGCCTTGTTAATGCTCTTTTCTGGTGATAGTATGGTTTCTTTTTAAAATAGTGTAATGTTTAGACATCAATCTGGAATATCACTAAAAGCACATAGAATGATAAGTAAAAGGTTTT
Source organism: Plectropomus leopardus (assembly GCF_026936395.1). Lineage (NCBI taxonomy): Eukaryota > Metazoa > Chordata > Actinopteri > Perciformes > Serranidae > Plectropomus > Plectropomus leopardus. Next base: position 21,653,193 of record NC_142187.1, on the reverse strand, counting down.
ACAAAAATGCCAGTCTTATTGAATTTGCTTCCAGTGCTAAAAACAGTTTGCGATGGTTTATTGACTGTAACTTTATCACGGTCTTGATAAACATTAACTGTGTCGGTTTGAGTGAGCCACAAATAATGTGGAACATTGTGCTTTTGGGGTATTCTGAAAAGTGTCCAAAAAGCTCCACATAATTAAAAATCTGCACAAAATCCTGAAGTGGAAATCTGGTTATTACAGACAAAAAATGCTTTATCACAAGGGGAGAGTTTACACAGTACATGGGCCCCATCTGACCATTTCTGTCAAAACTTAAGCAATAGACAAACACATTCTGGTTGACTGAAGCTGTTGGCATGGCCTAAAAACACTGCCAGGAGGCCTACAAAGTAAAAATGAACTTTGGGCTCTTGTCGACCTCCTGTTTGTGTTTCAACACAGATTTATTTAGAAATCATGTCAATTTTGAGACAGAGCCCCACCACAAAGTGTGCAGTCAGTGCAGGTAATAATGCAGGACACACCAGAAGACCTTTAACATTTCAGTTGATTCTCTTTTTTCATATTCTCAAACAAAATTTTATATATTAGCTTTTGCTAATTGATTAATCTTTTACGTCAGTTTCCAAGTAAAAATCAGAAACCTTTGATTGTTCCAGCTTGTTCTTGGATTTGAGGAGTCGCTGCTAGTCATAGTTAACTTAATATCTGTGTTAGTTACTGTTTATAGGAACTTCAAGTATATAGAATATGTAACCTTGGACCCAGAGAAACTAAAATGTTAAGCAGTTCATAAGGAGAATAATTATTACTATTTTGTGTCTTTATGTCTTTATGTGATTTGTGTTTGATTCTGTCTTTAAATAAACCATAAACTATATGGTAAACAAAAACATAAAGATGTCATGGGGCAGTTTACATGAACAAAGCCAGAGGACAATATTTATTCATACAAATACATCAAAGAGGGTGCGCAAATTAATTGTCGTAATAACCCCCTTGTTTTCTTGGGAGAAGATGGTAAATTCCAGATATTTTTCAAATTAAGGTCTTACGTAAAGGCTGTTCAATTAAGTAACCACATAGAGAACAGAGACAAAATCTAATATTTCTTTTATATTTCAGACTTTTATGATTTTATATTTTGTCCACCTCTGACCTTGCTTAAAACTTATTTCCAGGGTTATGGTATCCATATATGTATATATTTACACATATATATAGCACACTCACATGTAAAGCGCATTTTATTTATGAGAGGTGCTATAATAATAATAATAATAATAATAAACTTTATTACAGACTCAAGGTCCACATAAGAGCAAGACAATACATACAAAAGATATAAAAGACACATAGAAGTACCATACACAACATATTCACAATGCAATAAGATCACTTAAAAAAAAAAAAAAAAAAAATCCCCAACACAATATGTACAGATCACTTAAAAAACAATGAAAAAAGTCAATGACCACAGAGGAGACTACTATACCAATGCTTCCATATCCTGGACATATAGCGTGTAGTGCTCAATTTGATGCTTGTCAAAGCCATGATTATACAGTTCTCAGAGTTGTTCAGCCGACCTATAAATTTATACATCAAATTTCTCAATGAGGCTTGCAGTGTATTAAGACGCTATACAAATAAAGGTTATTATTATTATTCAGACATTTTCTGAAACAAATTACGCATTCCTCTGTTTTTTATCGCATTATAGTGAGGCAAAGGCCGATGAATTGATCCGAGCTCCTGTATCACATGACCAAGGAGACGGCATCAAAATTTAATTTTCCCGGAAGTTACCCATGCGACTTGGAGGCGCACCGGCTCCATAGAGCAGAAACATCGCATTATGGCCTCTCTGTGAGCCTCCTGATGCGACAGTTGTGTACATACCGAACCGGCAATCCGTCACCATCGACGCCTTGATCATGGACCTCCGGTCCAGAGGCTTTTTTCGGGGCCATCGGAATTGTCAATAGTACTCCCGAAGTACTATATTATTAGATTTTGAGCACTGTCACTTTTGCTTGACCGGGGATTTAAACCGAAGTGACAGTAACAGCACTCACCCCATCTGCCGGTCAGCTAGCTGCTAGCTCGCTAAGTCAATAGCCAAGAAGGGCATCACTTTTCTTTTGGAGTAAAGGACAAGGGAACTACAACATTTTCATTAAAAGAAGACTGGTCAGAGGCTGATTCCCAGAGTTATCATCTTACAACATATTCACTATTGATTACTGGTAAGAACAACCGGCGGTGGTGGAGCTAGCTTCAAGAACAGTTCGGCTTCATTTTTGTCAAAGGCACACAGGCTAGCAGGCTAGCGTTAGCTGGTTGAACAGGCCCTGCCGGCTGTCACACCGGCACAGCTAGCCTGCTAATCTCACCCAGAACATGTAAACCGATAACCTCAAATTAACCACGGTGTTTTAACGTTAGTTTAAAGGTAGGTACTTAATTTTTAGACATTTTTTTAGAGCTGCTAACCTGACACCCAGGCTCGTTCTCGTGGCTAATCTTCATATGGTTAATACCGATCGTTCACTGAGTCATGCTTTTAAGACGATTTTCACTATTTCAAAGCTAATTTCGCAATCTTAACGGTTTGACTGAAAATCTGAAATCGTGTAAGCATAATATTGGCTCAAGTTTAATGTCATGTTGTTGGTTTAATTCGCTGGCGGACCTCGCAGGGCCTGTAATTAAATACACCTCGTAGGACAGACAGGGCAGGGCTAAACCGCTAACCAACATTAGCTTAACTGTAACCTAATCGGTGTGTCAAGTGTTGCAACATTATTGCTAGGACCGGCTTATTTGCTGTTCTCGAGTTTCGATTACTTAACGTAATGTTCACAAGCACAGCAAAACCACCGGGACGAGCTGTGTGTACTTTAAGGTTAAATGTGGTTTCAGCCACGTAGCGTAACTAAGCAAAATGTCTATGATAGTGGGACACGTAACGTTAGCCGGCTGTTGGCTAACGATTTAACCTGCTTCGGCCGTTGTTAGCGGGCCAGTAAAATGTCTTTTCATCCTATGTCTCAGCTAAGACAAAATAGGAAGCTTTTCATAGTCTACTTGTCACATTTAATGTCGGTTCACAAGGCTGTTAGCCGTCCCTGCTGACAGATCCATATGGTAGCTTTGATGCCCTGTCCCAAAGAAGCATGGCATTAGCTAGCAGCTAATAGTTCCTGTGTCAGCAGGTGGATGGTGGATGACACGTCTGCTAGTGAGTGGTTTCCATCAGATTTGATTAATTCCCACAAGTATAACTTGTTCCACCACAGTGATTTGTCATGATGTGAAAACTGCAGTTGGTTTTGAAACGGATGCATTTGAGTGGATTATTTGCACATGTAGCTAGCACAACCAGGGGGCATTGAAGCCACTGTTCACACAGTAAATGAACTTTGACCTCAGGTATCCATTTTCTTAAATTCACTCAAAACCAAACCATTCCTGGTGATTTGATAGCAGGCACACATGAATTAGAGGTACAGTACCATGCAAAACTCATTACTCATTATCATATTTTGTAAATCTTACATTTGTCTGCCCAAGAACATTGAAGACACGCTAAATGGAAAGGGAGGTCACACTCAGGGTGGGAAATGAACTTTTTTTGTCCACCAGCCACTGTGGCTACTAGCAGATTCCAAAATCCACGAGCCACTCAATAGATTTCCATTGTTTTTGTGACTGGTAGATGAAGCAAATCTAGCAGCGGCTTGCATATTTTACCAGCATTTGGCTGGTGGCTGGTGCTAATTTCCAACCCTGCACTAAATACTCCAAACTTAAGCCCGTTCAAGTTGTTTTATCCTGAAATATTTGCATTTTTATTATTGTGTACATATTTTTTGTATGTTCTGGTAGTAATTTTAGAAAGAGACTACTGAGAAATAAATATAACCTTTATAACATTTCTAAAAACACAAAGTTTAAAGTGGCTCAAGACTTAAGCACAGTACTGTATCTCCAAGCTGCTACAAGTAATCTCTTATCTATTTGCTGTTTGCTTTTGACAAAGTCATGATCACTTAGATTATTTAAAAAGGGGCTTTGACAGTTAAAAAAAACCACAATCCTAATAGCCACTATTTCTACTCAAACAGGCAGTTTGGTGTGGAGGGTAAAACACACAAGTCCTTTGGTATATGTTTAGAGCAAGGAATTTGCAGACGAGGTTAACACTACTTGCTTATAAGACTGTGTGCATGAGCCGTGCTATAAGCAAGTGAGGGGTCGTGGGAGGTGGTGATGTTATCAAAGGCGAAACCACAGACACACCCTCTCTGCTTGATGAGATGATGCCACACTAAAAGTTCATGTCCTCATACAGTGTTTAGTGATATCTACCCTGTGTGGCTGCAAATATCACTTTTAATGAGGATCAGATTTGAACTAAAAGCAATTTACTCTCAATGTCTTTAACTAACACGTAGTTAATGCTTAATAGTTCATCTTTTTTTGTATTTCTTGCTCCTTTTTTTCCCTCAGAAAGGTTGGCAACACAAGGCCACCCTAATGCAGAACCATAAAAGAACGTGAAATGAACAAACCACCACAGCCTATAACGGGACCCACTTCTGTCCCAAACCCTGCCCCTTCCCCTGGATTGACACAGGTGAGAGAAACCAACCATGGAGAATCTGATTTTTTTTGGTAGATGAAAGTTAAGTAACGCCGATTTTTCCTCTGTGCTCTCCTCTCAAGGCTGCTTACGGTCCTGGACAACCCCCTTCTCTTGTTTTTGCTACCCCTCCACCTCCACAAATGAACTCTGCACCACAGCCAAGACAGGTATTGTTCACAGCATGTTTTCTTTTTCCTTATGCGGAGGTTTTTGCTTCCAGTGTCTTAATTGTGTGATATTTTGCCCCGTATGGGATCCCTCCCTTTCCTGCTCTTTGACAAAAACTTCTGACACGGCTTCTTCTGCTATAAGGCTTTGGCTAAATCTTTGTGCGTGTGTTGTGGCGTATTCGCCATGTTTCTCCTTGAATGTAAATCTTGACTTCTTTCCTCTCTTCTGCTGTCCTCCCAGTTTGCTGCAGGCCCCCGTACTTTACACCAACAGGTACTAACACCCCTCACTTTGCCTTACATCCCCTTTGTCTCCGTAGTGTAGTGCATGCTCTTGGTTCCACGTGTTGGAGAATTAGATGAGAACGCTGTATTTTTTTTTTTTACTTTTCCTAAGGTCCAATAACATAAAGTTCTACATCTCATCCTTGAAATCCACATTTCTGTGTTTGGAAATATTACCATTTTTGAAAGTTGTTGCAGGTTTGCTATGTTATAGCCGAGTTCACCCAGGCCATATTTATTCTTTTTTCACCTTGCACCTGCACATACCCACAGTTTTCTCCCCCCATACTTCTCTGCATTTGTAAGACATCTTCCCAAACATGTATTAAAAACAGCCTAGTAGTTTAATATTTAAGGGAAGTCATTTTAGTACCTGCAGCATTCTAACATTGTTTCACTGCCTGCATGCACCTGCAGCCCCTAAAGTGTTTCTTTAACCCGCAGGACTTGAGGGGATCTTACTTCTATGCAGACCTGTACAGAGTTGCATGTGTACAGCTATGGTTGTTTGAGCGTACTGTTCATGGCTGAGATATTTTTGCTGCTGCCTCTCATGCTCTTCCTTCTGACACCTTGTTATCTCAACCTTCCACATTGTCTCTTGTCCTCATTTTCACCTTAATCTCACTCCCTCTCTTGCTCTCTGCTCATGTGTTGCGCGGCTGAAGGGTGGATACAGAGCGTTACAGGTAACAGCTTTTCTCTTCGTCCCTCTCCCTCCCTCTCTTAACTTGGGCTAACCTCAGTGTTGCACGGAGACATATGACATTCAATACAATTTGAGCTCAGTGTAACCCAAGAGCTGAACTTTCTGCACACATTGGCAGTTGCTGTGAGTGCTTCCAGCTGAGATTAGGTGTGTGTGCGCGTGTCCAGTCTCACACACACACACACACACCTGATCTCAGCTGGAAGCACAGCACAGGGGTTAGGACCACCATGGTTAAAGACGGTTAAATGCGCATACACAGCAACAGGTTCGCTTGTGCTTTGATTCATCTTCCTTTCCATATTCTCCTTTATCTGTTCTTTAGAGTTATTATCAGAACCGACCGGCCATGGCCACCAGTGCTCCGAGGGTACAGACAAGTAGTGGCCCACGACCTGTCGGACCTACCCACGTCTACCCGCCCAATTCCCAGATGATGATGATTTCCCAGCAGCAGCTGTCTTTTGCAGGCTCCCCTCAGGGCTACTTCATCCCCCCTGGACAGGTTGGTTCACGTTCTGTTTGTTAAAAGAAAAAAAAGACACACATAACCGGTCTACACAACAACCTTCACACAAGATACTAAGTTTATGCTCGTCATATTACCGTAGTGGCCCTAATATAATACAATGCTTTTTTAAAGAAAAAGTGGAGGTCAAGGTTAAAGCTGTGGTAGCAGAAATCCAGAAAATGGAAAATAATGGCAGGAAGCTCTCCCTTCTGTGCCCTAAGCCTCTCCAACCAGAACGCGGCAGGCATGCAGACGCCTGATACTGTAACCAATTGTTTCTCATACGTTGGTATATTTTATCTCATTTCATCATAGAGCTACAGGGCAGAACATTATTTGGCACCTGTTTTGATCATCAAATAATTGTTATCCACTTTTTAAAGCAAAAAAAACAATCATTTGCTAATGTTATGCTATTAAAATTTAAGAATTTGATGCTTTTCTTTTGTCATACTTGATAAACTGAGCAGCTTTGGATTTTTGGACTGTTGGCTGGATAAAACACTGGGGCTGGGCACTGGGCTTTGGAAAGTTATACTGGGCATTTTATACTGTTTTCTGACATTTTACTGATACAATGATTAATCGAGAATATAATTGGCAGATTAATCAACAAATAAAATAGTGTTTAGTTTCAGCCCTAGCTGGGAGTCAGAGGACACAATAGGATTTGAGACTTTAGTTTTATTTATGTATTTATTTATTTTCCAGACTCTCGTTTTGATAAGTCTGTTTTCCGATTTTGGGTGGCTTTGCAATGTAGGCAGTTGTTGCCAATGCTGGAATAGCAACTTTTTCTGCAGGACTCTCTGCCACTGAATCGGGCTTTCACAGAAGAGATGTGCACTTGCATCTGCATTTGTAGAACAGCCAAGAAAACAAAAAATAAAACACGCTCTCTGACATAAACTGTGACTGGCCAAAGTCTCCCTTCGCAGTCTAGACTATCTAAAGCTTGAAAACAGATTCAAGAGGAGGTCCAGAAATCTATGCTTAAAATTAATCAATTAATTAATTATTATTACTTTTTCAGGATAATTATTATATTCACTATTATGTATAATAGTGAAACTGGCTACCACAGCTTTATCAAACAAATCTGTTCTCCCTAAGTAAAGGGAGTACCTGCTCCTACAGAATGAGCGGAAACTAAAATTGTTTAGGAAACTTATTTTAACCTACTGTAGTTTCTGACTGCTCATTAGCTTGTTTTGCTGGCATGGAGAAATTACATTCTTGGTGAGTGAAAATGAGTCAAATTTCCAATGAGACGGATCTGTCAAGCCGCCAAGAATTAACCGGTGTCACAGCATGTTACCGTAGAAAGCTGAAAAATGCTATCAGCCAGAGAAAATCATCCTGTCTGCTTCCAAGAGCCGAACAGGAAAGTGTGTGAGCGTGCGACTAATAGACACAATGAAGAAGTAGCTGCTTCTGAAAACAAAAAGCAAATGTTTATCTTCCCAGAAACGTGTGTTACAAAAAGGATCTTATCTTATTCACATTGATACAGTATGTTACCGTGGAGACGGCAGAGATTTTGAATGACGCTCTCCCAACTTAACTGTTGGGACTCTATTGTTGTTGCCTCTGACTCTGTATGTTGTCTCTGCAGTACCGGGCCCCATATATGCCTCCTACTCAGCAGTATCCTGTGACCAGCGGTACAGCAGGCTTCTATCCGGGAACGAGCCCTGCTGAATACCCAACTTATGGTAAGAGTTTTTAACCAAGACCGACAACAGCCAAGCACAACCATAAACACTGAGGATTATCAGTTAAAAGAGGTGAAACAGTTTAACAGATTTTTTTTAGCATATAACACTTTGCCGATAAGGTAACGCTGTTGTGGTTTTGCTTCGCTGGTCGGTGTGTTTAATGTCTCTCTGGGTCTAAATGCTGTGTGTAGTGAACTGCCAGTTGCATGTGGTCTGGCTTGATTCTGCTTCGGCCTGTGTTCTCTCTATCTGCAGTCTCACCTGACACTGCCTTACAGGTTCCATGAAATGACTTTAGGACAAGAATTTTGCTCTTTTGCAGGATGAATATCAGCATAAGGTGTTAGGGTGGGATTTAATGTAAGGAGGGTTATAATTTGAATATTAATGATAGTTCAAAAGAACAGAGACTCCAAGAATGGAAAGCAAACATTTGAGTATTGCACTTTTTGAAAATGCAACACATTTGTGACTTGCGTTACTGCTGCAAATGCTCATTTGCTCGCCTCTGGATTTATTAAAGACGCAAAGAACGCACAAAAAAACAGCAAAGTAATATGCAGCCAGGAACACAAGGTACATAAAAGCCGTTCATTTCATGGGACCTTTTTAACACCCTGCTTCCTCTGGATCCTCTCATTAACTCATTCTGCATCTGTCTCTTCCCGCCCTCTCTCCTTCTTTCCTCCCTTTCCCGTCCCTCACTCCCTTCCTCTCGTTTGCTGCGTTGGTTCAGAGCCCTCTCTTGCTGCGAGGGAGAGGCGGGGTGGTGGGGGGAGAGGGGGCGGCCGAGAAAACGGCCGTCTCTCTCTCCACGGTGCTCCTCTCACCTCCCAGCGCTACCCTGGTGAGTAGTGTGTGTGCTTGTGCGTTGGTCAGCAGGCTTTAGTGGCAAAAATCTCTGTGGCACTTCCTGTCTCTGATAGTGTTGCAAATGCGTTTTTCTTTTCTTTTGGTAACACACGTGTTTACTTTTATATGCAAAGTGCAAAGTGAAAACATGACGGTCATTTATACAACTCCATTGAATTGTATTATAGATATCTTGAAAGTGGATTTGAAACACTGAATATGACTGTGGTTCGTTTCATTTTCACCTTAGGCAAGATATGACACTACAATCAAACTAATGATATTTATCTAGATTTATGTGGAATACCAGTATTTAGACTCGCTTTTTGTACTTTACTGTACTTCAGACCAGTCAAGTTTTGATACAATATAATTTGAGAGTTTTAATGAAATACAAAGAAACAGGAACAAAGTCAAAAACAAACAACACAAAAAACTTCTCCACACAAATTATTCACTCTACAAGTGTCTCCATCATCAAGAGGTCAAGTTGTCCAACCACAACAACAGAGCAAGATGCTTATAACTTTGCGTTAAGGTTAATATGTCTTAGCCTAAGAACGCTTTCTGGCTTTCAGTAAAATTTCGGAATCAGAGCTCCTGCATCAGCAACAGAATCTCTGTTTACTCCTCACTACTTTCGTAATTATCTCTTTGGTTTTGCATATCCATATTAGTGATTTCAAACTTTGATTTTTTTTTTTTTTTTTTTTTTACATCAAAGGACAAAATGTGTTTTACAGTACCAAGTTTACCATGCTTACTTCAACAGCTCCTACTGGCAAACAAGCAGACAACAGAGACGAACCATTCTAGTGACAAATAGTTTGTGGAAAGATGGTTTCGTCCTGCTGGCAACAATGTAAAATACTTTCAACATTTCTAGTAGCTCTGGATGGATATCAATTTCAATGGTAGTGTCATATCTTGCCCGAGATGAAAAATAAACAAACGCAGTCATATTATTCAGAGTCTGATGCAATAAAAGAGCTTCCTAAATGATAATTGTACCATAAGAAAGTATACCTTTTATTCGTGCATTCTGTGTCGGTGCAGTTTATGCCCAACAGGTTGTAGACGGCAGTAAAAGCATAGTTGCCATTTCTATAAATGTTGTTGAAAAACTGAAATGTTCATTAAAAAAAATTGGGCTAGTTTTAGGTTCGACTTTTTTTGACATGCAAATCACCAAAACCTGTGCTGTTATCAGTTGCTCCAACAATATCCATGAACTCTGTGGAATAAACTGAAACCAAAAAGTCAGGATCCCTGTTAACATGTTGAGGTTGTTAGTTCAAAAGCCTGTGTTGTAACCCATTTCATAGTAATGTTTTTCAGAATGAATAAATTTAACATAATGTCCATCGTTTCATTCGCTCAATACAACTCGGCGTTGCTAAAGGGCACAACACATAAATCAGCCTTCACATAAGCCTTTATGTATATAATATGTACAAGTTTATATTTTGTTTATATTGTGATCCACACACCGCAAACAGGCTCTGTGTGGATTCATGTGGTGTGTTCCTACAGGAGTCTCCCCTCTGTTATTGCAGGAGGTTTATATTAAATATGAATAGGGTCTACACCCACAAACCACCTTGCAGGGTTTTCAGGAAAACACAGCAAATAAAGACATTTTTGGTCACAACTACATGAAAAAAAAAACAACTTGTGAATCCCAGATGGACGGTTATTCTAGTATGAAGCTGCATCTGTCGGTTCAGTATTATTTTCTTATATTTGTTTTGTTTCCTCTCGCTGTTACAGCAGGAGCATACTATCCAGCTCAGCCGCAGTACTCTCCGTCTGTCCAGCCGGCGCCGGTCATGATCAACCCCGCCCAGCAACAGCAGCAAGCCCCGGCTCCTCAGCAACCACCGGCACAGTCACAAGGGCCACCAAAGAGGGAACGCAAACCGGTAGTGTGTCACAACAAAAGGGCAGCGCACCTCTTGTCTGAGGTCAAAAAAAATGAATGGACTGAAAGTGTATTGTCTGTTCACTGTGGAACTTTCTCTTTTACCTGAAAATAACAACAGTATTTATCATGATGGGTGGCAGCTACAGATCAGCAGAGACAGCACCATTACGTGCTGTCTGTGTTTGATACATGTTTTGTGTGCAGTTGAACCAATATTTGCTCGTTCTTCTTATAGATAAGGATACGAGACCCCAACCAGGGCGGGCGTGATATCACAGAGGAGATCATGTCAGGTGGAAGGTCCACCACCACACCGACTCCCCCACAGGTGAGACATATTTTAGACTAGCTTTTATTGACTTGTTTGAACTCTGATCTGAAACAAGCATGGTACATGGTTCAAAACAGAACTGTTTTATTTTGTTTTTATTTTTTTATTTTAAGTCCTGAGTACAAATAATGACTCATTTTTGTGTTTATCTGAAATAAAGGTTTAGTTTTTCTTATTTTAGAAAACTATTGCTGTCAGCTAGTCTGTACTGACCTAAGATAGTGTGTATGTATGTAAAATGAAATAAAGTAGAGTAATGGACAGTGCCAACTGTGGAACTTGAGTTGTTAGATAAGATATCTGTAATTTTGACTTAATTTTTTTCTACTTTAGTAGTTGGCTTATTTGACAATGTTGTAATTTTCCCAAAAGTGAAAGAAAATGTACTATTTACATCTTATACACTTTAAATACACAAACAAGTATTGATTAAAAAAAATGCACACCTTGAGCAGATCGTTTCTGCACTCATTTTGAAGAAAAGAAATGACATTTGGTGTGTTTGTGTGTGAACAAAGAGGCACATTGTTGAAGAAAACAAAGCACAGCTCAGAATTTCTTCACGCATCAGCTCCCAACTAATTTTTTTTCCTCGGGGTAATTGTATGTTTTCATACCTCTGTGCCGACATGGTATTATCAGCACAGCACTGATATAGCACAGAGTTTCACAGAATGAAGCAGAAGCAAATGCACTCAAATATGCACTGACGTTGTTGAAATGTTATTTTAGGAACTTGCAAGTTCATTGCCAGCTGGGTTTGGGAAGACATTAGAAACACTTAAATAAAATGAAATACATTTGAACAGCAGGACACACTGAAGTCTTCAGTATGACCATAGAGTTTAATCAATAAACCAGATAAGTCTCAACTAAAAGTGAAAATAATTTCATAAAGATAGCGATGCAGGGATGTTGTGATGACTTACACTAAACTCATGGATGTAAATCATAAATCATAAATCTGTGCATTTTTAGATCTTAAAAACACTAAATACTTTTTTTTTTTCTGCAGGTCTCCTCTGCAGATTTAAGTCCTGCACAGACCAACGGTGAAGTTACACAGCCGGCCACGACAGTGACCAAAGGAGGTGAGTACATTCTCTGTTTAACTGGTAACCAACAATAAGAATTTGGACGGATTAATATGGTCAATTTGAAAAATACCTAATAAATATAATATATTGGCACTGTTTGGGGAAGATGATGAAACCGTGCAGTCAGTGACATGATGTTGCTGTCTGTTACAAACTGTCTGTTGCACAACACAGTCAGTTCAACATCTTCCGAGTTAGCACAAGCTAACACAGCAGCGATTAACATCAAACAACGAGCTGTTAAGCAGTACGAACAAACTCGCAATGAAACAGCTTAACTCTTTAAACCTGTTGGGTAACGTTAGCCTTGTGATGCTACCAGTGAGCCGTGTCACTGTGTGCGGGGTGGGCGGACTCAGCGGCTCCAGTGCGGAGCTGACACTCTTGCAGCAGTTTTCTTGTGCTGTGTTCAGATGCCTTTCACAACCACTACAGCCTATGAAAACTGAGAACATTTGTTTGATTTCTTTTAAAAATTTGGGGGGGGCAAAAAGGCAATGAGCAACTTGGCAAGAGATGGCTCCGGCAACTGCAATTGTTTTTTTTATTTTAAAAATTGTAAAGAAAACAATTTTTATAAGCCTAATAAAAATATAGATATTTAAAATTCTCTTACAGAAATATGTATGTGAGTGTACATTAGCCCTTTTTTCAGATAATGTATTTGTTTTTGTTTTATTTACTTTTTTAATTTTTTTGTAATTTTCAGGTCATTTACTTGTAATTCTTTAGAATAAATTTCTCGCAAATTGTGAGTAATTTCTTGTCAAGATGCTCATTGCCTTCTCCCAGGCCGACTTTCACAGGTTTCAAAGGGTTAACAGTCAGTGATTGGTTAACGAGGATCGGCTATCTATCACAAACAGTTCTTTGAAAAAAATCTAAACTAGCATTCCTACAAAATTGCTGTGCTCCACATTTTCCCCATTGTGATTATTTCATGTGATTCATTGCCCAGATGAAAACATGGAGCCTCCAATCAGCGCTGAAACCCCACCTCCTCCTGCCACAGCAAACACAGAGCCTGTGGTGGAGGCCAAACAGGAAACAGACAGCCAGGTGACGCCGCCTGCTGAGCTAGCCGCACAGTGTGTAGCCCCTAAAGCCGCTGCTGAGGTGCCATCCCCATTGATAAAGGACCAGCAGTCTCCCTCTCCCCTCCCTGCAGCAGCAGCACCTCCTCCTGCTGCTGAGGCAGAAAATAAAGTTGATGATAAAGTTAGTGACACAGTAGACGCTCCTGTCGGGCCTTCGGCATCATTAGCAGCACAAGAGGCGCCTGTCGAAGTGGAAGAACCGCAGGCCGCTCCAGCTCCAGCTGAGAAGGCACCGCAGAAGGAAGAGAAGAAAACAGAGGAAATGAAGAAATTGGAAAAAGAGGAGCAAGTGCCCAGCGCTAAGTTGGAGCCTGCAGTTGAGGTTGCGGCAACAGTTACCCCTGTTAACGAGGCTAAAGCAGAAACATCGACAAAGACAGAAACCGAAGTCTCTCCGCCTCCCTCCTCCGCACAGGAACCTGCTGCTCCACAGACACAAAACGCTGCCCCTGAACCTGAACCCACACCGGCTGAAGCAGCAGAGCCTCTTCTCTCTAACGGCCTTCCTCAGGATGCTGAGGAACTGTCTGAGGATGTGGCATTTTCAGACACTACACCGCTTGACAAGCCTGACGCTTCTCAATCTCAGGAATCCACACCTGTGGCTAAAACGGTAATGCCAGCCCAGGAGGAGGAGGAGGAGCAGCAGGAGGAGGAGAAGAAAGAGGAAGAGAGGAAGGAGAAAAGTGAGGACGCCTCTCCTGCCTCTGTTAGCTGCCCTACAGAGGAATCTACTATGCAAGGTAAGGTGGAGCCAATTCTGGCTCACATTTATAAACGTCACATGTGATGTGCTAGATTTTAATGTCTGTGTCGATTTGTTGAAGCTGCAACGTCTGTGCCAAAGAAGAGGAAGAACATGAAGGAGCTCAACAAGAAGGAGGCCATTGGAGACCTCCTGGATGCCTTCACGGAGGTGTGTATCCGTCCAGATGACGACACAAAGGTCATCTTGTCCCAGCAGTTTCAGCTGTATCAATAACGTTTGAGGATTTTTCGTTTTATAACCGGGTTATCATAATACATCTTCATCTTTTCCTGTTTTTTCGTTGGGTTTGTTTTTTGCGCTGCAGGAGCAACAAGCCAAGCCTGCTCCTGAACCCTCGTCCACTCAGGCCGACCTTGTCCCTGTTGCTCCACCTGAACCTCCTGCTGAGGTTGCAGATGAGACCTGGGAGGAGAAAGAGGACAAGCAGAATGCAGAACCTAAAGCCACACCTGAGCCAACTGAGAAGAAATACCAGTACAAAGAAGGTAGGTTGTGACAAAAGCCCCTTTTACACTCCCTGGTTAAGGCGAGAATGTTAATGCCGTGATTACTCCTTGCTGTTCTGTATAAAAGGTGTGATTGTGGATGGGCGGACAGAGCTGTTTTGCCTTTAGGGCTGGAGCTAACCATTTCGGATATTTGTTAAGTGGTTGGGTTTTATTCATTTTAATTTTTATGAGAAAAAATAAATAGCCTAAATACATCTTAAATCTCTCTTTGTTGAAGTTAGTATGCTCTGCTTCTGTTGGCATAGACAGGTCGTTGAACCCAGCGCCTCGGGAGTTTGAGTTGGCCCTCTCGGCCCCCCTCTTTCTCTCTCTGTATATGTAAAATTGTGGAGACAATTGAAGAGCTTCTTACTCTCCAAACAGAGGATAAGATCATCTAGCACGTAATGGATGGTTAATGATTCTTATTGCCATGTTATGTTGTGTTACTGTTTTGAAAGGTCTGCCCGACATCTATGTTATATCTCAAACTGGAGGCCGACGTTTTGTTGCATGTCACGCCCCGTCACAACTCCTAAGCTATGTAAAATCATATAGGGGGGTGGCATTGTCAGCAGTGTTGGTTCTTTATAAAAAAAAGCAAAGTTGTTGTGATCGGGTCGTCGTCATCGCAAAATCTGAGTAAAATCGTCTCAAGATTCTCCAGAAATGGCACCGTTTTTGCATGTAGTGGAACAGTAACTGCTGATATTAACAACACCTGTAGCTGTTTTTTATGTTAACATGTACCTAAAGTTAAAAATGAAAACAAAAAAATATGAGGGCACATGTTTGCCTATTTTAGTGAAACACTGTGTCATGTAACTTTTCTCGTTCATCCCTCAGAACAATGGAAGCCGATAGATCCAGAGGAGAAGAAGCGGTACGACAGGGAGTTCCTCCTGGGCTTCCAGTTCATCAGCGCCAGTATGCACAAACCCGAGGGCCTGCCTAGCATCAGTGACGTGGTCCTGGACAAGGTTGGGGATGTTTATTATACTCATATAAGTGGATGTTGAAATAGAAGCTGCATTGAAGTTTTTCTGTTGATAAAGAATGAGGAAACGAGACGTCCATCCAGGTCATTTCTCCTCTTACTTAAACTACAGGCGAACAAGACTCCACTTCGGCCTGCTGACCCAGCTCGAATGATGAATGTTGGTCCTGACTTTACTCCCTCGTATTTGGGGAACCTTGGGAGCAGATCAGTCGGAGGACCACGAGGCCCGGTGAGTGAATTTGTCTCTGCCCTTTCTGCCGTGGTTTCTTAGAAACGGACACTAATTTCTATCTGCAACTGTGCAGAAATACAGCATTTGAACAAAATGAAAAGACATGCAAAAAGAAAACCGAAGCATAATTTTAATGTTGATTCAATCACCTTTCAATGTTGTAAATGAAGCTTCCAAGTTTCAAACATTTCAGTGCAGTTCTAAAATGTCCTGTCTGTTTTGATTATGGCAACAATCATAAATATATGTATTTGTTTTGCTGATCAAGTTTGCTTTCTAAGGTTTCTAAATTTGCATATCTTCCCATCCCCTTAGCCCCCTGGGCCACGTCGCTCCCAGCAGGGTCAGAGGAAAGAGCCCAGGAAAATCATCAGCAGCATGTCCCTCAGCGACGACGTGCAGCTCAACAAGGCTGAGAAGGCCTGGAAGCCCTCATCTAAGAAGTCTCGAGGCCGCACTGAGGAACCCGAAGAAGAGGATCCCGAACAGAGCAAGACTCAAGAGCTGTTCAAGCGTCTGCGTAGTATCCTCAACAAGCTGACCCCTCAGAAGTTTCAGGAGCTGATGAAACAAGTGACAGAGCTGACGATAGACACAGAGGAGAGGCTGAAGGGAGCCATTGACCTCATCTTTGAGAAGGCCATCTCAGAGCCCAACTTCTCTGTGGCCTACGCCAACATGTGCCGCTGCCTTATGGGGGTAAGACGTGTGATTATGTCTAAAGTTTCTCATTACTTCAGGGGGGACTTCTGTTTTGTGTCACTTAATGTTCATGGTGGAGCTGATGAAGCACATTACAATCCCTTTTTTAGCGTTTTTATTAAGTATTTAACGGTATACTACACAGGATTTGCTTTGAAAAGACAAAATATGGACTCATACAAAAGTAAACCCTCATAAACATCATCCACTAGAGGTGTGTGGTGGTGTATTTATCTGCAGAGACTAGGGTTACACTTTTCTTCGATTATTTGTAAAATTAACAATCAATTATTCGATTAATCTGTTTGTTTGGGGTTTTTTTTAAACTAAAAACATTGGTTAAACAAAACAATACCTTGCATTGCCTATCAATTAATGCAGAAAATTAGACGGATAGATAGATTTTCTTTTTTGCCGTGATCGGGCGTTTTTTTGGGAATAGTGCACAGGTGAGTAATATATAGTGAAAGAGAATGATTCTGGGGTTGGCCTCCACTTTGCAGGTGATACTGTTTATTACAAACAGTAACCCTCAATTCCTGCATAGTAAATAACACATACTCTGCTTTTTCCTCTTTCAGTTGAAAGTCCCAACCTCAGACAAACCAGGAGTTTTTGTTAACTTCCGCAAACTGCTGCTCAACCGCTGCCAGAAAGAGTTTGAGAAAGACCAGGACGATGATGAAATCTTTGAGAAGAAACAAAAAGAAATGGAGGCTGCCAAAGAGGTAAGAAATGTGATCTTTCACTATCACTGTCCCAACCACTGCAGGCTTTGTTGCTTATTTAGACTAAACTGATTGTGTTACCCACCACTGAGCACAAACTCCCGCTCATATCTGCCCACAGGGAGAGGAGCGTGAGCGTTTGAGGTTAGAGCTGGAGGAGTCCAGAGACCAGGCCCGCCGCCGTTCACTGGGAAACATTAAGTTCATCGGCGAGCTCTTCAAGCTAAAGATGCTGACAGAGGCCATCATGCATGACTGCGTAGTGAAACTACTGAAGAATCATGACGAGGAGTCTCTGGAGTGTCTCTGCAGGCTGCTGTCCACTATTGGCAAAGACCTTGACTTTGAGAAAGCAAAGGTTAGTAAAGAAAAAACACACACACATTTACACATTCCACCATCACCCCGTGTTGCGGTCACTAATGTGGTCAACATTGTTTGTCTCATAAATGCCACTTTTTCTCTTTGTCCCTGTTAGCCTCGAATGGATCAGTATTTCAACCAGATGGACAAGATTATCAAAGAGAGAAAGACCTCATCCAGAATCCGCTTCATGCTTCAAGATGTCTTGGACCTCAGAAAGGTAAATATTAATTAATCTGTCAGAGGATGTCGTATAAAGAGCCGATAACAAGCATTTCTAGTGGTGACTAATGCTGCGAAGTATTCCTGAATCAGCAGACTTGTTTTTTGTGAAGTCATCCACAGCGATTACGAGTCTCATAGGAGCCGTGAATGTCGACATTAAACCACAGGAGCAGTTTTATAACCGTCCCCTATCTCTACAGAGTAACTGGGTGCCTCGTAGGGGAGACCAGGGTCCTAAAACAATCGACCAGATCCACAAGGATGCCGAGATGGAGGAGCACAGAGAACAGATCAAAGTCCAGCAGCAGCTCATGTCCAAGAAGGAGGGAGGCGGAAGAATGGGAGGGAACATGGGGGGCCGAGGGCCTCACACACCAGGAGGCGGCAGGACCAGCCAGCCCCAGGACGAGGGATGGAACACGGTGCCCATCTCCAAAAACAGACCCATCGACACCACCCGCCTTAGCAAGATCACAAAGGTAACGTTCATGCCTGACACAAAAGTTTCCACTAAAATCTTGGTCATTTATCCTCTGAACCTGAAGCACTTTTATGGCTTTTTTTTTGCTCCTGTCTTATTTTACTCACTGTGTTCTGTCCCGCAACTCCATGAAAACAGCACAGTCATGGTTAGAGGTGGAGTGAACTCAAAAATGTGTTTTGTGGAGTTTAACACAGTTATAGTGTCTTAAATCTTTTTTTTTAAAATTTCTTTGATAATTAATATTATATACAATAAACATATATGTTTTGCTTTTTACAGGATCTGATTAGTGCAAAAGGTTTATCTTTGGCAAAAAATTAAAGAGACATGTAGAATAAAGTTATTTTCATAAAATGTCACTTTTTTAAGCTTAGATTTGGTTATGTTTCCTGACAGAAGTGTTGGTTTTGAAGTGTGTTGCACTTTAACAAATAGCCCAAGTCTTGCAAACTTATTCTGCTAAGTTGAATGCTTTTAGAATTAAACTTTGTTATGGTAACTTTTTGTATCTCCCTGCAGCCTGGTTCTCTGGACTTCAATAATCAGCTGTTGGCTCCGGGGGGAAAAGGCATGTGGGGCAGCTGGGGCAAAGGCAGCAGTGGGGGAACTGGAGCAAAACCAGCAAGTGGAGAGCCAGGTAGAAGACCTTTTTAAAAAGAAATGTGGTTTTAAGCTGATTTGGTGCATTGAGGTGTTAATCTTTCCACTTCCCTTTTTTTAGATTCTGGTCGTCCAGCTACCAGCACTCTCAACCGCTTCTCAGCGCTGCAGCAGTCCGGTTCATTGTTGTCTTCAGCTGACTCTGATCGCAGAGCGCCTCAGAGGTATTCAGCAGCTGCAGATATTTTCTCAAATGAAATGTCTCGTCCTTGTGCTCCTATTTTCATTTCTACATTCTTCACTGTTTACAGGAGTAAAAGGCCTGAATGAGGTTTTGTTTTTTTTTAGACATTTCTATGTTTAAGTGTTGACAAATGCAACCTGATACTAATCTATTAAAGATCACATTTGATGGCACAACATTGTGATTCATATGGACCTTACCTTTCTCTTAACACCTGTAGGTCAAGCTCCAGCCGTGAGCGTGGCGACAGAGACAGGGGTGATCGCGACAGGGATCGGTTTGACAGATTCGATCGCAGCGAGGGACGGGAAGGTCGTGATGACAGGAACACCCGGAACCAAATCACCAAGAGAAGCTTCAGCAGAGAGTCACAGGAGCGTGGTGGGAGGACCGGAGACCTCCGAGCCGCGACTGAACCTGTGCGTCGCGTTGCCAGCATGACCGACGATAGGGACCGAGGAAGCAGGGACCGAGGAAGTCGGGACAGAGGAAGCAGAGACCGAGGAAGTCGGGACAGAGGAAGCAGAGACAGAGGAAGCCGGGACAGAGTCCCAAGCAAAGATCTCCCAGGTGAAAAACTCACGAAGCAAAAAGGTTTCGAAATGGATAAATGGAAGAAAGATGTATTTGAGGAAATACTGTGTACACATTTAGATCAGAATGATGTTTAACTTTTACTGTCTCTATTTTTCTCTGCAGTTAAGCGTGAGAGCGCCCCCACTCCTCCTCCTTCTCTTCCAAAACCTGCCTTGAGTGAAGAGGAGCTTGAGAAGAAGTCAAACGCCATCATTGAAGAATACCTCCACATTAATGACTTGAAGGTACAAACGTGATGCGCTCTCACTCAATACTGGATCCCTTTTAAAAAAACGCAATCACTTAGATACAAAAACACAGAAAATTAGGGTTGAAAAATACCAGTTTCCCTTCAACCAGCAAATGCTTGAAATATGAAACCGCTCTTGTAGCCAACATCTTGTGTGTGTTCTTCCTCTGCTGCTGTAGGAGGCGTTGCAGTGTGTGTCAGAACTCAACAGTGCCTCACTGCTCTACGTGTTTGTGCGGAATGGCGTGGAGTCGACGCTTGAGCGCAGCACCATCGCCAGAGAGCACATGGGCCTGTTGCTGCACCAGCTTATAAAGGCAGGGATATTGCCCACACAGCAGTACTACAAAGGGTGAGCCTTTAGCAGAAATACATCACAATGTGTTTTCAATGTCTGAAAATAGCTTTTTTTTAATTTCCTCTCAACAGACTGATGTGAAAAAATTGAACTAATTTTTTTTTTTTTTTTGGGACCACAGGCTAGAAGAGACCCTGGAGGCTGCGGAAGACACAGCCATAGATATACCTCACATCTGGCTCTACCTGGCTGAACTCATTACCCCCGTGCTCCATGAGGGAGGCATCCCTATGGGACAGCTCTTCAGGTGAGTCACAGTGCTGAAAGTCAGGATTGAGATCTGTCAGAAACTGATACTTGTGACTCACATCTCTGTCTATAAATAGCACAATTTTTTGGATTTTCTTAAGTCAGTGAGACTAATGCCGTGTTCACACTTAAAATAAAAATGGTTGTTCGTATATGGCTGCTGAAGCATTTTTCACCTCATGAAAATTGGCCCTCAACAGATTTGGTTGCGCTTGCTTTTAGCTAAAAGAAGCAGCTAACAGCTTTTGTGGTTTGCAACGACATACAACAGAAAGCTGGATATAAACACGCAGGCTCTGTGCCCTGAAGCAGAGTCAACCAAGATGCTAACACTCTTTATTTGTCAGACCATCACAGCAGCACATTACACACCCTCCGTTGTTTACTTTCCACAATAAAAGACCAACTTACTACTCACCATTTTTCTAATAAGCAACTCAACAAAAATAGCTTACACAAGACACAGGTGTATTTACAGAGTTTACTGTGTAATTTTATAGTTTTGCTCACACATCTCTGAGCCCTTCAGATCCGTATTTCTTCTGTGTCTGTGCAGTACTGATGCTGAGTGTAGCTCCATGTGTCCACAGCGTCACGCAAAATTCTTGCGCAAGTTGAAAAATGTCAACTTACGTGAATGATGCAAAATATGCATTTTGGTATCCAACACGTCCATCACACCGACCGGTGTGAATTTGCTTCTGTTTGCATTGACTTTGTATGTAAACTCGTTGCACGAAACGCTCGGATCACATTCGGCGTGAACCCACCATTAAAGTGACATCTTCAGGGTGTTTGTCAGTCATCTGGCCCTAAACATGTGTTCCAGTAAGAATTTACACATTCAGAAACATCAAACCTGAGTCTGTCAGCTAACTTGACACCTTTGTCAAATTCTCACAAATGTTATTGAAGTGTTTCTCTCGTCTGTTATTCCCCTCTCTTTCCTTTTCTTGTCACACTCTGATATTTATATCAACAAAAATAGATAAAACAACTCATGTCAGAAGCATAATTCAGTGTTCCTGTGTCTTCAGGGAGATCTCCAAGCCTCTCATACCTCTGGGGAAGGCTGGCGTGCTACTCGTACAGATCCTCAAGTTGCTCTGCAAAGAAATGGTATGTCCTAAATATATAAAAAAAACCAGCATAAGGCATGTCGATTTGAGTCCAAACTTTAACATCTGTTTCATTCCATTCTGTTGTACATTAACAACATCTATGCAGTTTGTTCCATTTTAGAGTTTAGACTCACTGGATTTAATGTTTTTTTTCTCTCCATCAGACCCCCAAGAAGATCGGGGCCATGTGGACGGAGGGCGGACTGAGCTGGTCAGATTTCTTGCCTGAGGAGGAAGACGTCAACAAGTTCGTCACCGATCAGGTCCGTATTTTACAGAAGTAGACAGTTACACATTAACAACTGAAAACAGCCACTTCACTTATTATTTTCCCATCGAGGTTTGGTGGAGGCATTTGGTAATAGAGAGATTGTAACCTCTTGCAGAGAGAAGGCACACTCCAATAATGAATGCCTTCATTCAGTCTTGGAAAAAATAAACGCATCTTGTACCAAAATCTATGATTTATTGCAGCGAAGACAACTGCAGACCTAATGCCAGTACCTCCACTCATGCCCTGTGTTGTGCTTTGGTTGTTTACAATTTAAACGCACAAATTTGCAATAAGCTGCGACCACATATGCCAGGCAGGAATCAGCTGTCATTTGGCTCATGAATGATGTTTCCAAAAAATCTTGGGCAAGTCTGGGAATCTTTTTGGAAGTTATGTGCCTTTTTTGCAATAGACCACTCCCACTGCCGTATTAAGCCAACTGGCATGAACATAAACACTACAGAGAGAATAAATATTTGTACACTGGAGTACAGCTCCTAGTAGTTTATTGACTACAACAGATATGAAGTTTGAACCCATCAGGCTCTTCATCAGGCAAATGAACATCAACACAACCTCCATGTCAAATTTCAGCCTCCTTTGGCAAAACTAAGGCCACCAAATAGCGGGATTTTTATTTTTTTGACTAACAGGCAGAGTGAGCTATTAAAAAAACCAGAGAATTAAAGACAACTTTACAAGTTCATCACTTACTTTTTTCTGTCTTTATATACTTTAGAAAGTGGAGTTCACCACAGGAGGGGGGGCGGAGTCAAAGGAGGTCAGTAAGAAGAAGGTCCTCAGTGGAGAGGAGCTGAGCAAACAGCTGGACAGACTCCTCCAGGACAAGGCCAACAACCAGCGCATCCGAGACTGGGCTGAGGTGAGTGATACGTTCTAGTGATGTAGCTCTTATAATGGTCTTTATTTATTTTATTTTTTTAATTAGCATTTTTGAAGTTAAATGATCAAAACTACTAACATACAAAAAAAAAATGTCTGTGTGTGTGTGTGTGTGTACATATACATATGTGTGTATATCCAGTAAATAACGACAGAAGCAAAAACAAAAAAATTAAATATGCACGGTAATAATAAACCATTCATAAATCATTCAGAATTCATAAGTTGAGTAATTTTATGTCACCTGATTACGAAGTTACTAAGTCCTTCTTTGAATATATGTATTCTGTTCCTAATTCCCATAATGATCTTTTCCACTTCATATTTTCCATTCACAAGATATTTCCATTTGATTGTTTAAATTGTTTTTTTAACCAATTTCTTTTTTATTTGTTTAATTTTTAATCTTCTCAATTTCTTCAGGTTTTTTTTCTCTAGAAATAAACACAGTGGGTTTTTGTTAATAAATGTGCCAAATATTTTAGTGATTTCTTTTATTGAGTTTTCCCATAAACCATACAGAACCTTATATAATATTCCTTTTTTTAAAAAAAAATATATGAATCATTTGTTTCCACCATTAAACAGTTTTTCTTTCTTTCTTTTTTCAGGCTAACTTGGATGAGCAGCAAGTTGCTTCCAACCAGTTCGTACGAGCATTGATGACATCAGTGTGTCAGTCTGCCATCATATGTAAGTATGACTAATGCTGCATGTAGAAGTAGGGGCTGTCTGTTTTTGTTAATATTATCTTGCGTCTTCGTGTGTTTGTCATCACTTAGGTATTTTTGTTTCAGGGCGGCGGCATAAATTTTCCATGTTGAAAATGTTTCACTGATGCTCATTATGTCAGTGTTATGTGATGATTAACGCAAATGTCAGCATTTAATTGATTTTGGAGCCATGGGGAGTTCAGTTTGATATTGTGTCATGGTTTGTCTGAGCAAGTCTTTTTCTCTCATTATTTTAGGTGACAACCCGTACAGGGTGGATGCACGGCAGATCAGCCAGAGGGCCAGTTTGCTGCAGAAATATCTCTCTGATGAGCAGAAAGAGCTACAGGCTCTGTACGCCCTCCAGGCTCTGATGGTGCACATGGAGCAGCCAGCGAGTGAGTATCAGTCTACCCGTGGAGTGACAGCAGTAATGTGTTCGGGCAAACTGCACAGAAGTGAGCAAAATAACAAGCACTTCACCAAACAGTAGACCAATGACAAACAAGCTGGGGGAGCTCATGTGTGTCAGAGTTTGACTGCTGCTTTTGTTAATGTGAAATGCAAACATGGTCATTTCTGAGACCATTTTAAGGTGGTATTAGAAATTAATTAAATTGATAAAAGAGTGTCCAAACTGACCCTTTGCTTAGGCCCACACTGAGCACAGACTGGCCAATCAAACAGGGGAGTATCAGCAGAGGTCATGGCATTTCAATATCACATCTTCCAGGCCTGGAAAATGTCAAGTGTAATGATGTGAAGTCCCGTCTCTCCCTCCATGTATGCCAGCTTGTTGAAATTATGTTTTGAATCTCATGTATTTGAAAAATGTCGAGCAAGTTGAGCTAGTAAAAAAATTATATTGGGTCCTCGAAAAGTTTTAAAAATTGTTTTCAGATTTTCTTCATTTTTTCGCTGTTTTGATGGGATTAAAACCAGCTGTAGTCAAACATTGAGCATGGGGCACCTGCAGTGATGACACTTGTCGGCTGAAAAGGTTGGAAGGAAATATACGTTTCACGTTAGATGTTATATCACAAAGTTACACTTCTTTGCCACACTAGCTAGGTTAATAAAGGATTACTATGCACATGCTGCTTTTGCTTTTAAATGACTGTAACAGGGAATAAAGACCTATCCTGCTTAACAGAAGCAGTGTTGCTGCTTAGTTTCACGGTCTTCTGACTTGATCATTCGGTGATGTGGTTGTTCGCTTAAACAGTGCGATCTGAAACATTAGGCTTCAGCTTCTGTCTTTATCTGTTAATCCTGTGATGTATGAGTGTGTTTGAATGTGACTTTGTGTGAAAGTGCTTTGAGTGGTCGAACGACTAGAAAAGCACCGTAGAAGTGCGAGTCCATTTACCATTTCATCAAAAGAAAAGCACCATCCACGGCATGAAGACGACTTTCTGCTTACAATTCTGCAGTGCTTCTCACTTAAAAAGATGTCAAACCACACCTGTCACTCAGGATTCATATGTGCCTGAAATCTCAATTTATTCCTCACTGTAACGTAATCTACCAGTGTTTATGGTGGTTTGTGACATCCGAGAAAAGAAAAGGCGTGGTTTTAAATTAAAGCTAATTAATGTGGACATGGTCTTTCACAGACTGTTTTGAGGTCTCTGAATGCAGACACTCAGTGCTAACTCTTGTTTGGATGATAGAGCTGCCTTTTGTAATCCACTGCAGTCCATTTCTAAATTGCAAAATAATGTGATCTGACCAGGGAAGAGTCTAAGTACTGTGATGCCTTATAAACATGTGCATGATGACTTTGCACTATTTGTTGAAATGTTGAAAATTAGTTCAAACAGCAGCCTCAGAAATAGTTATTTTAACACAGACTCGACAGTATGAGCTCATATTTACTGTGTTGTAAGGCTTGTGTTATCTGTTTTCATTGACCATGTTAGATCAGATCAGTATTGACCTCTGTGACCTGTCTCTGCAGACCTGCTGCGCATGTTCTTCGACGCCTTGTACGACGAGGACGTTATCAAAGAGGAGGCCTTCTACAAATGGGAATCCAGCAAAGACCCTGCAGAGCAAACAGGCAAAGGAGTGGCCTTGAAATCAGTCACCGCCTTCTTCACCTGGCTCCGCGAGGCAGAGGAGGAGTCTGACAAGGACTAAAAGACTGAAAACTGAAAGCTGCCGCCCCCCTTTGGCAAGGCGGGGGCTCTGCAGGCAGCTGCAGAGAGTCATGGACAATATTGCCAGAGAGGCAGACTCAAATCAATCCTCAATGAGGATAAATCTTTATTATTTTTTTTCCTTTTCTTTGAGGGATGGACTCAGAAAACAATCATTTCTCTCTACTCTCCCTCTCTTGCTTCCTCATTATTTCCCCACCTGCTTGTCACAGCAAGTGTCCTCATCAAATAAACTTGAAAACTGATTGAGCAGGATTGCTTGTTAACGAGGTGTGAAGTATCCCACATCACTACGAAACTCTTTTTGTCACAATAATACAAACCAACAGGCTGCTTTTTTACAGTTCTAGATAATTATTATGCCATTATAACATCCTATGAGATCTGCAAGAGCGAACAGCGGCGTGCGTGGTGAGGTGGGTTCCCTGATAAACGTGGGTGTCGTCATGCCATAATGTGTGTTCAATCCAAACTCAGCTCTTATGTCTTTGTCCCTTACTGGAGTGTGCAGCATGACTGAAGTGTGTTTCTATTAATGATAACGGTGGACGTCGATAGGCAGTTGAACATGAACTAATCTTAATTTGATGGATGGAGTTTTTAAAACAAAGGTTGTCTATTTTCTCTTCCTGTTTCCCATCATGAACTTAGACGGCAGAAACACGGAGGACTGGTGTTGACCTTTGACCTTGACTACTAGGGGGTGGTCTTAATGCTTCCTTTAAGCCATCCTCTCCCATCCCCTGTAGTGAACCACACTGACTGACTCGTCATCCTTACCTCTTCTATACTTAAACCTGAGCTGTCGTAGAGGACACTTAATGACCCAATCACCATTAAAACTTGAAATCTACAGAAAATTGACTTGATGAAAATATATAAAGTTAAAAAAAAAAAAAAAAAACTTAAAAAAACAACCAAAACAAAACAAAAACAGAAATGATCCGAAAGCCTTTTCTACTTTAAGTGGAAACTTATTTCAGGAGCGTTCTGTAAATATATAATACCGATAATTAAAAAAAACTTCTTTTTTTCAGTTTTATTTTTCAGAAATGATAAATTGCTGATGTTAATTGCAGTGTATCCTTTTTCCAACACAGACAGCAGTTGTCCAGATGCAGAGAGGTGCTTTAGATAATCCATTGATTATTAGTTGTATTGGAATTTTGTAAATATTTTTTTTCTTTTTGCTTTCTTTATTTAAGAAATTATTGCTTCTCTTGCATCGGAAACTGGAAGATGAGGTAACGGAACATTGCAAATAAAGGACTTACTAAGTTGCTGAGCAGAGTTGTGCGTACGTCTGTTTGAAATGTGTCGATGGTTTTGTGGTTGTGTGTGTAGGATTGTACAGAGATGCTCCAAATTGACCTTCTGAAAGATATACTGTGCAGGATTTTGCCTAAAACAAAACAATGCGTAGAATCACTCAGAAGTAATCCCCTTTCAATCCTTATTTTAGAGCTATAGGACCATAGTGTGGTCATGTATTTTTGTGTAGAGGCTCTGCCCTCTGCCTCTATATGCCTATTTTATGACTTAATGACTTATTTTATGACGAGAGAGCGTGTTTACAAATGGTAAACAGTAAATTAAATAACTTTGTAGACTTAAGTGGCATCTACTACTGAGGATTGCGTGGACTTCTGCTTACACGCGGGCCACGCTGCCTGTGTGAGTACCTCACCGAACTGCTGCCTTTGCACGTTTGCACGGACGGTTTCTGCTGCATGCTGCAGCATTGTGTTTTTACAATTAAAAGCCGATACTTCACTCACTCATAAAGCCATTGCATTGTCAACGACGGGGTCATGCAAATATATCATAGTTAAAAGCCTTGTCTTAACTAAGAGCGGACTTCGGTTCATGGAGTCACAAGGCTTTTATTTTGATACTGGAACGGAGGTTTTAGTTCCAAGGTGAATTTATTTTTTAACGTCTGTGACAGATAAAGATGAAACACTAGTAAAAAGTGCCATAATGTCAACATAGTTATAAAAACACAATTTTCACTGTGTACTCTTGTTGGAGCTGCACAAATCATGACTACTATTCTCTCCCAAACCTCTTGAGTACCACTAGTCCTGCATGTTTTAGATCTCTCCCTGCTCCAACACAGCTGATTCATATGATCAACGCCTTACAAACTCCTACTTCATGACAACCTAATAATTTAATTCAATAGATATTCCACATCTGAGCTGCAGCCGATATCACACACACACACACACACACACATATATATATATATATATATATATATATATATATATATATACCCTCTACCATGTAGTACCTACAACTTTCAGTGGAGTGAAAATGACAATATTTTCCTCTGAACTATAGTATAGCGGTAGAAGTTTAACATTGCACACAAAATGAAAATACTCCAGTGAGTGAAGTACAAAAACTTTCCATTTATACTGTTGTTTGGAAAAAAATAAGTTCCATCAATCAAGTACTGAACTTTTATAAAAATCTGAATTATGCCATCTTGAAATTTGTGCTATTTTGTACCTCTGCTTTGCTAAATTTCAGAGGAAAAGTTTGACTCTGACAGCAGTGGTTCCTTGTAAAATGTGTTTACATGTTAATGCAGTAATAGTCCTATGATGTAATTATCTATACACAGGTAAAACTGTGAATGGGTCCATTCTGCATGATTTGCAGTTTTACTGTTGTATAGATAACTACATCATGTCATGGTCTGCTCCTCTGGTCCCCTCCACACGTCTCCAGTCCCTGCTTATTCTGCCTGACCATGCTTGTCCCTTTTATTTCCAACACCTGCCATTTCCCATCCAGCCACTAGATATCCCTGAAGCCCTTTCCTGGCTCCATATCCTCACGTTTTCCATCTGCAATCACCTGGACGTCGATCGTCACTCACACACTTGTTACCACTTACCTCTCCTCACTCAGTATAATCAGCACCAGCTTGTTGTTGGCAAGATTTTTAAACAACAGCTGAAAACCTATTTATTCAGTCTGGCTTTTAATTAATATAATTCTCGTATTCATTATTTTCTACCAATTCTCTTAATTTTATTACTTTTACTGGTCTCTGTACTTTTTTACGTTAACCTTTATATTTCATTGTAACATACATCCCAGCAAAGCCAGCCAGATTGGATTAAATGAAACATAAAGTAGCCTGACTCCTAAACTCCCCTCTCTCTGTGAAGTCTCCTGCTCTCTTGCATCAGACTGTTTATACAATCACTTCCAATCCGTCTTGCATACCTTCCATTTTAGGAGTCCGCCTGCAAAAGATTGAGGCCCTCAGTTTAAAGGTCTGGGGACAACAATATATGCTCAAACACGGACTTACATTAATGTCTAAATCACTACATTGGAAATACAATACAATATTCTAAAACAGGATATTTTCCGTCACTTGCAAATAAGAAAATATGCTAAAAAGGACACTATGCTACACTGTAAAAATAAATAAAGAAAGAAAGAAAGAAACTATATATATATATATTCTGTTGTTTTTCTGAAAAAAAAGAGAAAAAAAAACCCTGGCAGCTGTGGTCACCAGAATTATTATGTGAAAATAGAGTGAATATGTACTGTAAATTTTACAATATAAAACTGTTGTAGTTTAACTGTAGAACTGTTGTAATTACAGCATTTTTCACCTGTCCCCTTATGTGTAAAAACCCTTAGTATAAATAAATAATCAAAAATATACACATTAGACAATCAGTATTATTTTTCTTTTGATTTCAAATAGCTGTTACGGGCAGGTAATTTTTTTTCAGTGTTCTAATATTTATGCCATAAAACATTTTATTTATTTTTTAGAGTGAACATCAATAGAAAAGTTTAAGGTTTAAGGTATATTCAAATGTAAAACATTTTTAGGCTACAAATTTATCTGTAAATCATAACATATTAATTTTCTCTGTAAAAAAATCTACCTAACAAAAAACCCTTACCTTAACACTGTTATGTTGTAATTTTGACTGAATCATACTATTTTTGTATTACAATTTTCTTGTGTTTATACTACAATAATCTGTAAATTCTACAAGGAAATGTCATTATTTCAACATATTGTTACTATAAAATCAACAGTTTTGTTTGGTTGAGTGCTTTACATAATATTACCGTAAACTGAACACTGTTTTATTGTCTTTCTATTTACAGTTTTTTGATGGCGTGTTTTTACACAGCACTTCGCTGTTGTCTTTACAGAACTTTTTTTACAGTGTGTTCTTAAATCAGAGTCAGGAGCTCAATATAAATATTTCCAGATGATAAATGGGATGATGCCTGGGAAAGTGCAAAAACCCCAAATGTCTGTAATAGAAGAAAAGTTCTTCAACTCAAGATTTAACACAGAGCTCATATATCCTCTCCCAGCGCCATAAGTTTCATGTGGACTCCTCTCCTCTGTGCCTTAATTTAAAATGTTATAGGACAAGAAATTAAATAAATTTTAGCCACTGACCTAAGAATTGGTTAAATATACACGCTACTTGGTATATCAAATGGATTTAGTGTGAATACATTTGAAGGTAAACTCTACAAAATGGCAAAATAACAGGCAGAGCACCAGCTCAAACACAGTGGAATAAGGTCACACTTGAATATATTTATCTGGATTATTTGACATGTATCCTGCATCCAAAATACGATGTGTGCCAAATGGGACAAGGTCCTATATTGGATGGATAGTGGATATCTCCATTAAGAGTTTAGGTAGTAGGGGATTACAGTTTCTTTTTTTCTTTCTTTTTGTTTTAGTCTGTAGTGCCTGAGTCTCTTTCCTTTATAGATGTTAGTATCTGTGAGCCAATCCGAGTTGTTTATTTCTGAATTTTCTATTGAATGTTATGTGTATTGTTTTGCCATGAAAAATCAAAAATGAATAAAGATATTGTTAAAAAATTAAGACCCAAATGATAATAATTTTCTCTGTATATTAACATAACATAACATAACATAACATAACATAACATAACATAACATAACATAACATAACATAACATAACATAACATAACATAACAGCAAAGCACAGCACAACACAACACAACACACACACACACACACACACACACACACACACACACACTGAAGATAGACAGCTCAACATATCTAATCATTACATGCTCCTACGTCATTTGTTTCTGATAACATAAACGTTTTATATGGAGCATCATTTGATAAAATAGGGACATAGAATTCATACTTGACCTGATATGAGACCAGGAAACTTAGATAGACTAAATGTATTTTATTATCAGACCAACAAAAGCAACACAAACAATAAGTGTAAGAATTTTTACCTATGAAAATGAACAATAACTGACAACATGTAGGATTATTTATGATGAACTAAAACTGGCCAAACATGTTTGGAAGCTGCAGGTGACAGAATCGTTGATTAGACAGACAAGAGCTACATAAATAACACAGAATGTGTTATTGTCTACATTTTTAATAAGGAAATTAGTTAATATAATAGGGAAGCTGAGAGAGGGTTGGGATTAAATAAATTTGTACTTCTTTTTACTCCTTTTCGAATATGTAAACAAAGTTATTGTGTGTTTGATGGTTTATTTTGGTACGTTTTTCATCATTGTGAAAATCCAGAGGAAATAATTAACAAACAGGCAGAGTCAGATTAAGATTAAAGACACATGGACTTGTATCACTGTCAGAGGAGGTCTGTCCTGGCACAGATTGTAGGGTCCACTGCACACTGTTTACTAGAAAGTCCAAATTTGTTTATCACTTGGTCAGTTACTATGGCAACTTACATCCTAACCTTCTGACTGTCAGATTTACTGAAATTGAGCCCCAGTTCCTCCTCCCCTACTGAGAGAGTTTTGTGAGTGACCAGAAACCAGACGTTAACTCAAGACTGACCACAGCCTGGCGAGTTAAACTGGTTTACAGACAAACCTGATGGACAACCCAGAGAGAACAACAAGGCTTTAGAAACACCATTTCTTGCTCTGTGGCCAGTATAAAGAGAACACCACCATGGTCTTTACCAAAATAATTACCAACAATGATTGTGACAATGCACCCTGTGGAAATAGCATTTTCTCCACATGGCAAATATGGTAAAATTAATGTCAAATAAAGTCATCAGGTGGAAAAAAATTAAAAAATTAAATAAATAAATAAATGCAAATTCCAAGGCAGAAGCCCAGAATAACTCTATGCACAACACAAGTTTGAATGGGTTTCAATGGCATATTTTTTGTATTAATGTATGTAACAATTTTTTACACAGTGTATTTTAGACTTATTGTACGAGCTGAGCTGGAAATTCCAAGATTAAACAAAAATACACAACCTTGCCAAAATTTGTGCCATATGCATGAACTCAGCCAAAATTATCAAAAGTAGAAGAATAGAAAGTGTATAAAATGCACCAAACAGTCCCTAAGGGTTAATTGCCTTTCATCACTGACACTTATACAGTGTATTTTAGTGCACAAATATTTATGTGCAAATAATAATAATAATATTTTTTATTTGTATAGCACCTTTCATGCAAGAAATGCAGCCCAACATGCTTAACAACAAAGAAATTACATGCACCAAGTGCTTCACATGAAAAGACATAGAAGACATAAGAAAAATTTGATAATAAAAGTAAAATAAAAAAAGGATAAAAAGAGAATGCACAGAATGCTTGACATGAGATGCAACATAACACAGAGAAATAATATTAATAGAAAAATCAAGCCATCAACCCAAAAATAGGGTATAAAATGCAAAAAAAAATATATATATATATAGTAAAATACAACATTTTTAAAGAAGTGCAGCAGTGCAAATTTGCACTGTAGCGTAATGTAACAAAGTAATGATACTTTGTAATGTAATTACTGTAACTAGCTACATGTAACCCGTTACTCCCCGACTCTGTCCACCAATGCAGTGACATGACACCTGAACTTGGGGCTGCTCTTGCCTGTTGCTATGGTGAATGGTTCATCGTTGCCGTGGTTACTGCACTCATAACACTTGTCAGGGAGGACAGGTTGAGTTTATCATCACTGACTGCAGGTGCTGCTTGGTTTTTAAACTCACTTTCTCCAGCAGCACCAGCTCGTCATACTGGCTCTCCCAGCTCACGTGCCAGCTTCATCAGCCAATCAGACGCGAGACTGGCGTACATTTAAAGAAAAGTTTGTCTACTGTGAAACAGCAGTGACTAAGCCGTCGCAGAGGAGGAGAGTCGTGCTGTAGTCTGTGACCGACCAAAGGCTGAAGTATTTCTCAAAGTTTTGGCTCTCGTTCAGGATGTT
The DNA here is from genome assembly GCF_026936395.1 of Plectropomus leopardus. Lineage (NCBI taxonomy): Eukaryota > Metazoa > Chordata > Actinopteri > Perciformes > Serranidae > Plectropomus > Plectropomus leopardus. The sequence continues at coordinate 21,620,141 of NC_142187.1, read as the reverse complement.
TTATCGCTCCTCTGGTTTCTCTTAAATGGCTTAAAACAATCCTCGCTATTTATAACTCTGGAGACGTGCGTCCGTCCTTGAACATTGCTGGATTTTGTATTCGTGAACAAGTAACGCCAGAAATGCATTTTCTTGGCATTTTTGTGCTAATTTGGTGCGATTTATCGCTGGGGCTTCCGGTTCCTGTAGGTAAGCAGATTTTCTCTTTGCATAGTTTTCCTGGTTTGCTAATAGATGACACCGAATAAGAATAATTTCACATAAATCTGACAAACTGATTGTCAAGTCAGCCCTAAACTGGTTTGTGTGGCTTACAGTTGTTTGGGTACGCAAGCACGTAATATTAGGCTACACGCAGTAACACAGTCTGTCTGTATTGGTTGCTGAATTCAGTCATTCAGATTCATACTTTTTATCTTTGGGGACGGTTCGTTATTTATGAGAGGTGAGGAGGTGGTGCTAAAAGGGAGAGGCACTGAATATAATTTTCTAAGCACAAAGGATGAAGTTATAATTGTTTGTTTGTTTTTTAAGTAAAAAAATATGGTTTAGGTGAGGGACATTAAACTTTAGATGTGTATTTTGTATTTATATTAATTTCCCCCAGAACTCCAAAACCCAGAAGTGGGCTTGAAAAGCATGTTTTCTGTAAAAGTCCTCAAAATAACATTTTTTATCATGGAATAGAAACACTTTATTGTCATTGTAGGAATATAACAACATTTAAAAGTGCTACTTCTGAAACTGCAAGTATTATAAACAAAGACGCAAACCAATAAAATATGAGGCACACATATGATAAATAAAGGGCGAATGAATACTTTGAAATGGTGTATAATCACCTGTTTGTATTGCACAGAGAGCATGTTAGTGCACAGAATGGCTACAGAGAATGATAGGATGTTATGTCATTTTTATCAATTGTTTACCAATTCAGGAACCAGAAACTGTAAAATACATTTATTTATTGTTAAAGGAGGGTCATGCATTTCCCCCCAGTCACTCAGGAGGGCTTGAGGAAAAATATTTGTAGCTCTTGAGAGGGTCATAATATCTTTAAAAAAATACAAAATCACATTGCAGCTACCCCCTTACTCTGGTCAATAATGTATAGTTCCTTGCGCCTTTTATGCTCTACTTTTTACAGGACTATAGGTTATTGTACAACTAACTTCATCATATCATATGCACAATGTCAATATAGTACCCCTACCATATATCCTGTCAGTGAAATGTAGCGCTTAGTGTTTGTTGACACTGTCAAAGTGGTGTTGGTCCCACTGTGTGGTTATTTATAAAGCCATGGTTATTGTGTTGCTGGACTAGTATTTTATTCCCCCCAGGGACGAATCACCAAATTCTGGGTCCTATATTCATATGCCATCTCTGTGGGCCCCCAGCCCTTTCGTTCTTGATCCATGTCAGTCTCACACACCTTTTTTCCCTACATAGTCAGTTTGCTTACTTTTCCTTTCTTTTCTCTTTTCGGAACCCCGATTTTCCTTTCTCGTGGACAGACTCGACAGTGTATGTTGGTGCTCCAGCAGGAGAAGCGGTGGTCAGCTGACCAAACAAACAACAATTTTAGCCTACAGGGCAAAAGCCACGGCAGCTTTCCTAGTTGACAAATACTTGCCTGCATGGACAGTGACGTTTACATTATGATTTTATCTCAATCTGAAAGACAATTGTGATTTCTGTCTACTCAATCTACTCTTGGTTGTGGTGACGTATACGCCACTCAAATTTAGAGGCAGATCTGGCTGATCAGCCAGAAATGATGGCTGACAAATGACGCGCAGAGTCCACCTACTTGGTGCACCACAGGCCTATGCTGGCGTGATTATAGTGCAGACTCGGTCATCTCTCGGCTCTGGCTGTGTTTTATCTCCTTCTACTGCTGAATGTTTATCTCTTATTAAACAGACGTTTAATAAGAGATAAACGTGAGAGTGACATTTAGCCCATTTTGGCTGTTTGCTGCATGTCATCCCCCCTCTCTATCCCCTCTAAAAGGGGCAAAGGGGTTTGTAATTTTGTGAAGTGAAGGTATGTGCCAGTCTGGTTATTTGGCAGCAGAAAAATCTAATAGACGGCAGAAATATCTTTATAGTATAGTAAAATTTTCAAACGCAAGTATTTAGCATATCTGCAGATGCCTTGGAAGTGTGTGCATAATGAGGTATGACTGTATAACGATATATTCCCACCCATTTTAAACTACATAAAGCCATGGAAATGAGGTAAAAACATTATAGAAACATTTTGAAAATTCAGCTGTAAAATGTGTAGGAACTCAAAATATGTGAAATACATTGTGATAGCTACCAAATATTTAAACTGGTTGTACCTAATGCCACTTGGAGCAACAACTATTATTATTATACTATTATTTTCAACACAATGTCATTCACCATTGATCAGAAAAGTGCTTTTGTTTTTAGTAAGATAGAACATTAATTGCAGGATTATTCATCAGTGGGTGACATAACATTGTGGCAAAGCAATATTACTACTTTTACTTATCGATTTTAGTATTTTCTGCAAAAGTGACATTTAGCCCATTTTGCATCTCCCATTCCTTTTCATGAAAGCTGCTGTAATATTTGGATTTCTCTTCTTTTGATCGATTGCCTCCATTAGATACCGTCATCGTGCAGGTGCAGCAGTTTGGAGTGGTGGGTGCTCAGCAGGTCGTGCAGCAGGTCCTTCTCAATGGAGTCTCTCTCACTGACAAAAGCCAGGAAGCTGACAGCATTATCCAAACCATGTCAGCTGATCCACTGCTTCCGACTCTTATCAGGATCAACCAGACGTCAGTATTCAGTAAGAAAATGATCATTTACTAGCAATTAACATAACGATTGTGAAATTTTACGTCATCAGAACTTCAGCTGGGATCAAATTTCACACTCAGTGAAATGTTTGTTAACAACTTTATCTTCCTCACCAGGAAACCACACTGTCCTTCGTTCCCGTGAATGCATACTGGAGGGATCCCAGCTGCACTGGACCGACCGTGTGTTCTTCGATGGGAACGTCTATCTGACTGTGGACCACACTGACACGTGGACAGCCTACGTACCGCAAGCACTGGACTTTAAAGTGTTGTGGGACCAGGAAGCGCAGCACACAAAGATGGAGAGGACCCGCCTTCAGGAAGGATGCATCAAACTGATGAAAGAGCTGAGGCTTTCTGCACAGCAGTCAGGTTCATGTTTCTCTCTGGCTTTTGAGAAAAAATTTTGGAAATGTCATCAGACTTTAAGAGTTGTAGAACCTAGCTGATGCATGTCAACCAGAAGGTACGCCTTTAACAATAACCATTGTTAATGCAATTTTATGCAGTGACTAATGAAAATATACCAAAAGAAAAAGTCCAGTATTGAGAAAGATTGCTGCAGTTGCAAAACAGGCTGCAATGTAACCATTAAAAGTGCCTGTTTTTGTTTTTGCCTCTGACAGGCTCAGATTGTTATGAGTGTCCAACAACATTATAGAAAGGACCCTGCATAGAAACTAGACATTTCCTTACCTTTTGCTTTTTTCTGTCGTTTTTGTGTCCAAATATCGCTAAAGTCTCATTCGGAACTCTTGAGAAGTTGTTGAGGGAGGGCAAAGGTGGAAATGCAAGAGAGATTTGGAGAGAGACGTGCTGGTGATGGGGGGTGGGCAGTGTAGTGGGGCGATGTTGCTTTGAATCAATCATGATTGTGTAGTGAATGATTCAACTGCTCAACAGCACTCGGGTAAACAGTGTTTGTTAGTCTGTCTAAAGCTGTAGTTTTATTTCTCTCTTCTCTCTTCTTAAGGCTGTCAGAAACTCAGATTAACAATCTGAGCCTGTCAGCGGCAAAATAAAGCACTTTCAGTCGATGTAAATTGATAGGGTGGATATAACCTAGTGGTGGCAGCCTGTTTCACTGCTGCCTGCTGCAGCCCTATCGCTCAATACTGCACCAGTTTTAAAACTGTCGTTCCCATAGTCACTTGTCTTGGACACACACAATAATGAATCAATGAAGAACAATATACAGTAATTCCCTCCTTAATTACATTTTGATTTTAGCCTTCACTTGATGCTCTTATTAAAAACTCCAGTGTAAATAAGTGCAAAACTGGTAGTATTAAATCATTGATACATTAAAGGCACTCGGTCTATGACGAGAATGATCAGGTGCAGCTTTATTGTCAGGCAGGACCCAATCTATATTTTTCATTAATTTACTCGTATCACAACAGTGTTTGGGATAATAGATGGAATTAATCACTGTATTAGAAATAATGGATGGATGGTGGATTGTCTGGATGCTGCTGGTGGTGAAGGCAGCTGATGCCATTTGACTGCAAGTCATATGACACAATGCTAAAAATGAGAGAGTAAAAAATCAGTTTGTCCCTGTGATTGCAATAATCCACCTCCAAATACAACACGCATTTTACAGTGGCCAGTTCCTCTGACATGCAGTCGGGTTACAGTTGTATTTGTTTTCTAGGTCCAGGGATTCCTTTGCCTCAGTTCCTGATCCCAATCTTGGCACTCCTGGCGCTTACAGGACTAGTTATAATCAACCTCCTCCTCTCCAAAAACAGTGGTGAGTAAATAAGAGTTTTACTTTCCATTTGGATGATAACAAAACAAGTTGCAAAGCCTTTAATCACAGTAACATACTCAAAAGCAGCCTCAGTAACACAGCAAAATGATGCAATGCACATTGGCAGCAGTGAAAATAATTTGATATCTATGTTTGCTTTAATTTATTATCTTATTCACCCTCATAAAATGCTGCATAACTTGGCTTTATTTAAACCATCTCCTGTCACATGGTATGGAGTCTCACATGCTCACAGGGAAAATATAAAGCATAGTCATGTGTTTTGTCTTTCTCACACTCTCTGCCTAGGTTCGAGGCACCCTGGAGGTAAGAAAACAATAATCCCTGTATCCTCTTAAGTAACTGCAGGCTTTCTAGTTAACAGTCTTTGGAGAACATTGATAGAGAGTTAAAAATTAAATGAACTCAAAACCTCAAACACTTTGGATGGCCATTTTCTTTAGTGGATCCTGATTCACTCAGTGATGCTGTGTGTGCAGTATGAGCTCACTTTTATCATGACTGGATATGACTGCAGTCAGCAGGTCAGGCGGTAACACAGAGGTGATAGTTTCAGTTAGTGACTGTTTATTTAAGAGAGGGAAGGAGGTGGTGTAAAATGGGGGAGGCATGTCAAATAATCTCTTAAGCACTAGGGAGTGACCAAGCAGGAAACCTCTGAGGCTGAAAAATAAGACCAATGCATAAGTGCCAGAAACTGTAGTTCATTGAATGGCCACTTGAGGCTGGCTCAGAAACAGAGTAAACCCCCAGAGACGGCCATGTTAAAATGCCCAAAACGAGAAAACTCTTTTTCTGGGTTTAGAAAAGTGTAAAATACCTGGATCTACTGGCCCATAGAGCATGTGTAGAAGTGATTAATGACAGCCAAAATAAACAGTCATATCCACCCATTGTGATCTTGCTGCTCCATCCTTTCCTCAAGATATGGTCACTACTGACTCCAAAAAACCAAAAAAAAAGAAAAGGGGAAAAAAAACCAAACAAAAACAGGATGGCGATGACCAAAAGGCTAAATTCAAGGCTGTAAAATGTCTGTCCGCAAACCAATAAGTGATATCACGGTAGTTATGTTGATAATTCATACAGTCTTTGGGAGCGACTTCCGTCTTTTATTTTGGCTGAGGGGAGAGACATACAACATTAAATAGTTGTGTTTTGTCTTTATTTGAAATACCCTCTGAACTCTAAATCCCACTTAGAGGGTTTGAATTACATACTATCTTTAAAATTCACAAAAATTGCAGCATTGCCAGAAACTGTAAAAACTGAGATTATCATATTTTTGTCTTGTGCTAGAAATAAATCCTTTGCACTAAACATATCCTTTAAAAAACAACAACAAACAAACAAAAGAAATTAATTCATCACTCCTGTATGGCAGTAATCACTTGAGCATTTTTCTTAAGAAATTAGCTGTTTTGATTTGGTGATAACTAAACCTCCTGTGCTGTTTGCTTGTTGCATTGGCTCCAAATCTCTCTTTGGTATAGTATAAAAACAAGAAGGCTATTTATGTTAGAGGGAGGGTCATGCATTTCTCCAGTGACTAAGTAAGGCTCAGTGAAAATATTTGTAGGTTTGGGAAGGGCAAAGATTTTTTTTTTTTTAAAAGCAACACCCTTTTGCTCTGATAAATAAAGTACAGTCCCTTGATGAATTGTATTAAGAGTGATATCCTGTAATCCTAAACAGTGAATCAGAATATACTTTTTTTTTTACGTGAGCTTTTTTTCTGGCTTAATCTTTTCTGTTTTGATTCCTTTGCAGGTGTTGTCGGCTCTATTATACATTACCCTAAAGACATGACTGAAATGGCTCCAGACATAAGAGCCAGTGGTTACCAAACCTTGTAATTCTAATATCCAGTTGATTAACAGGGTCACATTTAAGCTTTCCTCTCCCTTTCTACTGCTGAATGTCACTCACTGATTTAACACTTTACTCTCTGTGTAAGGACAGTGTTTCTCCATGAATGTTACCAAACCTTTGCTACAGTACCAACAGCCTACTGTGTGAAACACATGCGGTCTGGACTCTAAACTGCATTATTTAATGCACTTTAATGCATGTATCATACTTAACACTGGTGCTTTTAATGAATTTATATTTAATATTTGTGCACACATACAAAGAAATGTAAACCCATTCACTGCCTGCAGCAATGTACAAGCTTTTTTTTTTGCACAAATAATAACTATAAGGGCAAATGTTTTCAGCAGTCACATTTTCTAGACTAAGCTATTCAAGTAAACAACTTCTGTGTTAATACAATGAAAATGTTCTGTTGGAAGCACATAGAGAATGTCACACATTGTCTTATGGTCTGTAGATAAAGCCCTGCTGAAATCAAATGTTTTGTTTCATCACTGATAGTCACAGTCACAGTGAAAGTCTGCTAAATATAGGGTGGACTACGTTAAGTGTGTCCAGTTACTGAAGAGTCACACTGTGCTGTGTTGTTGTTTGTTTTGAGAAATCACACTTATGGTTTTAATATTTTTGTGATATTGTACATTGTTCTGACTGTTTCTGTTTTTTCTTTGTTATTTGTATATGTAAATTTAAAACAAATCCAATTAAAGATGCTTTTATGATACAGAGTTCCCTTTTTCCCCCTTTATTTTTGTTTTTGACTTAGCTTTTCACAAAATGTCTTAAAATGGATTTACAAAATGCAGCATCTGATACACTGTTGGTCTTTTTTTTTTCTTTTTTAAATATATCTTATTAGATAGTTATAGTGGCCTTTCAACCAAGCCTCAAGTATCTAGCAAACTGAAATCTGCGTTATGGCGCCATCACCTGTTATGGAAAAAATCCTGCATAACACACCATTGAAAATATACAAAATCTGTGGTATAAATGTAAATTACATTATTACATGACATGATACAGAAAATTGGAAAACAGTAAGACATTTGTACATTGTAAAGGATCATATAGTTTTAAGTTTGTGTGATGCTGTTCTAGAAGTTAAAACTACTGACAGTCATTTCAAAAATTATTTTCTCGAAGTCTCCAAAAAAAAAAAAAAAATACAGTCTGACCATTCTCTCATTGGATACAAGCAACATTTTATTTTAGTTTATTTTTTTACACAGACAGAGCTACATCAGCTGCCTCTGGTTATCCTCCTGCTTTGATAAGAATATTTTTTTATGCCAAGGTTACTCTCCAAACAGATTCGGAGAGTTACCTTGGCATAAAACAACTGTTGAACATAAAAATCTGTGTCGATTTCAGTGGATCAGTACATGTAGGATTTCTGTTCACAGCATGTGTTTGATCTCTTTAAACCAGTGATCAAACTGTGAATGGTTCAGCCATGTGCTAAGTGCTCTCATGAAAACTGGGAGAGGTCTTTGATTTTCTTAATCCAATCAGATAACTGCACCATCATACACTGACAATTAATCACCAAGTGATTTTCATTTTGGCTATTTTGAATTAATAAATCCAAGGTTGCTTATATATGACTGGATCATAAAGTATAGGCCTATCTACAATACTTATGATAGGCTACAGTGTGCACAACAACTATGTGAAATTGCAGATGTGTTTGAAAATATATTTTACTAAAATATCCTAGAATAGAATAGAATAGAATAGAACATAATAGATGAGAATAAGATATTCATACAATTATTAGCCTTTTTGTCAACTCTGTTGCAAACCTGTTTTTATACCTCTGTGAATCTGATAACTTTTAGGGGTGTTTTGAGGAAGACAATTCTACCCCTACTATATATATATATATATATATATATATATATATATATATATATATATGAATGGAATATTGAACATAACATAACATAATATAACATAACATAACATAACATTCTGGTCTTTTTTAAGATTAGCCTTAATGGTCATTAAATAAATTTCTCAACCTTCAAATAATCAAATAAAAGACATTTGATGAAGGATTATCTTACAAAGTGAAGTGGCCTACATCAAAAATCAGAATTATATTGGCCTATTTTATTTTATTTTATTTTATTTTATTTTTCATTGTGATAGTTCTTTAATTTTACTTTTCACAAATTAATCACAGCCCTTTACCTTGTGGCCGAAAGATGGCGATACATATATTTTCAGGGCGGAAGGTGTTCAGACGTTGATCCGTCGGAAGTTCCCTCCACCAATCACATCACCGCATTCGTAAGCGTTACCATGGCAGCTCCTTGAACGAACCAATTGCAGGAGCGCATTCTGGCATTTAAACCGTGTGGCTTCATCGTCACGAAATTCAAACTTTAGAGAGAGAGGAAGCTCAGTGCTGCTCCTGTGTATGCCACGTTTTGTGAAGAGGTGAGGACATTTGTTTAAGTTTTGAAAGTGTCTTTAAACGGTAATTGAACGTTTTAAAGTGGTTAAATGCTACTAAAGCGAATGCTAACTTGTGCCCGTTTACTTTAGGTAGAAGGAAAAGTTGTTTTCGTTTCTTTTATCTTAGCTACTGTTAGCTAGGTCATTCTTTATACTTAAATTTAATGTCAGATTAGTTTGGCTGATGTGGGACGACTCATTGACACACTTTCTTCCTAATTAAATTAAGTTGTTGGCTCATAGCTGCTGCAAAAGTATTGCTAACGTTAACCGTGAGGTCCTGCTGTTAGCATGCGATGCCTGGCTGTGAGCTAACGTTCATGTTAGCTATTTACTTTTGCTCACCAAATGAACGCTTATTTTTTGTTTGCCCTGATGTAATACAGGTTGTTGTCGTGAAACGTGGATAAAATGGCGCAGTTTGGGTTTGAGAACGACATCCACAGTATTTTAAAGCTGGATATGCCCATCACAAACGCTCCCATCGCGAGGTGGCAGAGAAAGGCCAGCTCATCAAACACATCGGGGTTGTCTCCGGGAAAATCTGCCAATGTGTCGCTCAGTTCATCAAAAACGCCCAGCAAAACACCTGGTAATGTGTGTCCATCGTATTCACCTTAAGCTCTGCAATGACATCTCTGCAAATGTTAACCGCTGGGATATTTCTTCTATCACAGGCAAAAACAAAAAACAAACACCCTCTAAGATGGGGGGCGACCGCTTCATCCCAGTCAGAAACAGCAAACAAATGGATGTGGCCAGTTTCCTGCTCACAAAGGAGAACGAGCCCGTGGACACTAACAACGCAGCAGGATCATCAGTAAGTTATTATATTGATACATATCCAGATAATCCTTCAGTGAACTACAGATGTATTGATTAACCATTTGAAACCTGGATGGACATCAGTTTTCTTTTGCTGTATTCAGAAAACTTTGACAAACTATTAAACTCTTTGAAACCTGAACAAAATTATTTGATTTCTTTCAAAGACAAAAGCAATCCACAAACTGCAAGAAATAAGCAGAAGCTGACAAGTAAATGGCCTGAATATTAGAACTTTTTTTAAGGCCTGAATTTAAAAGATGTTAAAATATCAAGAAATGTTTATTTATAATTACTATGATTGTGTTTTTTTTAGATTGTTACAGAAAAAAAATACACTTTTTTTTTTTGCTTATTTCCATGTAATTTTCTCATAACTTGCAAATTTTTGGCCCATGTGTTAAGTTGCTCATTGCCTTCTCTTCGTGTTACTGAGAAAAATCAAATCAGTTTGCTCATGTTTCAAAGGGCTAAGGCCGGGGTTCCTGTGGATCCTTAAAGTTTTACAAGGCATTGAAGTGATTAATCTAACAATAAAGCCTTAATTTGTATTACATTACTTTTTCAAAAATCTCAGATGCTCAGACATGGGAAGTATTAATCTTGCTTTTTCTGATGTTGCATTGTAGATCTCAAAATAATTGGTAACATCTTTTTTTTTTTTGTTAAATAATTTAATTAATTACTTTCTTAAACTTATTGTGACGGGAATCCAAGCAATGAAATCTCACATGCAGATTGAGAAACACAAAATCGTTCAGAAAAAAAGCCCAGAATTGCAAGATATTTCCCACTTCTGTTGGTAAACTAAATAGATATCTTTATTATAATATTATATGTTCATGGTGTTCCATGTGTGCCACTCTAAAAAGTTATTTTTCCAGCATTTGATGTAGATAATTCAACTTTTTTCACTGGATGAAAAAAAATAAAGCCAAGTCTTAAACTTAATTCTGAGTGGCATGAAAAAAAGTCTTAAATCTAGCTCGCCGTAAGCTGTAGCTGATCAAGGCTGTGTGTCTTTAAAGGAAAGCCAGAAAGCCTGGTCCATGTCACTAAATGGATACAACATTGAAGATGCAAAGATCCTGCACCTTGGAGGGAAGCCGCTGAACGCTCCAGAAGGTAAGGATCAATTTGGCAAGATAGTACATTGCACAAATATAGAAATATTATCTAAATGAGGAACTCACTCTTATAAAGAACAGGTCTGGTGTAGAACCTTGTGTGAAGTCTAATTTAAGAAAAATATAAATGTCCCTATGTGCACAATTAGATTAAGGAATATTAGTTAACCTTGGAGACAGTTTTGTTTAATGCCACTCAAGAGCAGGACAGACTGATTTTTAACAGGCAAATCGAGAATGAGGTTTATTTTTGTTTAATTATCCTGCCTATGACGATATAAGCTTTTCAGTAAAATGACATTCATGTAGTTTTTTTGTGTGGATGGTCATAAAAAAATGAGTCATATTTTAGTAGGGGAAACATTTTTGTGTCAGACTTTTTTTTCCTGGGCCTGGGACAGAAAACTTAGTATTTTATTTAAGGAGTGAGCAGTAAGATAAAATGTGTTCTGTATTGATATTATTACAACAATATTGTAATATCTTGTAAAGCCATGAGGTTGGGGAGCATGTTTGTGTGCATGGTAGAGAATAAAATACATGAATGAAATCAAACAAATCTACATATAATATTTGTTAATTTTCAGGCTATCAAAACAACTTGAAGGTCCTCTACAGTCAGGGTGCAACTCCTGCTTCTGTCAAAAAGACGAGATACATATCTTCAACCCCCGACAGAATCCTGGATGCTCCTGAGCTTCGAAACGATTTCTGTAAGTTGGACAAAGCAACCCACTGAGTGGAAATTGAACACAACATTAACCTTTATGCTAAATAAAGAGTTTAGACATAAATATTTGATCTTTGCACACAAAGGCAATCCTTTACACTCAGCGAGCATTCATTTGACCCTTTCACTCCCAGATTTGAATCTGCTTGACTGGAGCAGTCGAAATGTTCTGGCTGTCGCGCTTCACAACAGTGTTTACCTGTGGGATGCCACTCAAGGAGACATCACTCTTCTCATGAAGTTGGAGCGTGAGGAGGACTACATCTGCTCCCTGTCCTGGACCAAAGAGGGAAGCTACCTCGCAATTGGCACCAGTGACTGCAAAGTACAGGTCAGATGAATACATCACCTTAGTTGATATGGACAGAAAGCACTTAAACAACTGCTTCCTTTTGGTTTTTGATGGTGTGTTTTTGTTTTCTTAGTTGTGGGACGTCGACAACCAGAAGCGTCTACGCAGCATGGCCAGCCACACGGCTAGAGTCGGGAGTCTGAGCTGGAACGACCATATTCTCTCCAGGTACAGTTGTCTGTGCATCTTGTACAAAAGACAGGAACGTACAAGCAATACCAGTGGTGTTTTTGTCCGACTCAAATATATATTTTTGTGTCTTCCTCCTAGTGGTTCAAGATCAGGACACATCCACCATCATGATGTCAGGGTGGCAGACCACCACATTTTCACACTCAGTGGTCACTCTCAGGAGGTGTGTGGGCTCCAGTGGTCCCCTGACGGGCGTTACCTGGCCAGTGGAGGCAACGACAACTTGGTTTATGTGTGGCCCCGCGTGCAGGACGGCAGCCCCAACCAGTCTGTCCACTGCTGGAGTGAACATCAAGGAGCTGTCAAAGTGAGTACCTTTTAAATTTGTACTAGAAAACAGAATCTGTTGCAGACTGTGTAAAACTTTATAATCACTTTTGGATGTGTTTTTTCAAGGCTTTGGCCTGGTGTCCATGGCAGCCAAATGTACTCGCATCTGGAGGTGGTACCAGTGACCGTCACATCCGTATCTGGAATGTCAACAGCGGCTCCTGCATCAGTTCACTCGACACTCAGTCCCAGGTACCTACACACTGCTAGACCCCCTGATTTCTTATCCTCAACCAAAATGTACTTGAAGGGAAGCTTCGCAAATCTGAACCTTTTGAAATCTGGAGCGGCATCACTTTTCTTGTGCTGCTTTCAAAAACCTTTCACAAAAATTTAACCCTTTGATCCCTACGCAAATTTATGTGATTTATTTAAAAAAACATGGGGTTTGAGTTTTCTTTTACTAACTTTCAGTGTAACTTTTTTAGTGTACTTTTTTTTTCTATTTTTGGAGCTGCTTTGCATCATAACTCTGTGGATAGTATGTGTAAGTTGACTAAGGTGTAAACTTCACTCTCTCTTACCAGCACCCAGATTTCCCTGCTCAAATCTGCCTGTTTCTTTTCTGGCTCCAGGGCTTTTGCTCTAGCCACAGGTTGTGCTTACACATTTTTGAATGCTGGCGACCACAAGACACAAAGAGTATACCACCAGATCGAGAGCAGAAATCACCTCTCTAGCTAAAACTTGGATCAAACTGTGAAACTTTCTTCAGCAACATATTTTAGTGCACTGTCCAGCTGTAATACGAGAACTAGAGCAGGAAGTGTGCCAAGCTGTTCCTGTATTGTAAAAACCAGGATCAAACGATAAAACTAAGCAGTGAAATATGAAATCAAATATGAACCTAGATTATGGTGTTGTTTTTTTGTTTTTTTTTTTAAGTGTGTCCCTGTGAATTTGGTAGGTTTTCTGCCTTTGGAGCAAAAATGAATGCCAGCACTTTTCTGCAATTTTCTCTGGTCATATAGCACAGATTTCAAAAGTAGTTAAGTCTGTATCTGTAGACAGCCCAGTCCTTATAAAAGGACAATCTTTCCAGCAGTGAGATACTTCTTTCATTTTAACTTTAAAATAATGAAATTAACTTGGAGGTGTCGTCATCGGTCTTTTCCCAAATCAAACATCATGACTTTGCCGTACAGATCTCGTCACTGGTGTTTGCACCCAACTACAAGGAGCTGGTCTCTGCCCATGGATATGCCCACAACAATGTCGTTATCTGGAAGTACCCCGCTCTCACCAAGGTTGCAGAGCTAAACGGTAAGTATCACTTGCTTGACACTTGTTCAGTTTCATAATTTTAAAGGAAACAACTGAATGTCTGCTCTACTTTGTACTTTTTGCGGGTCTAAAAACATCAATGTTTTTTATTTTAGGCCACGAGGATAGAGTTCTCAGTTTGGGTCTGAGCCCAGACTGCTCTACCGTTGTGACTGTTGCTGGAGATGAGACGATCCGCCTGTGGAAGAGCTTTGAAATAGATCCTGTGAAGAAGAAGGCCAAAGACAAGCTGGTCAAATCAACCAGCAGCGTCATTCATCAGTCAATCAGATAATTTGCTTTGTCATGACTTTTGAGGAGTTTTTTGGTCTATGTTTAATGAGCTATGTGCAAATGTTTTATTTAATCCATAATAAAGATTTCTACCAGGTGATTTAGCTGTAACTGGCAACTTACTGCTCATAGGGATGGTGTGATGGGTTGATGGTCTCAATTGTTTATACAGGTTTGCTAAGTGTTAGTGTATTTCTGACCTTTTACTTGACTTATTTTATAGTCAATATGCATTGTATACAGTGTACTGTGTTATCAATAAATGATTTGATTACCTAATTTGCTTCTGCTGGATAATTGGCATGTGTTTGTGCTGCCATGTCTCAAAATGCAGGGCATATTTAATTAATTCAAAATGTATATTGTGTTTACCGTCATCTCCATCACTGACTTTATCAGACACCTGGCCAAAAAGAAGAGTCTGTTTATCCTACAAATGTTGCACTGCCATTAGCTTAGTTTAAATTTCACATGGATCATGTAGGTCATGGCTAAATGGTAATTCTAGATTTGTGAAACTCTCACAAGCCACTTCAAAAATACTCTTGTCTTGCTGTTTTATGGTGTGGCAAGGCCACGTTTAATGCCTGGTTAGGTTAAATAGTGGTCATGGTGAAAATGATCCCTTGAAACATAGAACATGAAATGTCGCCTGAGGTTATCATCTAGACACAACCTTTACTGTTTCCTCAGAAGCTGCCACTCTGAACCTGGTTCCTCTGAGGAAATCAGTATCCTCTGTGTCTGAAGTCTTGCTGAAACATGCAACAGATCTATTGCTTTTAACTGAAGTTTAAGGTGTTAACTTCCACAATTACAATTAAACGTATCACCTCTTGCTCATTTCATTTAATTTTCATTTCAATTTGTTAACCAGTCACAATTTAAGCAACACATTTACTTTGTGTGCATGATTTGCTATAATCGAGTCTTTTATGCTGCAGATCCAAACTCATGTGCATTACTATCAGATGACTTTATCAAAATAAAAGTATTCAAAGCTAAACACAAAATATCACTGAACATTCACAATAAGTAATGAATTCAGACAGTTGACAGGTTTTCAGCAGTTTGCCCCTCTTGGGATGCCACTATCCACCTGCTGCAGAACATTTAAAAAAAAAAAAAATCAATCTAATAATAGAATTACTTAACTTCTTAGGTAAAACATTTAAAAACTGAAAAATTACAATACATTTACAGAGTTTTTATTTCTGCTTTAAACAAACAGGTTAATCTATTGAACATTGTGAGGTTAACTGTAACAAACAGCTCCTGGATGCAGCTAAACATCCATTACTGTGTGTTTTTCGTAGCAAATATTAGATCCAACTTTTAAGAGGCAGTGCTTCAAAATTAGATCACACTTCAACTGTCATCAGTGCACATGAGTAATGAACAAAAGCAGTAAAAACACTGGTTGGTTTATCATTCACTATATACATTCTGCAGTGATATTCACAAACAGTGTACTTTCTCTTACCTAAATCTGATTAAATGGAAAGTACTTTCTATTAACTTCATGCAGTGTGCTGAGAGAGTAGAACATACATTGTTGTAAAATTCATAATGGATTAAAATAACAGTGTATGTCACTACCTAATTATGCAAAAATGCAAAATGCATCAATACTGTAATATACAGTATAACATTTCTTTTCCACAATTCTTAAAATTGAAAAATGGAGGTGTGGCATGTTCCTTACAAAGTGCACACCATGACTGCTTTTCAAATGACAAAGACCTTTATCTAAAAAACATTTTTTTTATTTCAAAAGATAAATAAAAACACAAATAAACTAAATGTTTGACATTTACAATGAAAGCTTTGTTTTGGTATCAACTTTGTAGCAGTTATTTATATGTGCTGGTCTTCAGTGGAAACTGTGTGATACTCCCGAGCAACAGACAAACAGCAGTGTAGGTCACGCATGTGTTGGCCAAGCCTGACGTGAAGAATACTATCAGTGACAAAATGAGCACCAATCTTCATACAGTGTTCATCACAGTTAGTAGTTTTCAATTAACAAACACAATATGGCAAGTACTTATCACTGCCAAAACACATAACCCGCCAAGTGTGCATATAAGAAAAGACTATATAGAAAGTATGCAGTTTAGAAGTAACATACTGAATTCAGTGCCGTTCCAATATGCTACTATATATGAATGATTATTTTGGGGTAGCTCTAGGTATCTCCTTGTATGCCGCCTCCTCATTTCCAGAGTCACTAACTCAGATTTCCTTTACTTTGCCAAAAACGATTTTGCCGTTGGTGTAGTTATGTGCGTTCCCGTTCCCCAGGTGTTTCCCATTGGCCTCCACAGTGATGGGTTCACTGGTTGAGCCGTTCTGTTTTGGCTTGTCCTGTGTGGTAGGAAGCCGCTTCCCCTTAATGTAGGCCTGTATCCAAAAGTTGGAGAAGAGGAGGAAGAAAAAGACGCCATACATCCAGATCAGGTGGATCCACAGGGGAACCTGGTAGTCACACTTTTCCATGAAGTAGTACTGGCTGATGTGAACGGAGACCAGAACAAACTGTGTCTGTAAAATGACATGAAAAGCATAGATTCTTATTCCAGCCCACATCCATGAAATCACATTCATGTTATTACACCCAAAACTAAATGGTGCTAAACTGTACCCTTCAGCAGTTGTTTGACTCATAATTATAGAGGCCCAGACAAACCAACCTGACATCAAACTAGTTGCTATGAAAGCCAACTGTTGCGTCGTCTCACGTTACCATGTCTCAGCTAAAAAGTTGCACATGAACACACCATGAAAAGGGAAACCGGAATACCACCATAAGGCTAGTTAGCACATTAAAACACAAACAAATATTGAAAGAACAAAGCATGCTTTCCTTGCGCCAGTGAACAAAAACACAACCCATGAGTTGCTTTGCCAAACCACATGACTTAATTCACCCACAGGCACCGCCGTTTCCGACACTGATTCAACATGCTGAGTTGGCTAAAAAAGCCAACAAGGGCCAATGGTGCACAGCCAAAGTTTGTCACAAGGACAAGGGAGACAGATGCTCACCGACGGCCAACTGCCGGCTTGGTGTGTCAAAGCCTCAAAGGAACCTGTTTTGGTGTTATATGGCACCCATCTGTTAAAGGTGTTAGACAATGCCTTTGTCAAATGATGCTATATACCCTTTAGAACCATTAGGGCCCTGACACACCAAGCCGACTGTCCGCCGTTGGTCATTGTTGGGCTGTCTTTCACTTTTGTTTTTGCGGTGCATCCCGCACCATTGGCACTAATCGGCATTTCTCTGCAGCTCTTTGGCCAATTCAGCATGTTGAATTGGCATTGGAGACAGTGGAGCCTGTTTGTGAATGAAATCTCTGATTGGCAGTTCAGCTCAGCGCACATAAAGAAAAACGGAAGTGAGGAAAGCAAGCAAACATCAAGAGGTTAAGAGATCAAAACAAACTTGTTATATTAGGTGAGATTATTTTTTTAGTCATTGAGCTCGAATCAGATCCTACATTTTTTGTCACTTACTGAGGAACACAATACGTAACCTCATTAAACTTTAATGTGCACATGCAAAAAGGTTGAGAGCAACTGCTGTTATGTGTTATCCTCTGTAAATACACCGTCTGTAGGCTTTTTTAATGTGTTCTTTCCCCAGTATAATAAACTACATTAAGCTGAAGAACCAGCAGTGAACTATATAATATTCTCTACTGCTTCTTCAGCTTCGTCCAGTTTTGTTTACTGGGAGAGACCCAGTAGAAATCCTCTGAAGTACAATGCCAAAAAACATTTTTCTGTGTATGAATAAATAGTTTTTAAAAAGGGACATACAAGCTGAATGGCGGTCATGTATTTCTTCCACCACAGGAATTTCTGGAAGCGAGGTCCTGCAGCAGATAGTAGGTAGTAGAAGTACATGATGACATGGACGCCCGCATTTACCATGGCATGGAAGCAGCCCATTCCTCCAGCTAGAGAGGGGAAAATACAGAAAATTATGCGTTTCATTAGACATTTTCATGCAACTGTAGAGTGATCTCCCCAATTTATTGTTTTGTGCTTTAATTTCCTTAATTGCAAAGTGATACAATGACTCTCATCTGTAATTTAAGGACATTATAAGGCTTATATCATTGGCTTATGCATCATATATTGCATGTATGAAGTGTTTGACATTTATGTTATGCTCACCAGGAGTCAGTGTGATGCCCCACCACCATGACCAGGGCATGAAGGAGTGATGAAATACATGCAGAAACGTGATCTGGCTTTGTTTCTTCCTCAGCACAAAAAATACCTCAAATAGAAAAAAAGTAGAATATGCTGAAGGTAACATGCATGATAGATGTGTCGCAAAAAAACTCAGACAATAAATTAAGTCACTGATAAACAAAAGGAATGTCTGTAGAGATGAAAAACATCCTTACTGTGTCAAGGAGTTCGATGTATTTTGAAAAATAAAACAACCAAGACACTCGGATCATCTGGGGGAAGGAGGAGAAGAACGTCAAACATCACATTTAAAAAGAAATTACAAACTAATCTTTATTTCTCAGGCTTAGTTTTTTTAGGACGCAACAGGTAGTGCGAGCTCCTCTGCTCTGAAGGCTTACCCGAAGAGTCTCCGGGCTGTTTGAGGTGTCGATGAGGTCACATCTCCACGTGTAGGTGGTGGCCCATCCTGACATCATGAACTTCAAAAAACACATCAGCAGCAGTTATTAACATTTCACAGTCACTCTGGTTGATAAAGAAATGGGAACTGTATGCAGCAGATAACCTAATTTGTCACTTTTTTGGTTTACCTCATACACTATGTAGGCGTTAAGTAAAACCATGCAGAGGTTGTAGACAATCATAGCTGTTTTGAGTTGCAGGGGCTTGCGGTTCGTCATGAGGCGAGGCCCAATGTACACTGAGATGATGACATAACTCAGCAGGATTAAATTCATCTTTATGGGGCCCTGCATCAGTGGGTAGTCTTTAACTCTGGCATCTGAGGAGAACAAAATCACACATTTCTCATTAACTGTAAAAATAAATAATTTGTTTTAACTTCAGAAAAGTTTAATATTTAAAGTTGACTGAATTTGAAAAGACAAGTTGAAGTAATTTTGTAAAGATTCCACCTGTCGTTTCAATTTTAGTCAACTTAAAAATTCAAGGCTGCCAAGACACTAACTTTTTAAGTTTATTTATTTATTTAATTTTTTACAGAGTTGTCTTGGTGTGTAAATGATGAACACACACACACACACACACACACACACACACAGACACACACACACACACACACACACACACACACACACACACCTGGGAGGGTCAACTGTAAATGCAGTTAAGACAAAGTTTTAGGCAGATAGAGGGGGTAGTATAAGAAAGACAAAAGCAAAAATGCTCTTTTTAAAATTATTTTTACAGTATTTTATTATTACTGTTATGCCATAATTCATATTTTCACAAAGCAGAAATAGTAAATCTGTAGCAGACACTTACCGGTCCTCGCTATTATATAACTGTGCAATTCTAAAATGTTTGACACAGCTTCCTGCAGCATGGTGACTGCTTGTCTCTTCCCCTGTTAAACCACTGGGGGGAAAAAAATCAAAGAGAAGAAGTCAGAAACCAGGAGATGAAGCTGAGCCGGGCAGGTGAGCGACAAAGCGACCTGCCCACCTGCTTTCCCACTGACTGAACAAACAGGAGACAGCTGCACAGGCTCATCAAACACCCCTGAGTGCCCTCGTGTACATTATTTCAAGCTAAATACACAGAGAAATCTGGACCAGGAGCTCCTTTCTCTGCCTGATCCAAGGTGAAGCATGTAAGCTAGAAATCCTCAGTTTTTCTTTAGTAAATCAAAAAGAAAACAATAATTCATTATTAAAAAAAGAAATCTATGAAGGATTGTGAAACATCTGACTTCTGCTGTCAGTCCAGAGACAATGAATACTCTCATGCTGACTAACAGAGCAAGTAAAACAGGTGAGGCAAAGCCAGCCAGCCTAGCCTACTGAGCTACTGAGATAGGAGTCGATCAGAGATTTCCAGGGACTAAAACTACAAGACATAGTTAATTTAAAGCAGCAGATGAATGTTTTACTGTCTTAGTTAAGATAAACCTTAGTGAACTGTAATGTTGAAGGTTTTCCAGCAAAAGACACCAGTCTAACCATGATCAATTCAAAAGCAACTTAACATAAAAAAACATTATCAACAGTTTTTTTCAGGAGCAGCGCAGACAGATCTCAGAAACTGCTTCTTTGCTGTTTTTGTAACAGGCGACTCACCGGCTGACTACAAGTCCTCAGCACTCACTCCTGTGTGTGCTGCACAGCCAGGGCAGGCTGCACTCAATCCAGAGGATCCAACAGATCAGCAGCAGCAGTGAGAGGTGATCAGGTGAAAACCAGATGCATGCAGAGCGGCTCTGTGGGTGGGAGCCTCCAGCAAACGTCTGTGATCCTCAGCTTAAAGTCCAAGAAGAGCTGAAAGTTTCACAGGTAAGAAAATGTGGGAAGAAGCAAGAGAGAGAAAGTGAGAGAGAGTGAAGAGTAAAAGTGAGTGGCCAGCTATGACACTTAAGATAGGACTGGAAGCATTCAACTCAATTTAAACCCAGGAGCACTACTACAGAGCTTGCTGGTTTCAGGACCACGCCCTGTTTCAGTGCTTAACTCCACCTTCCTATCCTTACTTAGCCTGTTTGTGATTGGACTGTCTCATCAATGGTGGTGAAGGGGATGGGGTCATGGAGTTAAAGGCCTTGGTTATTAGAAACCAAGAGCCAGGGGTGAATGGCCCCACTATTTGACAAAGAAAAACCAGTTAATGAGCACATGAGGATCAAAAATATTGTCAAAGATGACTAAACTATTCACTAAAAAAGCCTCAGATTAAAAATGTAAAAATATCACAATGGTTAAAAAGTAAAGATGCTCCTTGTGCCAGTCCAAAAGAATTTGATCATTTCATCTCAGAAGTGTCCCTCAGACACAATTTAGGTCAAAGGTGAAATCACATATCACACATTCACAAACCTAACGTCACTTTTTGAGCGGCCCATCCCTTTTTTTGTGTGGTAGCAGAGGTTGGGTTCCCGTCCAACCCTTACTGCCATGACGAGATCTCCTGCACCTCTGGTTTTACCTGTTTCCCGGGCACCGGGGGACGATGGGCGTGAGTCCTGAACGACATTAAAAAATGTACTCCCCAGCTCGTACGTTAGACTGAAAGGTTGGCTGGAATGAAAGGAATCTGAGTATGAGAGCGAGAGAGGGAGGGAAGGAGGACTCATTGTCTGTTTACATGATGTGTGATAGTTTGGCACATGGTGGCTTTTTTAATGAAGTGTATGAAAATCACAGACAGTAAATCAATGAAGGTGTGTTTAGTGGACAAAATCTTAAATGCAAAAATGACATGGTGATGTGAGATTTGAAAGCCTTAAAGTAAATTCTGGGGAAAAAAAGAAAACAACCGTGATTGCATTTGGCGCTTGCATTTCAATAAGCTTGATTGCCAAGTGGTTTTTAACACTCAAGGAGTGTGGAGGTTTTGGCGCATAGACAAGGAAAACTGAATTAATTTAATATTAAAATATAGAAAAAATTAAATATTTTAAAATATATTTAAAATGTAACTATTCAAATTGAATATGCTAAGCATGAATGTGAAACATTGGCTATAGTATAGAGCAGTGATACTTAATTTAATAAATAATAATAAAACAAATTTAAACTCTGAATGCTAATATGCTGTCAAAGTGCACTAAAAAACAGCAAAATGGATTCATCAAAATAAATAAATAAATGAATAAATAAAAAGCAATGTACAGAGATAGCGGTCCAAAAAGATGTGCATTAATGTTATATGTCGTGATATGTCATGCACTGGTGACCACTAATATTAAGTTAATGGCCACTTAAAGGTGTGGCTTTCACTCTCACTTGCCTCAAGTCCCCAAAATCTTAAAGGAAAGAGAAACTGAGCTCATTAACATATTCAACAGTTTAGTTTCACCCACTGGTCTCTCAAGAAGAATGCAGCTATATACACTACAAAAGTCAAGTGTTTCTGCAAAGGAGACGCAGCCCTGAAGAATTTCTTGCAAAGCTAGCAGCAACCAGAGACCTTTGGATACACAACTCGCCCATACATATACGGTTGTTTCAATGATATAACATTTACAAATTTAAATCATTACTACCAAATATCCTGCTGCTTATCCACTAAAAAAATGTGTGACATGTTTTGGCTGAATGTGAAAGCTGGTGTCATTGTCTTTAACTACACTGTCAGCTGTTTTTCATAGCTGCCATATTACTACACACCACAACACACTCGCTGTTCTTCTTGGCCTTGTGACCATTTCAAATTAATTTAGGTCGAGGTTTTGCTCAATAGAATTTATCACACAGAGGCTAACAAACAACAAAACAACATAACATTGTCTGTGGACCATAGTTCTGCCCAACAGCATAACCAGAATAGATAACGGCCTCGAGATATACTGCAGGTCGTTCTCAGTTAGTCAATTGTGCGAAATTAGATGGATTCCTCTGGATGTGGAAGGCTAAGCTTGGCTGCTGACATTGAATAAATGGACTCAGTGAACGTGTATGTGGAAATAATATGTGGTAGTTTATGAAAAAGCAATTTAAGGGACAGTTCACCCCCAAATCAAAAATTCATATTTTTCGTCTTACCGGTAGAACTGTTTATTATTATCTAAATTGTTTAAATGAAAGTTACAAAGTGTTGGTGTTATTGGCTGTAGAGATGTCTGATTTCTCTTGAATATATTGGAACCATATGGCACTTGGCTTGTGGTGCTGAAAGCACCAAAAAAAAAACAAACAAAAAAAACTTAATAATGTCTCTTACCAAAAATTATGACCTGGTTACTCAAAATAATCCACAGACCTTGTTGTGAGCAGGAACTATTTTCTTTCTTCTTGGGATGTTTGAAACAGGGTTGTTGGCTACCTGCTGGAGATAACGTTAGTTAGTTGCTTATGTCGCACATACAAATACAGACAGTAAAACTTTTGCTAATATGGACGTACCACTCACATAGTTGGCTTGGTAAGATTCTCTACAATTCAATCATTCAGTTGACTTGAAATCATGAGCACCAAAGAAGACTAATGCCGGCAAAGTAAACAAGAAAGACGCAAAAACAAGGTTTAAATAAACTATTTGATTGTATTTCCATCTTTTCTGAGTAACAGTTTTGTGTGAAAGGAGGTATATAAATGGCTGTCCCAAATAAAAACCTGTTGAGTTCAGTCATTTATTACAATAATAGCCTGCGCTATTATTTAAATTTTGTGGTAGTAACATTACGTACTTGAAGAGAAGGCAGACATCTCTATGGCAACACTCACTCACAACTCACACCAAAACAATCTAGACTGATAAATAACTCTATGAGTAGGAACAATATGATTTTTTGATTTTGTGGGTGAACTGTCCCTTTAAGACAGCTAAACACATGATGTCACCAAGGCTCATAAATTCAACTTTCTTTGACAATGACATTTTGGGAATCCGGGCCTCTGGAGTGCCGTTTGCACTGAGACTAAACTAGATTCCATGTGGACTTAAGCAGTCGTGTCTAATGTGCCAAGTATTTTGTTTCATAATTTAGGATGTAGTTTGCAACCATTGTTGTGTTTCATTCATAGCAGTGTTAGCAACCTATCTGGAAAAAAAAGTGTAACCTAGAAACAGGGTCAGTTGTTTTCTTATTTGAAAGTTCGGGTTTTTCATTCGAACAAATGAATGAATGTGAATGCTGACTCAAAAGGCCTTCTTTTACAGACACATTTTTCTTTTTTTTTTTTTACCAAAATCACATAGAAACTCACCCATTCACATGCTAATTGCTGAAACATCAACATCTCAGGACACAGTTTTCCCTTCTGATATAACAACTGTTTTGAGTTTAAATTCTGTTCTTTAACTTTGCTTAACGTTTTGAAAGGGTTTATTTAGACACTTGAATGTACAACACTCGCATAATTATAGAAGTTTATTAATTTTATGGTGAAATGTCAACAGGTTTAGGGCCTCGGTGCAAACTTACTCATTCATGGACCAACAAACCATCAAACAAGCAAACAATCAAACAGAGACTGCAGGTCGCAACTTCAGTGGTTTTCAAATAATGTGTCATTATCTTCACAGTAAGTTGCAAAGATTCAAACCAGTTTGGACTATCGATAGTAAAAATATAATAATTATAATAATAATAATACTGATGATGGTGGTGGTGATGATGATTATATTATACTTTTTATCGTTTTTTCTACTGCTTATTGTAGAAATCATAGCTCAACAAGACCGACAAAATATTGCCACTGTATTTAAGTTTAAGTTCTTAATGCTCACAAATGTTGAGTCAACACCTGACCTGAGGCTGAATGTAACCTGTTGTCAGTGTTGCAATGTCAAACAGATTTGAATGCATTAGTATGCATGCAGAGCATTTCAAGCTTGTGGAGAAGCTGCCGCTGGCAGCCTAAATGATCAGGTTTCATGTTCATGAAAAAGTAAATAAAATCAGGACAAGGATCAGATGCTGGTAAAAAGTATTTAAAAAGAAACAGTCTATTAATACTTGTGTTTTATTTATGCAAATGTTGTGTGCTGTATTTATAAATAAGTGGCTGGATCTGACAGAGCACAAAAACTAGTCTTGAAGAAATTATGTCAGTGATTTCATCAGCTCAGAAAAGTAAGAATGCCTTCTTGGAAAAAAAAAAAAATCAACCAACTGAAACAATAATGCTGGTCACAACAGAAAAGTGAGATGAAAAAACTACGCAACAGCGCCACTTAGTGACCAAATAGTTAACTACAAAAAGAGAATTTAAGCCCTTTATGGACAAAATGAGCATGTCCACATCAGGTAAATAATGATAGCACATGTAAAAAAGAACAGAAAAGTGAATGATATAACAATAATAGAAGTGCATGAATGATAGTAAATAAAGATAATTAAATAAAAATAAATTACCAAATATAATGATAGATAGGGTACAAAAAGTATATTCAGTCAGAGGATTCTGGGAAAAAGCTGCATGATTTTTCAAAAGATTTACACTTTTTTTTTTAATATACTAAATGATTTAAGAAGAGCCTTTGGGTATAAGAGAATAATTGTAAAATATCAGAAAGATAAAAAAAACAAAAAATGAAAATCTTTTGACTTAGTGAACAATCTAAATAAAAAAAATCAGCACTTAGAATAACAAAAATAATTTGATATTTAGGAGTGCTATTGTCTGGATTATCACAATAACAAATAATATCCCTACAGTTAAAGGAATCAGAGGTTTCATCAAAGAGTTTAGCCTAACAGCAGCCTACATGTAGGCCTAAAAATAGGTTAATGTCATTAATATTGAGAATAAAATAGCCAAATAAAAACTGGGATCAGTTTGACACACACACACACACACACACACACACACACACACACACACACACACACACACACACACACACACACACACAAATGGACTGATAAGTTGTTACCTGGACTGAGTCCATAAACAGGTCGACTTACATTGTTTACAGCCTCTCCCCTCTGGTTGACCTTCTTTTCTTTCTTTCTGTCTTTTATTGCAGAACAAAGTCACCGCCACCTTTCAAAACATCAACAGCTATTGAGTTTTACACTGAAAAATCAAAGTGACATGCAATAAGATCTATGTAGCCGCCCCTCAAACCCATGCAATGGACAAACTTTATTGTATTATAGTTTAATACAAAAAAGGACCATACGATATCATCAAAACAGCTTTAAGGAGCAATATAATTAACCAGTGGTGTTCATAGACCTGTGTGTACAAGGCTTCAGCCCAGGATGTTTTATAAATTACCCTGAAGCTAAATATATAGGCTATATACATTTTTCAAAAATAAGAATAGGCCTGATTATAAAAAAAACCAACAACCCTGCATCTAACAATCTTTTCGTTCATTTTTACTTTCACTTGATTAAATGTAATCAGTTACACTCCACCTTTCTTAAAATAAATATACACATTTAACATGCTTTCCAACTCCAGTCAACAAATTGTAATGATAATATTTGTAAAGTACTATGTACTCAATATTAATTACTTGCAACTATTTTTCTCATTACAATTCATAATTAACCTGTAAGGTACATTATTTTTAAAGAGTAAATATGGTGCCAGAGTGCACAAAAACGTCAAAATAGAGCTTATTCATTACATAAATAAATTTTAAAAAATAAAAATTACTGCGGGAGGATCCTCGGACTCACATACAAAAGTCGGGGCCAAGCCTAATTAACTTTGTCCCATTGCTGTAAGTGCAGAGTAGGACACCTAGCCTATATATAGCTGCTTTGCGTGGGATTAAAGGTGCAACACTTTTGGCGTCAGTACGGAACAGTTACATAAACTCTGTGAGGAAATCACCTGTAAAGGGATACACCTGTACTGGGAAACCCCATTGTAATTACTCACTCATCCACTCACCTTGCGTTACTGTGAGATGTTTAAAACCTGATTTAAAACCTCGTGACTTTTACGCACACGAGGAGTAGACACAAATAATATGCAAAAATGTAAAAATGAAAAAAGATTAGATCAGATTATTTTGCCCAGATTTGTGAATGAAAATATATGCGCAGTTGATTTGTTTTCCACTGTCCATCGTACTGCGGCTTGTCTCGTTTCTGCTGGCAGTTATGCGTCAAACTCCGCCTCCGGGCTGCTCCTGACTATGAAACCAACGCTCCCACTGAGCTCCAATGGGAAGCTGGAACAACAGGTAGGCGTCCTCTAACTGCGTCTCTGCGCGCAGTCAGTCGGTGTTTTCCGGGGGAACAAGTGGTCCGAGCAGACCATGAGCTATTCAGAAATGAGACCTGAGGTAAAACTTCGCCCCATCATATCCTAATTATCCGAAACAGCATTTTATGTGAGTGGACGAGCTGTTTGCCTGCGACTTTTTGGTTCTTTTTGACTGCGAAACACCACAGAAAGCTGGTTTGGAAGATTTTCTGCTTAATTGATTGGACAAATCACACTTGTCGAGTGGATATCTCAATGTGGGAACAACGTTGAAGGTAAGCCTGCAACAGCCAGCATTATTAATAATTAGTTATTCTAAGACATATCTTAGATATTCTACTTTTTTATCATGTTATTAAATGTTGCACTGAAAGACGTGTCTTATACGCATTTTTTAATCTCGAATCAAGTTGCTCTCGAACAGCAAAATATTTCCCTTGTCATTTTGTGGTATCACCTTGTTGTTGCATAATCCAAGAAATGTAGCAATATCTTCTTGACTATCCTACCATGTGACTCACAACAATAACGCCTCCATCAAATTCTTATGTAAGTTTCTGGTCTAATTTAGACTCTCAGTGTCTGTATGTACGCCCAAAGTCCTTGTGAATGTACAAAGTGTGTAGCAGCAGCAGGAATCACTCAAGATGCTGACTTTTTTTGCACCATGTGTTGATTAAAAGTGTCTGGCACAAACATTTCAAGATTTGCAAGTCATGCCAAAACAGTTCTCACCAGATGCCTCTAATCAGGGTTTTCTGTCCTCACAGCTGCCATATTGTCCTCATCGTTAAACTTTGCTCCTCTGGGATTAAAGCCAGGACACAGTGAGACACAGCTGATCCCAGGAGGTCAGACACACTCTGACCCAGATCCCCCTGCAGGAGGACATGGAGGTCCTGCGGCGGTCCTCTGTGTTCGCTGCAGAGGTCCTGGATGTTTTTGACCGCTCGTTGACGGAGAAGGAACTGGTGTCCCAGTCCAAAGCCTTGTGCAGAGACTACATACTGTCCAGACTCAACCAGAATGGACTTGGGTGGTCCAAAACTGAACTCAACCTCTCTCCTTCAAACGCAGCGCTCGCTGAGGTGTCTTTGGTGCTTCTCTGTCTTGGTAAGAGAAACCTGAAGATCTATAAAGTCTTAGAAAACTTAAAAATTAGTGAAATAATGGGCAAAGTTAAATTTTATTGTAACATACATGCACATCCAAGGCTGCGGTTATTTCCTCGTCTACTTTGAACCTGATAGGAGAGGATAACATCAGTAAGATGAAGTGGCCACATTAGTTTTAACCTTCAACAAAGGCTGCACAATCCTCAGTTTATTTTAAGTGTTTTTGGGGTAAATTTTATACCTTTTTATTGTATTTATATGTCAGACAGTAGAGAGATGACGAAAATAAATGTCTCAATTAATAAATAAAAAATAAATGAATCATCAAATTATTAATTATTCACATTATTTTAATGTAGTTATTAATTATGAAAAATTATTACATTAATACATAATGTCTCAATTGGACAATATTGTGGTACATGACTTTTTTTCATGAGTAGAAATATAAATCTGCTATAGATGTTCTGTCGTTTTCATCTGGGTCTCATCTGGTAGTGATGTAATATAAATACCAGATGTTTTTCATGTTTGTAAACAAGTTTGTGACAAAAATTGGGTAAATCGAACCTTTTCACCATATTGTTATATGAAGAAATTTGTAGGGAACAAAAAATCCTGAATCCAAATCTGTACAAAGAAATAATAAGGGCTTAATGTTCCACCAAATTCCACTGAAATCTGAAATCTGCCAGTAAGAAGGGTTCCCACTGTCACGGAAAACCTGAAAAAGTCTTGTTTTCCAAAATCTTTCAAAGTTGTAGAAAAGTCATGGAATCATGTTATCCATCTATCCATCCATCTCCATCCAAATTTTATTGTGTTTAATGAAATCACACAGTCACAGTAATCTTACATGTAGAACCGTCCACATAATGTAACATAGCCGCAGATTTATTTTCCGTAGCTGTTAATGTGCCTTTAATATGTGTCGTCGTGTGATGGTTTGTTGACCATCATGTACATTTATTCATTTTTCCCAACCTTCCCGCTCTCCATCCATGTCTGCCAGCTGACTGGAATGATGTTTGAATAGAATTTGAATCTAATGTATTTGAATAACACCACGCAAAGTGCGGGAACAAAACAACATTATGACAGTGTGTCTAAAAATGCCATGATACCCAAAGTTTTCATATCCTTGCCCCAGTAAAACTTTTAAATTTAGCTTCAGATTTAGCAGTTAACATGAGCATGACTTTTGGAGTATAGATCTGTTTGTGTTAAATGTTGTCAATGGTCTTGGAAATTTTTTATGGGTCTTTGAAAAGTCATGGAAAAATTTTGAAAGTGCATCCATGAAAAAGTGTGGGTACCTTGAGTAAGCTTTGAGATTTTTTTTACTAAAAAAGAAAAGGTGGACTCAAAAGACAAGTGCTTTGTAGAGGTAAGAACAGCTGAAACATACAATGAATATATAAATATAATATACAATATAGACTTGAGACTTTGCATAAGGCCGTTTTGCATATTCCATGTAACAGTATTTACCGGTGACACAAAAAAAAACCCCTTAAAAGTAAAGAAATTCTTTCCAATCAAGCATAAATTGATCAATTTATTGCTTTTAAAGTAATAAATTCTTATTATCTTGTGTGCCTTCAGCCTGTTGTGAGCTGACTGTTGTGATGGTGATATGATTACAGCTCTCAGGTCTAAAAACCAGAGTTGATAATCTTCTTTTAGATAACAGGAGGCTGAGAGCTGAGATGACTCAACAGAGCAGGGAGCATTAATTGTTACATGTGAAACATGAGAACTTATACTTGACTGTTTAAATGATCCACGTACTGCACTGGATATTATATGTTTAAAGCCATGATGTCGCGTTGTATGACGCGTCCGTGTGTGAGAACAGTTTGAACCGAGTGATCGAATCCAGGGGACTTGACTCACTTAACACATTAAAGTACTCAATGTCTGTTTAAGAGACCTACATGTTTCACTTTAACGTCCTGACATCTTAGAGACCCTCCAGCAGCAGAACAGAGTAAATGGTCTGAATCGCTTGGATTGCGTAATAGTTTGTATAACCCAGAGCGTTTAAAAAATTGGTTTAAACTGTGCTCTTCCTGCTTCTCCTTTTTTGTCTGTGCTCTCCCTCTGTTACCTAGGAGACGAGCTGGAGTGTATACAGCCCAGTTTGTACAGGAACGTGGCGCGGCAGCTCAACATCTCTGTTGCCATGGAGAACATGGTTTCAGATGCCTTCATCGGCGTGGCAACAGAGATCTTCTCAACAGGTACACAGCTGTTGGTGATTATAATGATGATGGTGATGTAGCACACTGTCCAAACTAAACGTGTCGTCCTCAGCCAGCACAGGAAGTGATTTTCACTTCAGTGTCTCAGACTGCTGATGCAGGCAGTTACTGTGATTAAGCAGGTGTGACTGCGCAGTTTGCAGTTGGCTGAGTGCTTTCAGTGAGAGTGAGCGGGTGTGAATCAGGCGTTGGTGGAGTGAGACTTCATCTAAAACCATAGACTGTATAAAAATAACGTAGGTGGCCACTGTGACGTCACACATTGGTTTGTGGACTCCCATTTTCAAACCTCAAGTTCGGCATTTTGGCCATCACCATCTTAGATTTGAGCAACCAGAAGTGTGGATATATAAACAGAACTGGATACAGTGTTGAAGGTGGGGCCTGGTTTAGTCTGCTGTAGACCACTTAAACACAGAATAATCAAATTAACTACACTTACAATAAAGTTAAAGTAGCTACAGACAAATAGTATCTATTTATTTAACCAGAAAAACCTCTTGAGACGAAACATCTCTTATGTAGTTAAGAAAAGTCTTATTACAATGAAGTTTAATGAAGTTCTGTTATAATTAAATTAAATAAAGTTTAAATACTGTATTAAGTACTGTTATGTTTAAGTTAAA
Source organism: Plectropomus leopardus (assembly GCF_026936395.1). NCBI lineage: Eukaryota > Metazoa > Chordata > Actinopteri > Perciformes > Serranidae > Plectropomus > Plectropomus leopardus. The sequence continues at coordinate 21,589,239 of NC_142187.1, read as the reverse complement.
TCAAGTAATGTTAAGGTGTAGTTAAGTGTTGTTATTATAAATTTAAATAAAGTACTGTTATAATAAAGTTCTCTCAAAATGTTAAAACAAATATTTAATAAGATTAAATTCAATGCTGTTAAAATGAAGTTAAATGAAGTACTATTATTGCAAAGTTAAACAACATAATGTTATAATAAAGGTACATAAAGTACTGTTATGAAAAAGTTAAATAGCACTGTTGTAAAAAAGGTAAACAAAGTACTATTATGATAAAGTTAAATGAAGTATCATTAATTAATAGTATTTTCAAGTCACACAGTGCTCGCAAAATATAACTAAAAATCGTGGTAGTGTGCAGCTCTGCAGATATAAAAACACACACCTCACCTGCTCACACACTATCACTAAGGAGATGTTGGGGACGGGCGGAGGAGTGTGTGTGATGTATCGTGTTTGCGAGTCTTTCTTTGTGTGTGTATGTCTGAGAGGGATAGAGACTTATGAGAGAATGCGAGAACTGAAATACGGAAGCGAGTCTCATTCTGTTGGATTAAAATGAGAAAAAAACAAAAAAACCTTTTCATTTGGGTTGTGACACTAAAAAAAAATTCTACTGATTTACTGACTCCTTGTAATTTCACATTTGGCCACTATGTCACATTGCCTTTAAAGCCCAGCGCTGTTCCTGGAGGCTTGGCCTGAAAGTGGCCACACCCTTAAATATGCATAACTTTAACCCTTCATAAAATGTAAATGGGTGAGTTATAAAAAAAATTGCACCTGTACAGTTGTCATGAACGGGAAAATTAGCTATAGAGAGTAAAGCTGTTTTTTGTACCAGGCTGTGAACATGTTTATCTCTGCTGTAAAGTTGGGTTTTTTAACCATGAATATATCAATAATCTGGATACAGCCATGGAGATGGGCCTCGTGCATTTCTGTGAGAGCTGCTCATTGTTGCATGAAGCAAAAAAAAGCTCTTTTCCTGGTTATTGAATACAAGGATCTATTGGCCCATAAGGCTGCACACTAGAGACTTACGGTGGCCGAGTGTGCCCGAGTGGGTAACTTCCACTGGAGGATCAACTGACTTCTGGTTAAGTGCCTCACTAGCATGAATGGCAGTCTAAAAACTTTAATCTTGTGGCTCTCTTAGACTTTACAAATGTGATTGAACTGGATGGCTTAAATGTAGATAGTGAATTGAGTCGTTTCACAGGGGTTTTGATGCTCACAAAAAATGATTTACTGATTTACAGACGTCTCGTTCCCGATGGAAGTCAATGGGGGAAAGTCTTGCTGGGCCTGTGGGCATCACGTGACCGGCCCTGACAGTGTAATTCCACTTTTGGCCACATGTAAAATTTGCATCAGAGCCTGGTGTACTTCCTGGAGGCTTGATTTTAACATGGGAGTTTATGGAGATCAAGTTGCTGTTGGAGGCAGTGGACATTCGGGGAACTGCAGTTTTGGCACATCCGAGTCAACTTCATTTTTCGGCTCTGGAGGTTGCCACATGACTGAAACTGTGTGAATTTGTGAATGAATAACAAGACTAGTAGGACACAGACTTCCACTAAGACCAAATGCCTTATTCTGCAATGTTAATGAAAAGGAAAACTAGTTTGTGTATTCGCCCCATGATTAATATCTGCTGTGGGATGTAATGGGCTTCTCCTCAGCCCAAACAAAACCCTCGTTCAGTTTACTTGACAAACAAGCAAAATGACCGTAAAACATAACCTCATGGTGGAGGTGATGAATAATAATTAAAATCTTTGTTCAGTCTTGGTCTTGAAAGAGGACTTTTGGTTTTGTTGGACTGATTTCATCTTGTTTGTGCTGGCTCCTGGACGTGTTTTAAGTTGTCTTGACAACAGATCTGCTTCGTACACCATTCAAAGCAGCTGACATTTTGAGGTCTCCAAATAAAAATGGTGACATTATGTCCCAGAAAGAGCCTTTGGGATAGATTAGATGGTTTGGCCGCAGTGTGACGTGGAGCTAAAAATTGTCATATTTCCAAGAAAGGTAAAAACAGACTTGCTTAATGTGATTTTCATGCCTGTGTGCCGGCTAAACTTGTGCTTGTTTAGACGTCACAAGGGTGCAATTCTTGGAAACAGCGTGGGATTCCTCCTGAAGAATAACAATCTGGTGAACCCAGGCTGCTCTGGCCTTCTGGGACGATCTGAAAGGTGGATATAAATAGAAAAATGCACAAGTTTGTTTTTCCTTCTGTCAGGAATTTGTTTTATAATGACTTATATAACTTTTTATCATTCCTCTACATGCCTCCAAATGCTCAACATGACCAAAAAGGAATGAAACATCTAGTGAATCTATCATCATAACCACATACTTTTTTAGAAGCAGTTTAATGGCCGTCTGCACTTTGATCTCCCTCAGTAAAATCACGTCTCTCCTCTAACCATCTTCGCCTGCCTCCCACTTATGTTCTTCCTCTTTCCGCCCTCCTCTTCTCCAGCTTTATCCCTGACAATCTTGTCTCTATTCTTGGCCTCCTTCTGAGTAGGGAGTGAGATGTGACGTGCTTTGACAGCTTCCGTGGACACTTATCTCATTTAAGCTTGCCCAGAGCTCGCTCTATCCCACTTATAGCCACAGTCAGACACTGTAGGTCAGCCATAACAATGCGAGCTGGCCGAACGAGGCTAATACCATTAGGCCCTGCACTGCATCATTGACTGTGGTTATAACAGTCCCTGCTGCCCTGGAAACCCAACCTGGAAATGGCTGGATGCCATTAATAATCATGCTGGATGTTTAAGAGGACAAAGAATTTTCCTTTTTTAGCTTTTTATGACTCTGGATTGCTTCTTAGTGCTGAATGAAAAATCGTTTTTTCACAATAGAGTGTGCGTCACCCACCTCCAGGCAAAGCAACACAGTCTTTTAAATTTATAACTGGCACAGTAACACATCTTATCAGCTACATTAACACAAACGCACTGGTTTGTTGACTTTAACTTGGTATTTACAGTTTATTTCAGTACAAGGTCCGCCAGTTGCCCCACAAACTCCGTGTCAGGTCACAGAATATGTAACAGGCTTTAATAGAGGAGAAACCACGGGCGCCGATGGGTGTTGATGCTCGGCGAAGACTGAGTTCGGCACCCATGAGAACAGGAAAAGGAGTGTTTATTTTGAGATAAATGTGGCCGTTTTATTGATTCCTGTCAGGAAACTCTGCTGTGTTCAGGATGAAGTGTGATATTTTTGCTTCTCGCTTATCAAACAACTGTTCTGGGACTGCAAGACTGAATCGATATCAGCTTGAATTGCAGAAGCATAACGATCCCTCCAGACATGATGCATTAAAGGAGCAGTTTCCAAGAATTAGGTGGATTTAGTGGCATCCTTAGAAGGGGTTGACAGATTATTGCCCTGTCTGATTGTTGGGACCAATATTTGGCATTTTGCAGATTACCTGTAGCAGTATTTTATTTTTTATGATTGCTGATAAAATTAAGTAATTAAAAAGTGCAAAGAAAGTGTCAACATGGGAGGAACTTTTACTCTGTGAAACCCCAGGGAGCTATTTTTATTTGTTCATTTAAATTTTCACTTGACTTTTTTTTAAAATTAAGTTGCTGGGAACTTTCTGTATATGATGTTGAACATTTGCTAAAGTAATTTAAACAAAGTTTTGTGTTGGAGTTTGTTATATTACAAATTCTTAATATTGACAGAAAGATTTTCATTTTTTTTGTAAAAGCATATCAGTTCCACATATCTGTTATCAATCTCATTAACTATGAGTAATTGGGGCCTGAAAAACCAATATTGGTCGACTGAAACTTCTCCTGGTTTTTACCAGGAGCTTTATTATCCACAGAGGTCTCTCCCTCTCCAAAATAAACAAACACAGTGATTAAAACTTGTAAAAACAGTTATTAAAGTAGTTTCACATTACAAATTAGTATTTTTCCTGATGCTGTTTGGCATGTCATAGACAGGCTGCTGGCTCAGCACCTGCTAAAGTGTGCTCACATTTTTTCTTTGAAAACTTAGGATCCAGATGCTAAGGAGGTTTTTCTCAAAGCTTAATTGTTTGCAGAGGTCTTCACCTCCCCAAAACAGATGGATGAGGTTATTTAAACCATGGATCAAACTGTTTCAAGTGTTTTTCTGACGTCAACTACAGTAGCTGACACGAAAACAGAAAGACAGCCCTATCTAGAGCCAGTGTTTTGTCTGTTCTGGGCCTCTGTAGAAACATGGTGGTGTAACATGGCGCTCTCTAAGGGTAAGGACGTGTCAGGCTCCCAAGAGGTACGACAGGCTTTGGAGCCAATTTTTGTCATGGCCAAACGGTGGAATTACAACTCCTGAGTTCTTCACATGATGCCATGGAGCCCAAAAGACATTTCCCCAATAACTTACATGCCGAAAGAGACGTCTGTAAGTTAGTTGATACATTTTTTTTAACATCACAACCCCGCGAAATGACTGGTTTCACTATCAGCATTTAATCAGTTTTGTCCGATAAAATTCGCAAGTCTTGAAGAGCCGCAAGATTAAATAAATGTATCACCATTCACCAAGCACAAGTTAGCATGCAGAGGTCTCTCGTGCGCTTGCTCTTTGGGCCGAATGATGTGGAAGCAGCGCCCATCATCCAGATAATTTCTTACAGCGGAAATAAAGCTTTTTTGGCTTCATGTAAAAATATCGGCTCATTCTAAGACATTCTAACAAAATCACAATAATTGTTATTTTCAATTGATTATACCCTAAAGAAGACGTACTTATTATATTTTATTCTATTTCTGTCGATATATCCCCCAAAATCCTGCACACTGGACCTTTAATGATGAGCATCAGGGCTTGCACATCTATACTCAGACTTAAATACATAAAACATAACCCAGTGATGCCTGTTTTTCCCATTATAGGTATAACATGGGGCAAGGTGGTGGCCATGTATGCAGTAGCCGGAGCCCTGGCAGTGGATTGTGTCAGACAGGGTCATCCGTCCTCCGTTCACATCTTAGTGGACAGTCTGGGCCAGTTTGTCCGCAAGTTTCTGGTTCCCTGGCTGAAGAGACGGGGAGGATGGGTAAGTAACACTCTGCACAAACTGTGCAGAGTTTCTCATGTATGTTTTTATCTGATTTCAATATGATTAATACCGCTGCATGTTTAGTGTTACTGATATGACATTTGAGACAACAAGAGGGGGAAAAACACAGCTTGCATCTTGTTTCTATGGAGATTAAAACTAAAAATCTCTCTGGTCCTCTGTGTTGTTTTTGTTGTAGCTGGATCGGTAACTTTGTTATCTTGTTTATAAAAAAAACTCAGTTTGCTTTCATAAGCTCTGATAGTCAGAGGGGAGCTGCATAAAATCTGTTGTTGCTCAGAAAGGCCCAGATGACTGAAAACTGAGCTCTTCCTGCCACACTGCTGCTTCCTGTTTGCTTATCTGATGCTAAAATTTACAGTAATATTTGCTTCTTTGGCCCTCTCTTGATTAAAAGACAATTTAAAAAAGCATTTTTAGCTGCACTTACCTAAAAGTTTTTTTATTTCTTCCTCTGTCATTATCAACAAGTCAAAATGTAAATTTGCCAAAAATGTTTATTTATGACAAAATACGTGCAAAATCCAAGACATTCCCATGGGCCTCAGCTGTTTGCATACTAACACACTAAACTTAGCTGGTGAACATGATAACTCTTGTTTTTAATCACTGGACTTCTGCCTTTTTCCTGAGGAATTTTTCCTTGAAAAGTGCCCCTCTTTTTTTGCATGTGACTATTGAAGGGTACCTTTGCTGCTTTTCCTTATTTTCTGTCATATTTCTAATGTAACAGTGAGGAATGTTCATATTAAATGTGGCCAAAGTTTCAAAATAATGAGGTAAACGTGTTAAAGTAATCACTGTGGGCAAAAACCTCAGGTTTGGACCGTTCTGAATACCCTGTTTCTGACATTTCTTCTACTTTTTAGACAAGCAGGCGTCAGCTTGTGATTTCTTTACATGGTCATCTGCTCCAGGCGTGTAACTGCGTGTGCTTACATTACATTGCCTACACGGCTACATTTACACACTAACATCAGAGAAATATGTAATCTTGGTTGCCAATGTTACTAATTTCTCCCATATTTCAGATAATATTCCTGCTGGAACTTGTCTGGTTGTAAAGACTTATGTTTAGAAGCTTTTATCAGTGATTTTTCACAGAAAGGGCCACTATACTTGTCAAGTTAGTTATTCCTCTGCAGTAACGCTGCATAAACAATGGATGTGCAAAGATAACTGGATACAGCATTGGTGGGCCCTCTTCATTCATGTGCAAGTTGCTCTGTGGCACACAAAGTCAAAAAGTAGGTCTAAAATGAGAGAGATCTTAGATCCATACAGCAAGTGCATGAGAAACCTCATCAGTCAAAGGGTTAACTTCTGGTGTAGCGCTCCGTTAACTTAAATGAGGATAAAATTATTTAATCTTGCAGCTTTTCTAGACTTTTAAAATGTGATCAGACTGAGTGAATCAAACCCAAAACGAGTCATTTTGCATAGGGTTGTGCCGCTTTTATCGCTTGTATTTACTGATTTATAGGTTCTATTTCACAATGTAGGTAAACAGGAAAAAGTCTTTTTGGGTCCAGCATTTCAGACAGAGGGTGGATACAAGAAAAAAAAGTGTTTTTTGAATGTTAAAGGATACAAAAATGTTCTAGTAGAGACCCAAAATACAAGTATGAACCTAAAAATGAGCAAATAAGTCTCATTTTAATAAAAACAATTCTCTTTTATCAGGCGGAGATCACGAAATGTGTGGTGAAGAAGGACCTTACCCCTGAGCACCACTGGCTGTCGTCTGTCATCGAGTCTCTGAAATATTTTCTCACTACAATGTATGTCTACATCATGAAGGAACCGTGAGTCATCAGAGGCCGAGTGCACAGGAGTCGGCGTCATCATGGATTGATGTGAGATTAAAATCTCAGACTTATCAATAACGGAGTGGAGATGGTCGCTGTGCCTGCACGCAGATATTTGCTGTTGCTGAATGGCCATCAACAAATGTTTCGTCAGCATCGTGTTTGTGTTTTCTCGGATAAGCGATTACCCTTCATCCAAAGTGTAGTCATGGTGATGTTTAACAGCATAAATGGCAACCAAACACGTGTGTGTCACTCCACCTCTTCTGCATACTGTCACAGTGCTTTCTCCGGTGCAGTAAACCAGGCTTCTCCAGTGATGTAACTGTGTCGTGTGATGGTGTTCGGGTTGAATGTGACGTCTTTGCACTCCTGAGTTAAACTGTTTGATGTAATGTTTGTCTCAGAAAATAAACCTGAAGGAGGAAAGAAAGTGAAAGCCACGCTTGTAATGAGAGTTGATGCTCGCTGGGCTGCGTCTTCTTGACTTTTCAGTTGGAAAACGGTTTATGTCACATGGTGAAGCAAAGGTGTTTCATCTGCTTTCACTCTAAAGGTTTGATTTACACTATTGTACTTCACCAAAGCACAAGAAGTGTCTCTTCCCAAATATGATTCAATTTTCTGCTGCAACTTCAGACCCCACCGACCAAGAAATGTCGGGTCTCATCTTGAGCCAAAGAACTTGAGGACAGAAGAATGATACGTTCAGAACCCACATATTTTGGTGAAGTTGATTTCCTTTTCTTTTCTTTTATTTTAAATCTGTAAATATTGTTATTTATGATTTTATTTTTTGTATCTTGATGACTTTAACATTTAAAGCCACTGCAATGTAAAGACAACGGCTCTCCAGGATGATTGTGTGGTATGCTTGATGGTTATCACTTTTGCAGTGTTAATTTATAAATGTGTGTCTGAATGTTTTTTTTTTAAAATCCATAATAAAATCCTAACACATACTTATGTTGATTCTTTTAGGATACTGTGTCTCACTGATCCGGCACTTTACCCCACTTTCCACTCATTTACTGTCACCTCTATGGTAAAGGGATGAAGAATCATCTTTGATGCTGTGTCACTGTTATGCACAATAGCATCATTAACGGGTAAATTTGATCAATATCTTTCATGTTGAACTCACATCAGAGGGAAACTTTTTTTTTTATTTTTGAACCTGGACCCCAAAATTCCCATTGTGCCTCAGTGACATATACTGTATAAATAATGGATGTATTCTACCGTGATGTCTCCCATTGGTTTATGGACTGCTGTTTTGGAGCCTTGATTTTGGCACGTCAGTCATTGCTGAGTGGGGGTGGGTCTGATTTGACTATGGCGATGCCTCACAGACAGGTTGTCACTTAAGTGGCCCAAAACTGATTTTGGGGATTTACTCTGTTTTGGAGCCAGCCTCAAGTGGCCATTCAAGGAACTGCAATTTTTGGCACTTATGCATTGTTTGTTTTTTTTTCAGCCTTGGAGTTTGCTGCTTGCTAGTGACTAATGGAGACAAAAAAAATAAGTCTAGTGCTGTGAGAAACCACTGCAGCGAAACAAGCTGCAATGTAATGCCTTTGAACAACTGTGCACCGTCAATTCAGTTTTTGCAACTGATGGAAGTGTCGAACAAAAACAAAATTTCAGAAGGAACCTACAGAGACAGTTAATATTTTTCTTTACTTTTCACAGATCCGGTCTGTTTGTCAGGATGTGTAATAAAGTCTCGTTCAAGAGCTCTCATTCTGAAATCTGCAAACACACATTATCGATATCACCAAAATGTTCAGCCATGACATTGAAAACCTTTTAGAAAACACTAAGCTACACTTTCTGTGTTAAAACACACCTGTGTTTGTGTTTTTTCTGCAACATGTCATCTTTTGAAAGATTTTATTAGACTTATCCCCGAGCAGACTTGATCACAAAAACAAACCAGCAAACAGTACAGCTTGTCAGTGGCAAAAACAAGCACTTTAATGAATGTAAATTGACAGTGCCCGCAGTGGTTACATTGCAGCCTGTTTTGCTGCTGAAGCTGCAGTGCTCTCTCTCTGTTCTGGACCAATTTAAAGTATTGTTGTTTCTGAGAAGCACAGAACAAGCTAAAACATTAAAATAATTGAAATAAATAAAGACAAAGAAAAGAAAGGTTCAATGACATTAATTTCTTTTAACGCAGTCTGCATCAGAACAAAAATGTTGTATACCCACGAATCTGTCAAATGAAGATATAAACCAAACTTGAAACACAAAAAAACCTCTGAATCATAAAAGGTCATGTTCACCAGTTTAATCCATCCATAACATCACCGTTACATCCAGTATCAGAACAACTCTACATTTTACACTCAAAACATTGATCATTGACTCCAGAAGGACAGCAGTTACTTAAACGTCCAATCTTATAATAGTGCAATTAAAGATAAATGCTAGCAGACAGTGTGCTTAATCAGTGCATTATATGCTTAACAGCTCCCACATTAAATATCTGGACAATAAATATTAAGACAGTGCAAGCACCCATTCTCAACCATGGCCATTAAGTGCAATATGATTTATTTTTTATTTATTCTGTTAAAGATTTCCTGTAGAATTTTAGATCTCTAGTGGTGTTTTCACTCCAGTGATCTACAGGTGGTGGCAATGTGCCGAGAGTTACAGCAATATGCCAGCAAAGGCAGGGAAGAAGATTGTTTATGTGTAAACATGGACATAATTAATATGGAATTTAAAATATTTTTTTCTAAGAGGAAGGAAATGCGCTTGACGTGTTTGTAAAACCTCAAGACACACAATGCATTCTGGTGAGTAACGCTGACGGTAAAAATACATCTCTCTATGAGGCCTCATTAATTCTTTCAATTTAACAGTAATATTAACTTAAATTTCTTCTCCCTGTAGTGCCTAAACAATGCTGATTCATTACTGTATATAACGTGCAAATGCACACCATCACTCAAACCGTTGACCAACCCTGACCTAAGTGTTTCTGTTTTAAAGGAATCCTGGCAGCCTGTTTGGTCAAGATGATCGACGGTAGATGATGTGCAAGTGCTGCATCAGTGGCTGGTTGTCTGTTGCCATGGAAACTGTCTGCTCCAGCTTCCCATCTGGTCGGAGCTGAAACACTCGAGAAATCTGAAAGACAGACGAGAGCAGGTGAGGTCACTGGCACAAAAGAAAGCAAAGTAAAAGTTATTTTATTGATTAAAATCGGTAATGTTGATGCTTTGTGGACTGTGTGGGCAGTGATGTTACACAGATTTGATTTCAATGAAGAGCTTAAGACACTTTTATTAACAATGCGTGCATGATCAGACAATCAGTTTTACCTTCTGTACGTATGGCTCTCTGGCGAAAGAGATTCTGGCGAGACCCTGGCTCTGCAGGTTCAGCTGCTGCCCTGTCAGCTCTCCCTCCTCAATCTCCACCAGACCTGCACACAGAGACACACTGGACTGAAAACATGTGTGAAGTGTCTGTGTAGACAAAACAGTATGTTAGCCATTAAAAACTCATCCTATACACAATTAAGTACCAACTTAACTTTCATATTGGTAAACAAACACAATTTCTATCAGCAAAAAAGTCTTAAAGTGTACATTGGAAATAGTTTTAAAGCAGTAAATCCTTTATGAGAAGAATTAAACTGCCATCCCGGTCATCAATCAGTTACTTTCACTTTCATGACTCAATACATATAATTTATAGCTTATAGATATAAATAATAATTAATCCATCCACCTGTCAGTCATTGCGTATGTCATACTGTAAATACCAGTTATACTGTTTCAGTTTTTCTGAAACTCCCTTTTGTTTAATGTTTCAATATTTATTTATTTCTCTCTAAAATGTACCAATATTTTGTTTTATTTCTTACTATAATGTATTTTTTTTCTCCACAGTATTTTGTTCTGCTTTCTCTATATTGATTTGATAATTTACTACATAAAATGCACAACAAAGGCAGCACAAGGTAAGACAAACATAAAATAAAGAGGTATGTTATTTCCAAGTATTTATGTTTTTCATCATATTTATCGGGAATATACTTTTATGAATGTAACTACCTGAGTTCTGTGCAATGATGAATGCCACTCTGTTGGCCCCTGGCTGCATTCGAATGAAGCCACACTCCCTGTGCAGAGGCTTCTTGGTCTCTGCATGGAAGGCATTGAACCTGTCAAACACAGAAACGAGGAATCACATAAATTGATGAAGTCTGTTGGGATTTTCCTACTGGCAGTCTGTTTGGTCTGATATTTTACTGATCTGTGATGCTGGGTTCAGAAAGTAAGCGTTAAACTTTCCACCAGAAAGGGCATCAATATACAGTTTTCAGCTTGATGTTGGTAGACTTGTTAGAGTGACCTACATGAAGTTGATGACTGGTTGTCCAACATGGCTGAAGTTCAGTGTCTCTGTGTAGCGGAAAGGTTTTATGGAGGGGAAACAGCCCTCTCCCGGTTCATCTGACTCCCAGGAGCCCAGAAGCCAGTCGAGAGGGAGGACGGCTGGGTTTAACTCCACTGACGGTAAAACACAGTGTATGAAACATTATCATGGCAAGAAAAAAATAAATTTTGATACATTTTTCTTTTTTCCCATTAAAATGTTTCCACTTTTTAATCTGGTTATCAGAGTTTATCATTTACTTTTATATAAAGCTCTTTATGTTGTATTGTATGTATGTGTGTGTATATCTCCCTCTATGCTGATTGCATAGAGTTTCTTTTAATTTGGTAGTACATCCAGCATTTTTATTGTGGGATCAGACTGATCATTTTACAGTAGTCTTTTATTGTGACCATTGTAATTGTAATTTTGACTTCTTTGTGAGACACACAACCTCCCACCGCCTCACCAAAATGTCAGACTCTTTGATTGTAATTGTTAATTCAATTCCTTTGCATTTCAACCACGTGTGATATTCCTTCCCTTCTGCTTCTTCAGCAATATCCAAATCCTTTTGTATTTTGAACTGTGATGTCTAGACGGTTTAACTCACACCTTAGGGGGTCGGTACCCATACCTGCAAGAGACAAAGGGCGCGAATACACACCTTTGGATAAGGGGCCGAGGGGTGTGTCTCTCCACAAGCATAAAATGTCCAGTTTTCCCCATGCTCGGGGTCTTTCTTCATCCTGACCGCTCACATGTTGATTGACCTTTTTTTTGCAAAGGAAATAAAACCTTGTCGGCCGGCAGAAGTCTCTATTTCATTCTTCACCAGCAAAAGCAGCAGAGAATTTCCACCACACCATCCCAAAACACACCTGCGTAGTAATGATACTGTGTAATCAGCATCTTGATATGACACACCCCTCAGGTGGACGGATTATCATGGGAAAGGAGAAGTGCTAACTGACACGACTTTTAACAAATTTGATAAAAATATATCTATTGAGTGCATGAAAAATGAAAAAAAAAAAAAAAACTTAAACTGGGAGGATTTAAAATCCAAAAGCACTATACGTTTGCTCTCCTTTCGACAGCAGGTGGCAGTAGCGCTGCGGTTTGGACATTTGACTGAAACCACAAGAAGAAGAATCTGTGCTAAACAGGAGAAGGTGACTGTCCACACTCTCACAGAAATACCCACATCATACAAAAAAGCACGCAGTTGTCACCTTTTCCTTTCAGTATCGTTTTATCGGTCACAAAAATTAGCACTCACTTTTTGACATTCAGAGGTCACAGCACACAAACAGCTCAGTCTGTGCGGCGGTTACCGTTTGTTTACTATCATGGAGGCTAAAGTTAGCTGTTTTCGTTTTCTAAGCTAGCGTCAGTCAAACGTCTCAGTCAGCGATTGACGGTGAGTTGTATGAATAAAGAGACACTGACTTTAGGATATATTTTACTTTTTGCCCTTTGATATTGTAAAGTTACATTATTTAACTAAAAGCCATTTAATACTTTAAAAAAGTAGCGTCTTAAGTTAGTCCGTGGTAACTGAGACATTGTAGCTTCAGTTTACATTGATTTAAACTTAAAATGTTACATCGACCTACCTGTGTGATTTACAGGACACGCCATTAATAAACCAAAAAGCAGTCAAGTGAGTATAAATGCATAAGACGAGGCAGAATTTGGATTAAATGCCACAAACTGCAGCAGTGTAAAGCCAATGTGACGCAGTTTTATAGACAGTTATTACAGTGGAGGATCTTGGGAAATGTAGTCTTTTGTAAGATATTGGTTTTGACAATGGCTGTCAAACTCATTTTAGTTTGGGGTCCACATACAGCCAAATTTCATGTCAACTGGGCCGGACCAGTAAAACCATTTTTTATATTTAAAGTCTGACCAATATTGGATTATAGTATATATATCCGATATATATTATAGTATATTAATTGAAACCTGCTGTATTCGGATGTATTTTTAAAAAGTTTTTAAATCTTTACACTAATTGAGCTAATTGCTTTTACTAAATAGCTACTATTTACTTTAGTATATATTCAATACTTTTGAGGAAAAGGCAATGAGCAACCGGGCAAGTAATGTCCTGCAAACTGCAAAAAATTAGTAGATGTGTTTATTAATTTATTGTGTGTATATGATAGTGTTTTTTTTTTTAATTTGAAGTTGGGGGGGAAGTGTCCAGAAAACTATTTTAATAATCATAATGATATATTTTTTTAAAAAGTGAATTATTATAATTTTGTAGTTTTCTTGTTATGTTTTTTTCTCTTTGTATTTTTACTTTCCCTTTTTGTGCTAATTTTCAGGGAATTGTACTTTTTTGAAAAAACTTTTTTTTTGCTTTATATTTTTTGATATCTGCTTGAATTGCTCATTCACTTTTTCCTTGTTTTTGAAAAAACAACAACAACAACAAGCCAATTGGCTCAGGTTTCAAAGGGTTGAGTCATTTTTATGGAAAAATCTTGATTTTTTTTGTCTGGATGTAGTCAGAGATCTCCTTAACTCAAATGAATAGTCAATGTCAGAAATTAACTATTTAATTAACACGTAACTGTTACATTTATTTAGCCTCTTTAGGAAAATGTGTCAGAGATATAATCTGTTTGTCTTTATTATTAATGACTTCCTTGAAATCTCACACTTTGCAAAGTCACTGTTTTGGACCCTTTGGCAGGCTGGTTCTGGCCAGCGGGCTGTATATTCGACATCCCTGTTATAGACTGTTGGAGCTATTTTCAAAAGCATTCTTACTGTTATCACACATCGAGGCAGGACAAGTGTTTGATAAATTAAAGCACACTTTATTGAAATCTCTCAATGCACTCAGCATGGACCATATGACAATATCTGCTCCTTTATTTGAAAACTAGCCCGCCTACACAATAGAAGCACATGGCCTGTGTTTCATAAAATCTCTGCAGTCAAAAGCACAGAAAAAACCTTGAACTTTATGCAAGTTTTTGTTTTTGTCCCAAGTGTCTGGCATGTTGGGGACTCTGAATGTTTACTCTACTTCCCTAATCGATAAGTAAAGGGTGAGTGGTGAGGGAATTTTAAGCCTTGCTCTTTTTGCAGTTCTTGAGAGCGTCTGCCAGGGCATGTAGTGCCATGTCAGCATTCGTCTTCTCGCAGTTATACCCCATCAATCCAATCCTCATCACCTAATGAAAAGAGAGGTGGAAAGTAGAGTGCATCAGAGCCGGCAGTGACTCAGCAGCATGATTCAGAGAGCTGTAAAGTCACCAAACTGATGACATCGCTCTTGTTATAACTGTTGAAATTGGTTGTTAAGTTCATTTAGACAAGATTTGTGGAGAGGATAATTCACATTTTAATTCAACACCCGCTGCTGCAACATGCTGAGACTGATGGTCACATCTAGAGTGGCTATCATAAAATCATAAAGGTCAGCTGATGACCTTGACCACAGTGTTAAAGGCATAAATTTGTCCACCGTACAGTGCTAAAATACCAATAGTAACTCACCATGCCGATGGAGGGGCCCAGGCCTCCGGTCATCTCCATCTGGTGGTGTTTCATGATGTAGGCCAGCAGCTCCCTCCAGTTGTAGCCCTCGGGGATGGCAATGGTGGTGACGGAGGGAAGCCTCAAATCCTAAGGGACACGACACAAAATGATTGTGTTCACAACAGAGCGGTGCTGTCACAATAACTCTGGTCGAGTGTAACAAAAACAGTCCTGCATCTGAGGGATATGATATACAAGGCTACGGACTGTCACACTGATTATCTGTATGTATTATTCACGTATGTTATTCTTCAGTTTTGTTTATCCAATTTGTTTCTTGCAGATAAGCTTTTTGTTGTCCTTCTGCACAAAATATACACCATGTTTTTTTTTTCATTTCATGTCTGTCTCACCTGTTCAGGGATAAACAGCTTGAGGCCCAAGTCCTCCAGTCCTCTGTACAGATAGGATGCCACCTCCTTGTGTTTCCTCCAGGACTCTTCCAGCCCCTAGAGGGAGACAAAGATCGATGAAGGTAAGTGAGAATCAGAAAAGATATTAGGAGGCGGCTGTGCCAACACCACCAACTCAAATCTGCAGTATTATTTCCACCAAGTTTTTTTTTTTTTTAGCAAAATATAACCATTGGCTCCCCTTTACTGTAGATGTTTTGAACAAAGATGTTAACATATAACTGCCAATAAACAAGAGCCTAATAATACAAAGGAGTATGAGGGCAATATAAAAAATTATTTTTTCCAGAATCCAGTAATATTATGAGAATAAAGTTGTAATTTTGAGGGAAAAAGTCATAATATTACATTAATAAAGTCATAATATTACATGATTAAACTGTTTTCTCAAAATTAAAACTGTACTCTCATATTTTCTCTTATAATCTCATGACTTTTTTCTTGTAATATTGCAACTTTTTTCTTGTAATATGACTTCATTTTCATTATGATTTTTTGTCATAATACCATGACCTTTCACCTAATATTATGACTTCTTTCATTTTATGACTTTTATCTCAATATTATGACATCTTTTCTTATATCATAATCTTTTTCTCATTATTTAATGACTTTTTCTTGTAATATCAGGACATTTTATTCTCATAATATGTCTTTTTTCTTGTTATATCATGGCTTCTTTCTCATTATGACTTTTTTATTGTAATATGACTATTCTCATAATATAATTTTTTGTTACATTTTTCTCATAACATTTCAGTTTTTCTGGTAATTTTATGACTTTCTCATATTATGCTTATTCTTGTAATATGACTTTTTCTTGTAATATTGTAATTTTTGTTGTAGAATTATGACTTTATTCTCATAATATTATAAGTTCTTGTCTTATAATATTATGTTCTGTTTTTTTTTTTAAATCTAAGATTTTTTCCCCCAATATGGGCCAAATTCTCTTTTGTGTGATAGGCCCCAGCACGGCCCATTGTTGGTATTAAACTGGCAAAAATAAAGTTTTTTGACAAACATACTGTAAATGTAAATAATTGTGATGACATACACTAAAATGTGAATCTCTTTAAGTAAAGCAACTGCAAAACTGGTAAAATGTCTCTTTACCTTCTCAGCAAGAATTGCCAGACCCTCTCTCAGGGCGAAGAATCCAGACACTGGACCAGTGTGGTGGTATCTAAAACCCAGAAAACATGTAATTCAACAATGACATCTGTAAAATTCAAAAATTTTAGAGAGACAGAGTAAGATTCAGTGTGTAGGATTTAGGAGGGAAATATCGGCAGAAACGGATTATAACATAAGTGTGTTTTCTTTAGTGTATAAACACATAAAAACAGAATTTTTGTGTTTTAATAATCTAAAAATCAAATATATATATTTAGTCTCCTTCTAACAGAGTTAAAGTAATGTTTAGGTTGTATGAAGAGAATAAAGATGTAATTTGGCTGTAGCGGACTTACACTCTGGCTGGTTGGCCATCACAACCCCAGTAGTTGGACAAATGCGTCATATCAAAGAGGTAGGATACTGGTTTTGTTTTCCTGTTAAACATCTTGTGGCTGTGATGGGTAACAGAGGGACAGAGAGATGCTTAATTCAATGACTGTAAGGTCTCATTTTTTATGCAATGTATGACTCAAAAATGGACTGCAGTCAGAAAGTCCCTCCTCACCATGCTCTGTCATTAAAGGAGATGGGTGCTGTGCCAGGAGGTGCATTCAAAGCCTTCTGAGAACCACTGTATAGGATGTCAATATCTGGGAGTGCAGAGAGAAGCAGAATATATCGCATACAAGCTATGGTAACAGGTAACAGAGTTCAATCATTTGTTAATTAATTATTGTTAATTACTTACTTTGCTTGTCCATAAAAATTGGTGCTGCACCGAGAGATGCAACTGTGTCCACCAGAAAGAGGCAGTTATGTCTGCAGGAGATATGACGGAAAGCATTGACAAATGTGACTTTATATACTTTGGTTGATGACATGAAACTGTCTTAAATGTGTTTGAGGCTCACTTTCTGCAGATGTCTCCAATGCCATCCACTGGGTGGCATAGGCCAGCTGAGGACTCTCCATGTGTGAGGAAAAACAGCACAGGCTTGTGTTTTTCTATGGCCTACAAAAAGACAGTTGTAAAAGAGGTTTAATATAATATGTGCTCTTGTTACTGATAGTAAAGTGATTGTTTGTCAGTATAATTGTTCAGCCATTTTTAGGGCTAACAAAATTTTGTTATTGCCGTGTTTTGTAGCTTTGGTAGGTTATAGGCTACTTTGGAGACACTGTGCATACCTGTTCAATTTCCTTATTGCTGAAATATCCTCCAGGTGTTTTTACCATTCTATGTACATTAGCACCTAAAGATGAGATAGGCAGAAACAAAAAATACACAATCAGTGTAATTTAGTCATGTATGCCTCTGGAGACCCGTGCGTAAAACCGTGCGTAAAGACGTACCCATTCTTTCTGCGATTTCTGCTACCCGCTCTCCCCAGATTCCGTTGATGGCAATGAGCACGCTCTCTCCGGGCTCCACCGTATTAAACACTGCACACTCCATGGCCGCGTGCCCGGAGCCACTCATAGCAATAGTCATGTTGTTCTCTGTTTGAAATACGTACTGGATCCCTCGCTTGATGTCATTCATGATCTAAAAAAAAAAAAAACAGAGACAGGAAAACACTTTTAGCCTAATTGTCAGTTACTGTCACCAACTACTTTTAGTGGTTGCAGTGAGGGTGCACAGCGTAGCCAATGCGCAATTACGCACAACCTATTAGTCATGGTCTTTGATAAATGTGTATTTGTCCTTCGGTTTATTAGGAAATCCAAAAAAAGGCGATACATTGAATAAACACGTATAGAGTAAAACTTTTTCAGTAGTTTTAAAAACTTTTGAGCTGGATTTAGACTGATAAAAAAAAACATTTCGCTGGTCGAGAAAACGTTCACTCAAGCACAAGGAATAAAATATAGCTTGAATCTAGTAGAAGTAAAAAATCTGTGTTCTCAATTTTACTTCAAACCAACAAGACACAAACTTCAAATTGTTCTAGAATTCAGTATTTTCATAAAAATAGCCTTCGTGTGTGCAATTTAAAGTAGTTGGAATTGAACATACAACTTTTTTTGAGTATGAATTTCAAATAAAGCGTTTACCTCATACATTTCTGGATGCAGGTGACCGATGATCGGCCTGCCCTGTGCAGCCAAGATACGTGGAGGAACGTTTGAGGGTCCCGGTCCGAACAGGTACCGCAGTGGAGCCTCCAGCGGCCGGAGCATGCATGCCGGCGGCGGGATGGTGACGGAGGACATGGAGCGGTCCAGTCGCTGCATCAGAGGCGCACTCCTCGCGGCCAGCGGACTGTCGAGGACCGCTGCTGCCTGCTGGGTGAGCAGCACGCTCCGGCTGAACAAAGCCCGCTGCATCACGGCTGGTGTCCTGGTTCCTGGGAAGCCTGCACCGAGTGGGATCAACACCGACAAACGGTGAGACTGAACCTGACTGTGAGTTTTAGGAGAAGATTTAAAACAAACAGGTCTTTGACCTGTTGGCCACGGGGCGGTGTGCCTCCCCATGCAGCCAACCCTGCCCCGGACTTCAGAGTTGGCAATTAGTGGCACAATAGTAAATCGAGTTAAACTAGGTCTTCCATGGTAAAAAAAAAAAAGAAAGAAAAAAAAGGGGTGTGTGTGTTTTATATTGTATTTGTTGTTAACGTATGCACATATTTTACATTTTAAGGTTTAAAAACACTTTTTCAAACATTGGTGTCACTTTATTTGAAGGGAATAAGACTGATATTACACTGTGAGGACATGGTCATATGACAGGTGACATGTGTTGTTTCATGGTTAATTGTTTATTCAAGGATCCCCATTAGAAGCACTTGAATGTGACCCTAGTCCTCCTGGGGTCGTCAACATTGAAATACAGTACAAACATAAAATTAAGTACAGACAACTTACGACACATAAACAGTACACACATAAAGTAAAAGAACAGTCAATTTAAGATAAAACTTGAATGCTAGACTGATGTCTAAATGAAAAAAGGACGATGCAGTCTTAGTCAAAGCAGTACAATTAAGCATAGCAACATAAAGAGAGAGACTCTTGCAGACATAAAGTGATAATAAGGTAAGCAGGCTAAACAGATGAATTTATGAACAAATTTAAGGATAAAACATGTCAAAATGCAAAAACCACAAGTGCATACAGTTAGAGCATACCATTTGTGTTTATCTTGTTATTTGGCAGGATATTTCTTTCTTTTCTTTTCAAGAATTTTTTTATCAAGCTTTTCTGTATAGAAATGAACGACAAAATAAACCTCCAGGGTCGGGTGGGTGGTAAGTTTTTTAACTGACAGAGTGCTGACAGTGTCATATCTTTATCGTACACCCCTTTAAATAAATTGGTGCCAAAACTTTATAAACTAAAACACTCATATAACTACTGAGCAGATGGTTATCAGGGCCTTTTCCCCCACATTTGAATGGGTAAAAAAAAATTTTTTAAATCATGGTGAATTATTGTCCAGCCAATGCAGTGTCCATATTTCAACTGTCTACGTGACAAAGTTAGCTTTGTTTATTCTTTTTCAGGCCAGTGTTTGAATTTAAGGAATGTCTTTGCAACACAACAACTTATCAGTGTATGTTGATTCTTCTGTTATAGTTTGGATCCACCAGAACTGTTTTTGTGACTCGTTCAAGGTCCAGATCCTCAGCACTTTGACTCTTGTGGAAAAGTGAGGACCTGCACTTGGCAGCTTAGAACCGGTCGAGGTCAGTTTGCAGGTGGTTTGTTGATTTTGTTTTCAGCTACTGCAGCATTACATTTGTAAAGAGGAGTCTCCTCTCAGAGAGCCAATCTGCTCTCTCAGAGGAGGATGGGGGGCATGCACACACACACACACACCCACAAATACATACACGCCTCAACCAATACACACCACCAATGGCTCAATTTTTTTTCTTTGTGAGCATAAGTAGCATATATATTTTTGATTTTGCTTGTAAAGTGAGATTTAAAAGCATTTATTGTAATATCAGAATTTGTTCTGTTCGGTTTATAAGTGTTTTTTTGTTTCAGATGTTTTCAATACAAAATGTCACTGGGCTCAAAGGTTTTTGCTTACACAAGATGGCTAAGTAGAATAGAAAATCATTAAACTTAGAAATATGTCCTGAGTGAAAACAGTTTGCAAACACAGACTAGATCCAGCTAAGATAGTTCTGCTATTTGCTTTAGTAGAGTATTATTGTTGGTCACCATATGTCACTAAATATGCAAAAAATTGTTTTTTTTTTAAGTTTTATGATTAAACTGACAGCACACTAGATGTTTTGGCCTAACATAATGTAAATATTTTAAATTAATAAGTGTGTTTATAAAATTAGGAAAAGCTTTGAAGAATGAAAATAGAAGAAAAACTTAATCTCATGTTTGTATGGATATTAAAGTATTACTTCAACTGCAAAATGATCATTCTTAAATCAAATACTCAGCCCGTGTTATG